>NW_028289187.1:305740-611481 GCF_059628265.1 Tinamus guttatus | reverse complement strand
CAGTGAGCTCCTCATCTGTCCCCCTCCCCTGTATTAATTTGCATGTCCCTAATCCTAGGATTTACTTAAGCAACTACAGAGGATCCTGAAATGGCTTCTGCTCTAACTGCTTTGTCTCCAGCTGGAAACAATTACTGATTTGTCCAATTCTCACCACATATATCATTAAGATCAAAGGCAGACCTCAAAACATTAGCAACTAATTTCAGTGTTATAGTTCTAATAAAATAAAAGCGGCCCACTATTAGGCAACATCTCTTTTGTATGTGGTAACTGTTTTGAATTCTGAGGTTTTCTTCCTTCCCAGATAGAATTAATCATAGTTGCAAGAATCTATGGATTATTGCTGCTTTTAAATTTGCAACAAGATGGCAGATGGGAGTAATTTGGGTATGTCCCTGGCAAAAGCATGGCAAGAGGCAAAATAGTGTTAACAATTTGTTTTTTCTTATTTTAATAAAATTCTAAATTCAGTGTTAGAGACTCTTTTTGCAGGGGTCTCTTTTTATTACATAGTTTGGTAGCAGATATTAATTCAATTCTGTATCAATACAAGCAAGAGGAAAAGAAACACCACATCACCACAGCTCATTCTTCTGAACAGAAAATTTGGATAAGCACATGGAAGAGTTACCAGGTTTCTGAATTAAAGGGCAATGAGGATAGAAAGAATAAATGTACAGGAAATCAGAATATCTCATTAATAGAGGAGACGGATAATTGTAAATTATTGACCATTGCTACCTACAAGATAAGAGTAATTACTTCCTTTTTAAAGTATTTGTTTAGAGTCTGCTTCCCCTACTTTTCTCTCCCCTACTCCCTCCCTGCAAAAATTACCATTTCAGATCATAGCTCAGGCAAAAAAAAACATAGTGGACTTTGAGTCTAGACTGAGTGAGGCCTGTACTGCAAAACCCTCAGGTGAGCCCTCAAGGCCTCTAACCCTGGACCCATTGCTAGTTTGGAAGCTCTTTGGCTGCTGAAGGCTTCAAGCAGCCTTGCCAGAGCTTGCCAGAGCCATCCTACCTTAGGACATACCTGGAGCTTACTCAGCATAAGAACACAAGCCAGTGCTTGTCCTGTGGGTTGTATTTTAACTGTGAGGGTGACTGAGCACTGGGACAGGTTGCCCAGAGAGGTTGTGCAGTCTCCATCCTTGTAGATATTCATAACTGAGCAGAGCATGGTCCTAGACAACCTGATCTAGGTGGCTCTGCTTGAATGGGGCAGGTTGAATTAGATGATCTGCAGGTGTTGTTTCCAACCACAGCCATGCTTTCTATAGTCCCTGGTCCTACCAGTCTGTCTTGGGACACTCCACATCCTGTTTCTACTTCTTATATTTAGAAATAAATGCACGAGGATGCAGAAACCTGATTTACAGTAGGGCTCTGCTGTAGGGACCAGGCAGCTCAAAACATGGGCTGCAAAAAAAGATTTAGAGCGGTATCACCACTCTAAATCAACTGGTTACCACCACCTAGCACACACAGATGGGCAAACCAGCTCTGAAGAGAGGAGCATGACTGAAAATACCTCCTGTGTGGAGTTACTTCCTTGTGTAAACTTGGAACTTGTACCTGTAGCCTCTCTCCAGTCTCTGTGCATTGAGGGAGAGGAAGAAGGCAGGCCCCTCTCTGGTGAGCAGTGCCTCCTGGTTAGAACCCTTGCCTGGTGAGCGCTGGTGGGTACTGGTGAGCTGAGTCCCAGGCCCTGCTCAGGCTGAGGCTGTTTGAACCTTTTCTGCTCTTAAGCAGTTAAGATCCTCTTAAGAGTATACTTAAGCGAGTATGCTCAGGGCAAAGCTGGGATAGGGCTGGTTTCCTCCCAAGCACTGCCAGTAAGATTCGCAGCCAGAGAAGAGCCTGTCCCTGTGGATTGGATTGGATAGGACTGCCTGGGAGTGAGAGATATTAAAGATAAAAAGCATAATCATGGGAGCAAAGCTGAGAAGCCTGGGTTGCTGTGACAGCCTAGGCTTGGGGCTTCTGTTTCCTGAGATGCGAGCTAACTTCTAGGGTGCTTTACAGAAAAGGCATGTTAACATTTCCCCTGGATGCTGCTCTCTAATGCAATGTAAGAGGCTATTGCTTTTTGGGCTGTCAGGGACCTTGACTGTCCCTTGACACAGACCTTGGCACACCTGGAGAACAGGATTTTCCAGGCTCCCTAAGTGCTAGCAACACTGTGTTAATGAACCTCAAACAACAAGAGGAAGGAGCAGTGCACCCTGTGCTCAGTTCGGCCAAGGGGATTTTATTCCTAAGTATTCGTAGAAGGGGAAGACTATCCAGGGAATCTTTCTGGTGAAAGACAAAGCTTTACTGAATCTCTGTTTTGGTCACTTCTATTTTGTTATAAAGGGATGACCAGGTTTGGGCTATGAATGTCGTCTTCACTGTGACAGTGTTATTTTCAATGCCAGGCACATCACTAAATCGCTTGATGGCACATCCGCTGATGCTTGGCTTGCGTGATGGATGGATCCCTTAAACTGGTCTTGTTTTATGGATTTATGCACTGCACCTTGCTATTCTAGCTCACAAGATGTCTCAATACAAACCCACCTGGGTTTAAGATAATTTACTGTGCCATGAACTAAATAGCTGAGGTGCAGCTGTGAGTCCCATCTGGCTAGATGTGCTGCAAGATAAAGGAAATGGCTTGAACCACTGTGGCAAAATTTGCCAGAGCTGCTCTGTCACAGCCCAAAGTTAAAAGGGGCCTTTTCCCATGTTGTTATGCCAGAAGAGAGGATCACAAACAACTGGCTGTCACTGATCCACTCTGAAGTCCAAGTTTTTGCAACACCACGATTTAAGTAGTTCCATCCCCAATTAACTTCAAGGATACAGATTAACTGAACAGAGTCTCGATTGTAAGGACAGCTTTGCAAAAGGAGTTTGCATCTTAACATCTGCTCAGAGCTAGCAGTGAGCTGTTTGGTCTGGGCCGCATAGTCCAATGCCACAGAGAGTCTCTGCTCTGGTTTCCTCCATCTGCATTGCTTGGTGGTGAAGGGCCCTTCTCTCATTTTATAGTGGGAAACAGAGGTGCAAATTGTTCTCCCATGATTAAACAGTACCTTAGTATGACCTTTAATCTCCCAAAACTTTTATTTTAAGATGAAATAATGCATGGACTAATAATGTTCTAAGATAGAATACATTTTCCTCTGCTTCACCACTACAACGTCATTGATTTAGTATGACCTACTGCAACAGTGTTGTCTACACTATATAATAAGTACAATTCCAAACAGAACCTCAAAGATGAATCTGAAAGCAAATTTATGGCAACCTACCTCAACTGATAATAACCATTAGCTCACTTCTACTGCTGCTAAATTTAGTAAGTTTCTGCTTGGTTCACGTCAGAAGCAGAAAGGAAAGAGAGGCTTTCTGTAGAATATAGGCCAGCTCGTCAATGGGTCAGTGAAGCTTTGCAGATTTGTGCCAGATGGGGACTGGGCACTGGTTCTGGCAGATGGAACACTACCTAGCCAAGATTTAGCAGCATCTGGCTAGATATTCTTTGCTTTCTAAGAGATTTGTTCTTACTCATCTCAAATACTTTGCTCTTGGATCTGGTATTATCTGCCTACAGGTTTTCCTCTGACCACTTACGGTGAGGTACTTGCGTACATGCAGTCAGAGTAGATAAATCTCTTATAAAGAGATAATCATAATCTGTTTAATCAGCACATGACAATAATCCTCCATAAATAGACCCAACTGCAGCAAACCTTTTACTAGGTCAGTGTCTCCACCGGTCTTTTCCTTTGTTCTGCATCAGTTGTGTAGCAGGAGATGTCTTGGAGTGACGTGATCACGTCATGGAGAAATGACATGATCATGGGTGCATGCAGCAGCTGGTAGCAAGCATACATGGCATTTAGTGGTGACAGACCTGAGAAGAGCGTGTAAAAATGAGTAAGAGGAATGCACACATCACTTCATTGTGATTTAGCACATGGCCAATTTAAGGATATCACACTTCATGTCACTTACTATTAAAAAAGGATTTACAATGTGCTTGCTTGCTTTTAATTCCCCAGAAGACAATGATACTGCTGATACTGCAGAAGTTCCAGTTATTATTATTGCAACATATGGTACACAAGCATTGCTGTAAATATATCCGTATTGATGAATGATCTATTGAAATGGCAGGCAACGTGAACAGTGCACCAGCCTGCAGCAGACTACCCTTGTGTGTCTTTTAGTTGATACAGGATCAGTAAAGACGGTCCTAAAGGAAAGATGATTTATCCAAGCAATTCCAGCAAAAAATCAGCTCCATGCAGACCAAGAATGGACAGAAAAGGAGAGGAGGGAATACCTTCCTAGAAAAATGCCAGTGGTGTCATCTGTCTGCAACCTCTTTTCCAGACCTTCTTACCAAACAGTTGTTAATAATTTTTGCAGAGGTTGTATAAAGAAGAATATTTCTAAGCATGTGCTACTGGGTTTGGTGCATTGGATACTGCATTGGAGGATCTCCAGGTAAAACAAGCAAAGCAAATGAGGTATGGGAAATTGGAAAGGCTGATCTAAATTGCCAGTAAATGTTCTGATTTCAAACAGAACACTGTAACTTCAAATTTGGAGCTGACTGGAGAATTCAAGGAAGAATGACTGGAAAGAACAGTGACTTGGGCTTCCTTGGGTTTGTCTCTGTTCAGAGAAGAGAGAACAGCGTAACCTTTAACATTTGCTTATTTCTTGCTTTGCAGGTCAGCTTTGACAGGCCTGCATGCACTTGAAAAAATGACAAGCTGCGTCCAGTCCTGTGGATCTTACTCATGGGACTAGTCCGTACTCATCGAAACGGCCCCCGCAAAGCTGATGAGACTGCTTGTATGATTGAGCCTTTCGGCATAAAGGCCTGTTCATTCAGATGGGGATCTGTTTGCTCTGCACGCCATGAAAACATGTAAAAACGCCTCTGAAAGACAGCAGGGGTTTTACCAGTGCTCGCTCAAATGCGCTAAGGGTCACAAGGCTGCCTGGGACAGCCTGGAGCATAAGACCATGCTGGCATCCCAGGGACAACCTGCCAGAAACCAACATAGATGTGCATCCAGGCATGAGGTATCTCTGTTTTCTCATCTCCTACTGCAGCCCCAGTAACTGTCCCAGGGCCTGCCCTCTTATCTGTCTCTTTAGATGCTAAAGAATTTATGTCATTTAAGTTGACTGAGGAAGGTGGGAATGGCAGCAAAGTGTTCCCATTTCTGTGATAGGTTGCAAGGGACATTCTTTTGTATCCCTCTTTTTTTCCCCCCTGAGAAAAAAAATTGTCAGCCTAAACTACAGAGCAGGTTGACCCCAGGAAATGGAGCAATCTCTTATCGAGACAATTGAGAAGTGTAAAATTCTCTATTGGAATAAGTCCAGGTGACAAAAGTAGAGACCCACACAACCCTGATGTTCATAAACATCCCGGACATCCGTTTTAGCATGGCATCTTCATCAGCAGTGTCCTTGACTGTGGCCACTGATACTGGTTTTGCTTTTGCTCCAAAGATTGATGTGTGTGGATTATCCCACTGCAAACAATTGTATTTCCTGTGCTACAACAGTCTGAAGTGGTGGGACACACAAGAACTGGTAACCTCTTTTTTATCTCAGCTTCCTGTTAAACACAAGCTTCCAGCTGGAAGGATGGTCTTACAGTGAGGACAGTGGATTGGTGGGACTTAATTTCAGTTCTAGTTTCCAAGTGATATTTCTCTTAAGATTTTGAGAAAGTCATTCAAACTCTACCTTCTTTCATTCCATTCTTGGAACAGCAACAGTTTCCAATCTCAGATGCAGAGAAGAAAAGTTAAAAATGTACATTATTGTGAATTAACACAATCATGGGAGACTAACAAGTGTGAGAAAGACAGAAAGGCTGGTAGGCCGTGCCGCTCTCGTTGTGGTTGCCAGTGTTGAAGGTGTCACACGGACATGAGTCCTCTGAGTTTGCTGGAGGGTTTCCTTGTTTTTCAGATGTTTCACACAAACACTCCAAATTCAGTCTTTTGTAGCTAGTGAGATCTTCTGAGTGAGAAACCTAAAGACAAGGTGATGTTTTACCCAGTTATGTATAACTTCTAAAAATCTGCATGCAGGCACATTCACATATGAAGAAAAGTCCTTCCTGAAGGTGTGAGGCAGCCGTGACAATACATTTCTGTAACATTGCTATCACTGGCAGACTGATCTGACATTTGCTGACCTATTTAAAAACATCCGTCTTGAGAGAAACTATTCTCAGGAGCAGGCCTCCATACTTTGGTGTGATAAGGAGTGCAGACTGATTAGCTGATACGTCTCTGCGGTCCTAATATGGATGTTGTATTTGCATCTTTGAGAATTGTCTGGCAACCTTGGACCGAATCTGAATTTCACTGTGATTAGTAGCTTTGAGTGAGCTTTTCTCAGCCATGTTTTCACCCAAAGGAGGGTACTTTTAAGCATGGATCTTCACACTCTTCAGTATAGTGTTTAATCAAACTAGAGTGAGGAAAGGATTTGCTGTAGAGGCAGCATTGTAGCCCAGAAGAGAAAGCCAGGCAGGAAGGCACATTGGCAACTTTGCTTGTAGGATCACAAGACCTTTTGGAATAGTGACATGTTGTGACATAGTCATTTTCTCAGGGGGCAGAAGTTTTTAGCAAGCTTTTCAGGTTAGCCATCCTGTGGATTATGAGCATCTGTCTCTGAGAAAAGGGAACTTACAACATTTGTTGATTTTTTTTCTGAAGCTTGCTAGAAAATGGGGATAAATAGGCTACATTTTCCTTTTTTTTTTTCTATAGATGATAAACCATCAATACAAATAATAAATGCACAGGAATTTAGACTGGATGACTCTATTCCTGTGTAATTTACAGAAGATCTCCACACCTAAAGAATCTGACAACTGCATTCCAGTGATTTTTGATTGACTAAATTGAGGTGTTTTTGCTCCACAAGGGTCAGCCCCATCCCTGCAGGAGCCAGAGAAGATGTGCCCACCACTCAGCTGCTCCAGCACATAGCAGGTCACACCTGCTAGAGCTACCTCTTCACTGAGGACACAGCCATGCCCATGTGCTAACCCTCTGCATGAGGGGTAACCTAGCAGGTGGATGGTCAGCTGTGATGGACAGTAACTTCTTTAAGTGCTCCTACTATTTTCAAAGCAAAAATACCTTTCTGCAGTCAATAGTTGAACTTGGGCAGTTGATCTGTTTTAGCTTTTGACTTTGTTTAAATACGTGTTTCCAAGGGCCTGTCAACATGCACAAAAGGCAACAGTGTGCTGCTAAACTGGAAGCTTTTCTGCAGATGCATCTTCTACATGCAGTACTAGCACTAATTGAACAGATACAGTTTGAAGTCTGTTGGCTAATATTGTCAAATTGGCCAAGTTGTTGATACCAGTTTGAACATGGTTTTTCTTAAGTCATTTTCTAAAACAGTATTTAAATCATGTCATTACTTCCATGCAAAAATCTGTGCATAGATAAGTTTTCTTGTCTCTTTGCACTGCATTAGACTTCAGTATTTACTGATTCAACAGTGGCTGTCCAAATCAGAAGACAAAATACTTCCCCGATATTTTCCAAATGTCTTTAGTAAAAACTCAGATCCCATCCTTTTTGTTTGAGACTGTGCCCAATACAATTAGGGAAGGCTTTCTTAATATATTTTTTTAAAGACAGAAAGTAAAACCAAAATATACGCACCTTTCTTCATATGTTAGAAAGTAGCAAAAAGAGCTTATGACTGTTAAAAATACTTTCAAAACACCATTAAGTCTATTTATCTTTTCAAGGTTCAATATTTCCTTTTTGACAGTGCACTTTGGTTCTGGTCCCTTATAATCTCGTTTCTACTTCCAGCCCACAAGACTAAACATGCTTCATTTTTTCATGGTACATTTTCCCCTTCCTGTTCTTGTCTCCTCACATTCCCCCCCAGAGATTTGTGGTGGTCTGAAGACCGGACAGAGCTCCTGCTGTGTCTAAAAATAACTCCTGCTGGATGGGTAATGGCATACGGAGCCTTTCACCCTCTGGGTTGCTAATTTGGCTATGAATCAGATCAGTTATGACTGAAATATGCAGTTCTCCAGTAGCTTTCTAGTGGTCTGTTTGATACGATTTATTCATGTTCGTATCAATCTGATCCTATTTGTCACAAATCACCACCACAACTGAAATTCGCTTGCTCTCAGCCTGATCCCCACTAAGATGGTGTAAGCCTTTGGATGCGTCTGTCCTGTCTGGACTGATTTTTCCTATTGTTGCTGTCTTGGCCATAGACCAAATAGTTCTTTCTACAAGAAAATTGACCCAATGCCTTTCATCAACTGGAAAAAGCAAGTCAATGTCCAGTAGTGGGGGCACAAGCCTTTTGGCTTGTCACTCCTTTTGCTCTCAGCTATGTCATTCGAAGATGTTTCTACCTTTTCAGGGTATTGATGACTGTTCCTTTACCTGAGGTGACCATGTCCAAAGTACTGATGCTGGGAGAGACTGTACAAACGATGTCAGATCAGTTTTGATGAGCCATGTAGGCTAAAACATTCAGCACCTGTGCTTTAAAATAATGTGGCTGATTTTGACTGAGGCAGGTTGGAGATTGCTTAGAGTGTCCCTCCTGTTGGATGATTTACAGGTGGGCACCTCTGTAAGTTGGAGAGTCCTGGTTATTTAATATGTAGCAAGACATCTCAGGTGGCTTCTGCAACCCAGATGTTAACCTGTCATTCTATTGCTCTCAGAGGGACAGGAACTTGATTAGACAAATGAGACTAGGGTCTGGAGGGGTCATGTCATTTTTAACTTCACTTGAGTCCCTGATCTCAGTGCACCAAGAGGTAGCAAGACCAAAGGAGCTGAAATGTGAATAGGAGTTCAAATTTTGGCGCTTTCTCTGTTGTGGCAGATCTGCTGTGTGGCTTTGGTCAAATTTATCCAGGCTTTATCCTCTTGACTTTTAAAATGGCGCTGCTCACACAGTAGCTCACTGGGAAGTCATCAGCAGAGAGTTCTTTAACACAGCAGATGTAAGGGTGTTTGGTATGTGTTATTTGCATCACAGACCTCCCCTTTTGCCTGTTGAGGAGTTTTGGTCTCTTGTTGAAACTGCTGCTGGCATCTTATTTCTGGGCATGCACATTTTACCTGTTCTCTGAACATCGATCAAAGATTCTAGGAGGGGAAGCCAGCAACATACTAAATACATGTCAGTTCAGTTGTTTTCACATGCAGCACTTTGCTTAGCCTGCTAAAGCTCATTATCTTCACGGCAAGTAATTGAAGGAGATGAGGCCCTATTTAACCTTTCTGGAAAAACTGCTTTTACATCCACAAAGAACTTCTTTGTTTGAAGAGTTAAGGAAATTTTGCTAGGTTAGGCTCAGATATTACAGCCAAACACCTGGTCACTAGCTGTAAGGTAGGTGATTTGGGGCTAGGATATTCCCATATCCTAGCTCAGGGATTGACTGTTTTCTCTGCCTGAGGGAATTTGAAACTGCATCTTCTACTGAGAGGATTTTGCTTTAGCCACCAGGTCCAAATTAGTGTAATATGAAAAGAGCTGAGGAATGGCATAGCAAGGATTCTCAATCTCTCATATTGGAACTTCTGTTTTCTATGAGGTAGTTTAAATAATGATTAATCCAGAGAAGAAAAACAATTTTCTAGACTTTGAATGACTAAAAAGAGAAGGAATTCTAGGTTCTGGTTTCTGCTCCTATGAATCACAGAGACTAAAGGATACCTGAAATAAGATACAGTGGGGTCTATTGGTGAATTTGAACTGTGAACCTTTTATTTTCTAAGAGAACTTCTTAAACTGTCTTCAATTTTTGAACTCAAGTTGTCTGTTGAATGTCAGTTGAGTATGAACAAAACTCTAGGGAAATTCCAACCAGCTTTTTTCCAGGAAATGTTCTGCCTGAGTTCCTCCTGTTGCCATCCCACATGCATTCTTCCTGTGCGATGTGGATGCCAAGAGTAAGAGTAATACGAATTTGCAGCCACCATTGCTTTATGTGTCATGCTACACTTTGTTTTGAAAATGTCAGTCATGAATAAAACTGTAATGCCTTTTCTTTCACTATTCAAACTATATTCCCAGGGAAATTATTTTATCTCATTTCCCCCTCATTTGTCACTGGTGCTATCGTCTCTGCCTTTTCCTGTCATCAACAACTATCTGGACCAACATACTGAAGAACTGCCATTCCTTACCTAGTAGGAATTACTTTCAGCGGCTTTGTGTTCAAAGTGACCTAGTTAATGAGAGGAAATTTTAAATGCACCACCTTTATTCCATTATCTTTATGCCATTTTCTTTAGTTCCTTTTTCTCTTTGGGGATTGTGCATGTGCAGCTGTAGACTTGTCCTCTTTTAACTAAAGTCACTGTTTAATTTATGACTTTCATTCTGCAACTTGGAACACAGGCCTGCCCTTCTGCAAGCTAAAACAGGTACCACGTGAGGTGTTTCTCCAGTGTCATGCCTGGTATTAGCTAGCTACTCTACAAGCTACTTTGACATCTTCACCCCTATAAATCTGTCCAGTATAATAAAGCTCATGGGTTATTTAAGGTGGAGGGCTCCTGGTCAGAGTCCTAAAGATCTGTGTTTCATCCAGATCCTTGTGTAAGTAATTTTGCATATTTGCTGTCTGTATGAACATTGCAAGAAGAAGAGAATCTTGCTAAAGCAATTATCTGTCATTATCTCACAAACTCATATTATTTGCTAAATTATTTAACAGTAACATTTTGTAGTTAAGGTATTGATTTAAAATGATAGAATGAACAACAGATACAACATAGTGGAATTTATACATGGATTGTAATTAATGAATAAGTCTGTTTACTCCAGAACATGCTCAGAAAGTTGAAGTAACAGTTAGCTAGGGTTACTATTTATGGCCACAAAAAAAAAAAAAAAAAAAAATCAATGTGTTTGACTGTGGAGAAGCACTAATATATCCTCACATTCCTACAGATTATTTTGTCCTGCATACAGAGGGGTAATTCTTGCTGTCCAAAATCTGATATAAGTTACACAAGTCTACAAACATCTTGGCCAATACTTTTCAATTAACTTATCCTCTTTTGATGCCTTGGCAATGAGCTCAGCGTAATGTGAGGCACTACCTCATGGTCCTGGAATTCATAGACTAAAAATATTAAAAGGACTCTAGTCAGCAATTGTATGAGCAGTCTTCCTTAAATATTGATCACCAGAAGTGAAGCAATTGTAATGAACTGAGACTACTGCAGAATGGATGCTGCTGCATCATTGCTTATCTTGAGGCAATATTCTGTTCTCATCCGTGTCCTGTATCTGCTAGTGCTCTACTGTGAGCATACGGGCTGCTCTGGACAGACTGCTATGGACTTGCCAGGCATTCCTCATGCCATCAATGTCCTACTCACCCATTCTTAGTAAGCCCTTGAAGCTGGACATGGAGCAGGTAACAATTTATTTTGGTGGCCTAGAGTCTGCTTCTTGTCTAGCTCCTTTCAGAAGGTATTATGCACACAGGCTATTTCTTAAGCAGGCCAAAATTTAACTGCCTCTTGAATATATGTGAAACAGAGGGGACTGAGTGTTCAATTCTGGAAGTGGACCAATAAACATTACTTTTGGGTGAACACCTATATTTTGCTTACATGATGGATGTTTGTCTGTGTGTGTGAAGAAGAGGAGCCACAGTTTCCCTTCCCTTCCCTTCCCTTCCCTTCCCTTCCCTTCCCTTCCCTTCCCTTCCCTTCCCTTCCCTTCCCTTCCCTTCCCTTCCCTTCCCTTCCCTTCTTTTCCCTTCCCTTCCCTTCTCGACTCTACAGGTAGTTATGGAAATCTTTTCTGTCAGAAGAATGTTGGAGGCCATGAAAAACAAACAAACAGACAACTCCTACCTCCTCCATAGAGGTAATGAAATGTAATACACAAAAGTACTTTCACCTTTCAGCAGGACTTTGTGGTTGACTGCTGTCAAATGCTAGTGCCTAAAGCTAGGACTCCTGAGCTTTAGGCACCGCCTACACCTACAGTTTGGCCTTGGGGCAGTCACGCCATCTTTCTCTGCATCTCTTATTCCTCTCAGAATATGCTTTATCTATGTACACTGAGTTCTCTGGGGTAAAGACTAGCCCATGTCATTTGTTAGTATAGTGCTTGGCATGTTGGAGCATGATTCCACTGAGGCCTCTACTTGCTACCAAACTTTAAAATAATTTTAAAAGTATGTTAAGGCTTCTTTTATGTAAGCAGGCATCCAGACTGTTGATGCTTATTAGCTTCTAGGTAGAGTTTGACTTAGATCTCAAAACTGTGTTTTACACATGAGATTATCTGCATTCTATGTGTTACACTGTCACGATTACAAACACTGGAGAAACTGCCTCTATGTGGGAAAGTAGTTGAGTATTTTCCCTGCAGGGTCCTTAGCATGGAGCTTGCTCCTGCCTGTCCCAAAAGAGCACCCCGTGGAAGATCTCTTCAGAAACATTTGAGAAAGTGGCCTTTGATTTTAGGGGCCCATGAAGAGACATATCAGTCTTTCTCAGGGGTTTTAAAGCTGCTGTAAAGCTGAGTCAGAGGCACAGGTGGCAGAGCCCAAAACACAGTTCCTTCCTCAAAGGGACACATAAAATAGCATTTGAAGAATGGGAATACTCCATTCCAGAATATTAAGCAAACCATTGGCAAGTGCTGAGGCATCTACTAAGGGTAGATTTTCAGTTCTTGCACTACATTCCCAAGCTTTTACTCTCATTAGCAAGTTGTAATCATTTATATGGTGCCCCTTGGCTGTAGAATCCCCTGCCCATAAGAGGGAGTGTGGGACAGTTGTGGCTCCAGGCAGTGCCAAACTTGCAAGCTATCAGCAAGCTAGGCCTTGAACTTCCACCTTCACTACGCTCTTTGGTGTGGATGATGTAGCCCTGGAGACACATACTCTGCCACATCATACAGGCAACTGTAGCAGTAAAATGGTAGAGCCTGATCAAGAAGCACAAATTAGAGAGGAAAATGCTCATTTTCAGTAAATGACTTTCAAATAAAGCAACCATGACAGGATTACTTTAAAAGACTTTTAATTAGTTGTTTTCCTTTCTGTTGCTTGGTGCCTTATAACTGCTAAGCTTTTTATTGCTTTATATTTCGATGCCAGATTTTAGCATAACCCAGTAGCCTACACCAGATTCTGATAGTAGTAAATGACTGTTTTTTGAAACAAAAGTGAAAAAAAAAAACTTCTGACAAAGGATAATCAAGGTCACTTTTGGTTGTACTTCAGTTTTAGCAGACAGCAAGAGGAGCAGTGCAACAATCTGTTCCTTGCTTAAGCCCAATCCTGCATAACGGCTGGCTTCATAACAGCTTTCCTTCAGAAATGCAGTGAATTAGGAAGATTTACGCCCCAAGTCCTGCTGACATTGGGGTAACTGGAAAGAAAGACTCTTGGGAAAGGGATGCAGTGACCTGGAGATCCCATATCCTTCTAGAAACAATGGAGCTACCTGTGACCTGGTAAAACAATAAAGAAGGGTTGATGGTAACTTGCTTGATAAATGGCTCAGCTGGCCACTTGAGGAGGGAGAGCTGATCCTGTGCTCTTAATAGGAGTGACCTATTTTTGTTCTGCGTTATGCAAGGTAAAGAAAAGATCAATTCCCTCTTGGATCTGTACTGTGCTTTGTGACTCCTAACTCCCACAGCTGATTTATGGCAAATAATGCTGTCCTTGCTGAGAGCCTGCCTTACTTGTGCAAATTTCTCTGAGGTGAAGTAGTCTATAGCAGGGGAGTTGTACCTGTATGGGACTTGCTACTGCCTAGTGTGTTGTTTCCATTTAATTGGTTATCCTCAGGGACACTCATGTTGCTCTGACTGCTCTCTCCTGCTGAGAATTTCTGGTTGGATTATTTCCTCCTGTTGTTAGAAGACGGAAGCAAACTGAAAGATAGGTGTCTAGACCATGGATGAGATGGCTTCCCATCCCTCTGCTTCTACAGACTTTTAAACCTAGTCCCAAGAGGGTCTCGTAGCCTGGTTTAAGTATCCATGCCCAGTGCATAGCAAGGTCTCTGTACTGCTAAAGAAAGAGGCAGAAAGCATGCTGAGCTGGAAGCTGTCTAGATCCCACCAAAACGAAACTTCTGTCCACGTACTTCTGGACATTGTCTGAGCTACAGCCTCTCTCCTGAGAGAAGGCTCCTCCCTGAGGACTCAAATCTGTGTCCCTTTTGGAATATGCTGGCGCTGCAGCTGGGAAGCAAATAACTTCTTGTGCCCTTCTTACCTGGCCAGGGTATTTTCCTCTTGGGTATTCACTGAGCTAAGGACAGTGTCCTCTGACTCACAGAACCCCTCTCCTGGCTCAGATTATAGTGATGTGACTTTTCTCTGCAATTACATCACACACTTTCTCTGTTGGGACTTCTAACTTCTTTTGAGGTCTCCCAGCCTCTCTTGAGGACTACAGTTTTTAAGAACCAGAACTTGCTTTGTTCTTCAATTTGGAAATATTTACCAAGACCCATTCTTCTGTAGGGAGAAGAGGAAAATAAACCATTTGATTTACCATAGATTTAGTCCAAAGTTAATGAGAGGCATTAACAGGATGGTTTGTTCTTTGGCCTGGCCAGGTTACTGGATGATAAGGCACCCAAGGGTGCTGCTATCTAATATGCTCTCCCTGAGTTCGTAAGCTGAAAATGGAGAGATTCCTACTGTGGTAACCAGGAGTCCACTAGGTCATAACTTATAATGCTGGACCTGTTTACAGGTACCACTCCTATATTTTATGCTGCTATTCTTTCCAAAGCATATTTTCATTTGAGTGGCCTCTCATAGAAATAGCATAGTAGGTAAAATATTCTGGACAGAAATCTGCTGAGCAGAAGAGATCTTTAGTTGGAAAGTACCCTTTCTGCAATCTCACCCAACCCAAAACACTGGCTTACAAGTTTAAAATTGTATCACTTTTTAATTAAGTATTAACTGATATTACCTTTAGAATCACAGGCTGGAGACACAGCACAATTGGGGCACAATCATGCTCATGATTAAATATGTTGATCCCGATCCCATAATCCTAAAGTTTTGCTATCAAAATATGTCCGGAGCAGAACAAGCATTTGGCAACTCAGCAGCCTTCAGTGTTACAGGAAAAAAAATCAAATGACTCTTTATCATATATTCTTAATTTAATCTATAAACATAATCTACAGCTAGTGAAGAAAGTCTTTTCAGTGTTTCCTGGGTCTTTAAAAGCTCTGAGGGATGGTCATGATGACACAAAGTTAGAGGCAACTCTAAGAAAAATTTCAATAGCTTTATATTTAGCTAAACAAATCTAGGCAGGTATACATAGTCTTTTGAGTAAAAGCTTTTTGTGCTGAATGTTCATAATCCTCTGTTATAGCTACACTGTGCAGTGTATCTATTTCATTCAGTCCTCCCAGCTTCATGCATTTCCCCAGAGAATTTCTTCTTGAACTTTTCTGAGCTGATGGCAAGTTTTAAGCACAAACTCTATCTCCCATGCTAATTTCCTTTTGGAAAAGGAACTTTCATTTTATTTAAAGGGACTCTTGTGCAAAGATAAAAAGTCTTCTCTTCCTTGCCTTGGTTTTCAAGACTATGTGAATTCTCCCAGAATCCCTTGGAAGGCTGGGAAAAGCTGTATAACAGCAAGAAGTGCAATTTAGTGATTTCACAGTGTTGATACAAAATTTCATTTTATTATTTTTTCAAAATATATAAAAGTGAGAAAATGCCTGTTTCACCTTGAAATGTGATGTGTCTTATTGCTGTTATTACATAAAGACTGTACTGGGAATCACACCCCAGATATTAATTATTTAAGGGTATTTAACATACATAGAATCACAGAATCGTTAAGGTTGGAAGGGATCTCTAGAGTTGGAAGAGATCTAGACTAGATCATCTAGTCCAACTCCCCTGCACATGCAGGGTCACCTAGAGCACGTGGCACAGGATTGTGTCCAGGTTTTGAAGATCTCCAGGGAAGGATCTCACCATTAAACCAACATTTCTACTGTTACCACTCTGGTGTCCCCCAGACTATTATCTGATGTTTCTAATTATCACAGTTTTGTTCTTTTTTTGGGTAGTTAACAAGAAACACTGTGCTCAGCTTTTTAGTTTCAAAGTGTATTTAAAATCACTTTAAGAAGTCCTGTACCAGTGATCTCACCTCAGTGTTTTAATGATGTCTGAGGGATTGACAAGCATGAGAAGAAAGTAGCATTGGAGAGGCTACTACCCTCAGTTATTCTTTGGCCATAGGTCACTCCTGAATCACTTTGAAACCAGAATTGAAACAAGTTTAAACTAATCTGCTTGGCTGAAAACTCTTATTGGGTGAAGAGCCCAGAACAAGAGTACTATAGACATTGCTGCCTTGCTTTTCTCCTTCAGGCCCCACATGGATCCTCTCTTTGCTCTTAGTGCCTCTATTTTCTCTGGCAGAAGTAGGTCATACCTTATTTTTCCTTCACCCTGTCACCCTGTCCTGTCAGCTGCTACTATACAAGCAATCCTTGTCTTTTGGCCATATCCACACACGCTGGTCCTCACTGACATGTCAGAGTGTTGGGCTTCCTTGAAGGCCCATCCTTGATAGGACATGCCTCCTTTCTGGTCCCAGCTGATGCGCTCTTCTTGTCAGGTGGTAGGAGCAATGCCGTGAGAAGTCCTCTCACCCCTGAGGGCCCCAGGCCACTAACCAGAGTGCTGCAGAGCTCAGGCTCTATGCAGCGGCTTCTGTGCTGACAAAGTGTCTCAGGACACTGCCAGAAAGGAGTTTAGCTGGCTCATGAGAGTCTTTTGAAGATACAACACTCCTCAGCTATCCCTGCGCCTTCTTTGAACCTTGCTGCTGCTCTGCTGCTTTACCCTCCATGTCCCCTTATGCCTACATTGGTGCCTGCAAAGCAAGACCTCTGAGAACAGTGGGAAACTACCTGACAAATCTACTCATTTACCTGAACTTTTCCAGAATGTTTTTCCAGGCCCCTTTCCCCACCTCTCCGAGGTGCTGAGTGAGACCAGGACCAGAGCGCTTTGCCTACAGGCTGAATTTGATGTGAAGGTGTGGTCACCGTTTCCAAAATCCTGAGCTTACTATGCTGGTTAAGTCAGTCTGCCTGCATCCTCCACTATACACTGCATTGAGCAAAAGGAATGCTTGTCCACTTGCTATTTAGTTGTGACTAGCAGTTACACTAGAAAGCAATTGTCTATATCTTATCCTTTGGAAAAGCTGTAGTTCAAATATGTTTACATTCCCAGCAAACAGGCAATGCGGAAATGTCTTGACATAGGAAATAGTGTCCCAGCTGAATGAGTAAAAGGCATGAGATGAAAAAAAATCACTATGATCATTTCCGAATGACTTGCCAAATTCCTCATTTCTACTGCATGTCCTGCAGATTGTGTCTGCTCAAGTATCCCTTCTGGTATTTTCTTCTTACACATTATGTTAATCTCAGGGATACAATAACCTGAATGAAGAGCCAGTTCAGTTAGTGGCAAGAAGACTAACTAATGTCAATGAAACTGTGAGGAAGTTCAGTGTGACTCAATGCACCTTTGCATGTATACAGACCTCACAGCATTAAACTAGTATTTCATTGTGTGTTGTTCTTAATTTCCCTGGCAAGTGCAGATGGCTCATTGCTGAGTATAGTTGTAAATCCAGAATTTTTGCAAGTGAAGAACAGTATACACAATTCTGAATGCCACTACATGTCTCCTGTATGGTGTTAAGGGACTCACCATGCCTGGCAGTGTTCAAGAAACATGTAAATGAGGCACTTAGGGACATGGTTTAGCAGGCAAGGTGTTGAGGGATTTGCAGCTGGACTCAATGATCTTGAAGGTCTTTTCCAACCGTAATGATTCTATGATACTATGACTTCATCTACTAATGTGTGGATGTGCACTGTGCCTTGCACTAGAATCTGACCTTGTGAGAGGTGGGCACCTTCCTGCAGAAAATTTCTAAGGTGATCTCCAAATCTTGTTTGTATGGAAAACATCCTTCTTCATTGTCCGCCAAAGGATATTAAGTGCATATTTTGCTACAGGAGATTGTAGCAAATGTCTCCTGTGCTAGGAGGCATTGCAAGGAAAGTGAGACAACTTAAGAAAGTAAGGAGCTTGCTTAAATATAGGCTGGATTTAGGAGTATGATTGTGGTTATGATTACAGTTTCTATTTTTTTTTAATAGCCTAGCCTGAGAAGGCCTAATCAGGAACTTCCATTGCAGCAAATCCTAAACAGAACTTCTACTTCCCATAGGGCCAGACTCTGACCTGTGACCAATGTTGACTTCCACTTGATATTTCCTCTGGTTTATTCATGTGGATGTCAGAGAAATGAAAAGCTAAGTGGTTGTGTAGCATGATATCTCTAATAGGATCGTGATCTAATTTTGATATTGTCAGAACTATCTGTTAAGGCAAAAATGACCAACAAATAGCTCATATCTGCTCTAATGGAATGCTTGCGGATACTGGATCTTCAACCAGGGGAAACCAAACACCATATTCTCCCGAAGGAGCAATATTGCCAAACCAGGCAGATGACACCAGAAGGTCAGTGCTCCCGAAATGCTGCTTCCAAACTCCTGTTTCTTTAAGGATCTGTTCTTCTCTCATTTCCCAGCACTGTGGTTTTGTTTGTTTGTTTGTTTTTGGAGGGAAGGTAGTGCTGTGAGAAGCAGCAAAGATACCACAGCTGGGCAGAGGATCTCCCCAGAATATAGGAGATGAAAAGAAAGAGCTGGCTGGAATGAACAACTGTAAAGGGAAAGGGGAAACTAATGCAGGCCTTGCCTGGCATGGGTGAAATCCTGTTCCACTTATTCACGCCAAACACTATCCTATGCACAAGTCATTCTGGTGGAATTACTGCAAAGGAGTCACTTAGCATGACCGAACTGAGTCAGAGGCAGAGATTCTTGGCAGCAAGATGATGCTGGGAGGTATTACAACGTCAGTGTCTCCTTAACTGACTTGATGGTAGGATGGGATTCCCCACATTTCTCTAAAAATGCAGTTACAGGGCCTGTCAAAGACAGGAGATGCAATCTGACAGACCATCAGTGTGATGTGGTATACCTAATCTCATGATGGATTGGAGAAAAGGGAGCCTTTGTCAAAACTATCATAGTTATAATGACAAAGAAATCACCAAGGGGAAGATAATATCAAGGGAAGGAGATAAATTAAAGAGATGTATTTTGAATGTAAATTTTGAGTCTTACAGACTGGAAGGTAGAAACTACTACCACCTCAGGGAATTTGAGTTCAAGTCCTGTTTCAGCCACAAGTGGAAATGAATTCATTGGGTAGTTTTCCCCTAGTTCCTAGGAATTCTTGTACTTCTCGGTGATTAGCAGTCTGGGTTGCCAAGAGGCCTCGGCCAGGATTAACAATAGCAAGAAGAGATTAAATGGTAAGATTAAGGTCTTGTCTATACAAGAAAAGTTGTATCAGTTTATCTAGGTGGATTTGAAGTGATGTAGTTAAACGGTAGAAAACCTCAAATGCAGAGGCACTTAAACTCCTGCTGTAGCCGGTTTAACTGAAAACGCAGCACGGCGGCACCTCAGAACCTTTGAAGATCTGGGGCCAGGTGCCTATCTAGACATCTAAATGTTGCTGGAAATACCTTACCCTCTCTCTTGTGAAATGGGACAGTAGCACGCAGAGGTGCTGTGAGGACAAATGCACCCAGGAGTGCAGGACACGGCGGTACCGCAGTACCGGGGCTCGAGCGCTGAGTCTGCCTTGCAGACAGGGTGCCCCACAGCCCTGTCGCTGGCCATGGACTGAGTGCACATCAGGACAAGGCCTCATTGGGTGCCATCCGTGACACGCTCTGCCTTTGGGTGCTTCCAGGTGATGGGGCACCCTAGGATGTTCCCTGGTCTAGGCAGTGAGGGCACAAGAACGACAGGGTGCACAGTGAAGCACACACAGTGTAAGCACAGCCAACGTGCAGCTTGGGTAGCTGTGCTGGTGCACAGGCAAGGATGCACAGGGAATTTTTGCTAAAAGTGCTTTCATGCCATCTGGCTCTGGTGCTACAGCACTCTTCTCCCATGTCCATAGAGGAGAATGACACCAGAGCAGCAGAGGTTTGGGCCTTGGGATGTGGATTGTCTCTTTCAGTCAAGTTTCCTCATGAAGGCTTCATTTTTTGCCTTGTGTGGCTGAAGATGATTAGGATTTTATTTTGTTTCTCAAGCTAGCTAATTAATGAATTATCCTCTTAAATTCTGCCAAACTGAGCAGTGATTTTTTATACAAAAACCATGTATCTGCCATTAATTTTCAGCAGCTGAACCCTAATGTCCTGTTATAATTAAGCTATGTAAATGCATTGTGCAATTTGCAGTAGAAAAGGGGATAGTAAAAGTCACTGAGCCCTTACTGATAGCTCTGCGTTGCTCTGTGAAAATGAATTGATGTTTTCCTAACCTGCTGGAGAAATTATTTTTGATGGGCTTTGTCTTGTCAGATGCTGGCCATATATTTGCGTGCATGGCGCTGGGTGCCTGTAACTCTGCTAGCATTCATATGGAACTCATGTTGATGAGAAAGTTGGTTTGTTGGTAAATCACCATACAGCACTCTGCTCTGTGCAGGATCAACTCCAGTACCCTGTCTACTTGCATGCACATACAGAACTTGAATAACTACTTTGCAGTGAAAGCAAATGCTATTATTAGTTTATAAAGCAAGTTTTGCTGAATTTGGCAGACAATATGTATGTGTAAATTCCCCCAAATTAATTAAAACGTTTAAAGTGATGGTGGAGATAACGCTGCCGCTCGTCTATTAGATAGTTTTAACAGGTTCACAAATGCTTTTATGTAATTAATTAATGCTTGGCTACCTCAGGTGAAATAATCTGGGCATGTACGTCTCCTTAATTCAGGGCAAAGGTAGAGGGGCAAATCCATGCTCTGTTTAAGCAGCTTCCATCAAAGTTGGTCTGAATCCCATTGTGGGTTCTCATTTATCTCTGGAAGACAAAATGTGATCTGAACTGACTGCATGAACAAAAGAAAGAAAATGCATGAAATAATAAATAAGGCCACTGTGTTTGCCAGGAGTAGCTGCCAGAATATTCTTCTTGCCCAGTGTTTAGCTTCTCTCTTTTTGTAGTCACAGAGGAAACCAGACTCACAGTAGTCAACACTCATGCTGACCCTGCTACTCAGGCCGTGGCAAAGCAGTGCCCGTGAGCCTTGCTGTGCCACTCTGCCTGACAGTGAAGAGGACCATGTATGAGCTGGGTAGCATTGCTTGCATCTTGAAAAATAAAATGGGACATTTTGGTGAATGAGCTAATGCACTTAATTTGATGACATGTCATCTGAATTGGACAGAAAATATCTAGAGTGTTTCCACCAAAGAGTGAGAGTTAGCAATGTTCATGAGCAGTGTTGGGGAACATTTCAAAGGGAAATGGCTGCCTATAGACACTGCAGCTCAAACGCAGCTCCTTCGCTTCCTATGCAAATTCCCACTCTCAGTACTGCAAATACAGAATGTTTCCTTCCTTTATCTTTCACATGGAGACACAGACACATGCAAAACTGGAAATACTGCAAGGAGACCTCTCAGAAAAGAAAAACCACATCTTAATCTGAAGAAAACATTCTAAAATGACTATATGCGTGTAGTATGCTTGTAAAAGTGATTGAGGAAAATAGCTCTTTTCTCATTAGATCCAAAGTATTCTGAAAGTGCTATCTGCTGATCACTGTAGCACATAAATGTAGACTTACTCACTTTTCGTTACTGCTAGCCATGGAGGATTTTCCCTGATCTAATTGGTAGAAAACTATATTTTACTTCTTTACTGCATCATTAGAAAAGTTCTTTAATAAATCCCAGTCTTTTTTCCCTGGGCAAAGTAAGGAATAATTAATGACTAGAATAAAATAACCAACTTGGCTCCTAGACTGCGATGGATGGAGAACTTCCCTCTCATTTTCCTTCGCAAGCAAGGCATATCTGATATGAGTCACTGAGGGAATCAACGTGGAGAGCTAACATTCCATTTTAACCTTCTTACTTTTTAGAATAGCATCACATTTTACAAACCTTCCCAGTATAAATCTGATACAGGTACTTTCAGTGCAAAGCCATGCTACTTCTGGACATAGGGTCGTACCCAGCTGACTCAGACTTACTAAGTATAGCCTGACGGTCAGGACAGTCTCCTATACATTCAAGTGGGGAGCTCATTACCCTGGTCTGGAGATACTGGAATCCAGGTCTCACACATCCTCTGCCCTAACCCCTAGGACATCATCCAGAAGCAGGTAAAGCAGGCTAAGATGTGTTCTGGACTAATTTTAATGCTCTTTCTATAGGGCATTGAGCATGCCTGTTGAACTGGACCCATTAAAATATTGAGGAGATTCTAGTGCCTAAACTCAAGACCATATCCAAACATTTTTTTTTGCCTCTTTATCCAAATTAGGACCTTTCTGAGCATCATCTTCACAACTTCCAAATAACCAACTATGTTCCTCATGAACAGTCTCCAAGTGTAAAAGTGCTGCGGCTCAGCACCTTTGGATTGCATTTTATCCTGGATAGCAGGATACAAAATTAGCCAGGATGCAACTTTTTACAAAAGTTAAGGAAACAGCTACCACTGGATGCTAAGTAGCTGGAGCTCATCTATGTTTCATGCCGGTAGTCACATAGGGTTATCTCCTCTGATTTACTGGATGCTAAATTAGAAAAGCAGTATTGCTGCTTCCTGCATCACGTTTGTTATTTTCTTTTCCATGACTGTGATGCCTAACGGACAAGCTCCCACCCTGGAAAAAAAGACTTGTAAACTAGATATCCTGCACAGCTGTATGTGAGAGTATTTCCTATTTATTGTTTAAAGAAAATCTCTGGAGTAAATTATGGAAGAAAAACACTGGAATAAGTGTGGGTTAGGTTACTCCCTTGTAAAACACACAACACTTCAAAGAGTGTGAAACAGATTGCTCACATTCCTCTTTTGTTTCTACTTTGCTTCCTTTGACAAAATCCTTTTCTCGGATTCCATAAATCCTGATACATGCCACAGAATTTTTTAGCTCTGCTTGTGCGGATGCAACTCTGCAGTAACTCCACTGACTCCAACAAAGTTGTTCCAGATCTCAGGCTGTGCAGGAGTGAGCAGCGACTGTCAGGTATCTGTTCTTGGTGACAGCATTTGGGCGTTGCGGTAACACCTCACAGATATAAATATGTGGCCCAGGGACCCGTAGTGCTCAGCACTATTCCCTCATCTGATGCAAGGAGAGTCAGAGCCACAGAGGATGCACGACCTCTGTCAGATTTGCAACACTAGTTACTCCATTACACCGAGAAAAAATAGGACAAAGGAGGCCTGTCTACCTCATACCATACTTTTTCTTGATCTTTTTCACATTATTTTCCTTCTTTATTCTCTCTCTCTCTCTCACTATTTATTTATACAGATAGGCATATTTGTACACACACATATATACATACATGCTCACACATGTAAAGTCTTCCTGGCCTCTCAGGTCTTATGAATGAATCACAATTAGCCAAATATGTGTATATATTTATATATATATTTGCATATATATTTGTATAAACATATACATAAATATTTTCATGACACCATTCTTGCCATGGAAACTAGATTTCTGAAATGCTCTGGCACTGTTTGACTTGCATTTCAAAACCTCAATCAAGAAACAAGTAAACACCATCTCATTGTGAATAACCTGAATCTAGTCTTTTGTTTGTCTAAACATGCTCATAAAGATCCACCTGTGCTCACCCCGAAGTGGTTTTCAACTATAGACACAAGTGCTTTTGGTGGCCCTCTGCTCACAACGTTCACTTCCTTAATGGCTCTTCACACCAGATCAGGGATGTTCAGCAGAATAGAGTAATTTGGAGGAATACAGATTTGATTATTAGCCAAATGGCTACATACAATCAACAGGCTAAAATAACCCTTTGCCAGCTGTATTGTTTTTGTGTAGTTGGGTGTCCTTTGCATCACAGTTACAATTTATAGGAACATGGCCAGGTTAGGTATGTTTGTCCCACAAAGCTCACCAGTTTGGCTGCATGTGGAGGGATATGCTTAACATCATCCTTCTGTAGAGAAGCTGGAACTGAGGAGAAACTCTTAAACTCCTCATATATATACACATATCCTCCTCCTCATATATATACACACACATATATATATATATGTATATATTCTTCCTTCTCATCCCTGGTTTTGAACTTAAAGTTTTATATTAAAAAAGATTTATATTAAAAAAAATCTCTCTCAAAAGAGTCTGTACTTCCTACATAGATTAAGAGGAGAGTCTTCTCTACTTTTAAATTCTCTTTTTTTGTGGCAACAATTGAGTTTGGCCTGAAATTATGATCGTCTGCAATTAGTGAAGGAAGCAGATCTTCAGGTTTCTTTATCTTGGCCTTATAAATAGGCCTGAACAGTGCCATTCAGATAGCAACATCATCTCTGGGCAAAGCGGGCTCTATAAAAAAGGCTTTGTTTTAACCCAATGTGAAAAATGTTCTAACCCTGGGAAAGGAGCCATTTTACTTTCTTCACCAAAACTCTTTCAGAAGAGACACAAATTGTAGCTGTGTCCCGGAGGGAGACCTTACTTTTGTTCTTTCTTGTTGTGTTTCTTCATATAAACATATCCAAGACTGAAGGAATTTGGCTGCTCTTTCTGTCTGGAAACTTAACAAGAGTCATGATGATTAGGTAAGTTAGCTGTGGGGGTGATGTATCTCACTTTGTCTTAGCCACCTGGCAATTAGGCGTCTTGGCTACACCAGTTGTCTTGGCTCCAAGAGTCAGTGGAGGAAAAAAAAGCATCTTTCCTGGGCAGTTCTGTGCCTTAAACACCTGTCCTAGGAGATGAAAACTTACTCTCTGGAGGCGCTTGTCTCTCTGCTTTACCTATGGAGGGAACCTATAAAATAGTTCAGACTCAGTGTCTGACTTTTAGAAGGGTGAAGTTATCTACTCTGCATGCCTAGTTTTGGCCTCATATGCCTATACTTTTATACTTTTATTTGTCCTTTTTTTTTTTTTTTGTCCCCAGAAAGCTATTGACTCTCCAGCTTTGTGCTGTCATGTCTTTCTAAGCACTGTGCTCCATCTGTCCTGCCACTAGGAACACTGCTGTTTCATGACCAAATTCAGACTATTTCAATCACTCCTTCTGTTTCCAAGGAACTGTTAAAACCAAATGCCTCTAGCTGGCACACACTTATAGAATCATAGAATGCTTAAGGTTGGAAGGGACCTCTAGAGGTCATCTAGTCCAACCCCCCTGCACACGCAGGGTCACCTAGAGCATGTGGCACAGGACTGCGTCCAAGCGGGTTTGGAAGATGTCCGGAGAAGGAGACTCCACAACTTCACAGACAAATTTTCCCTGCCTCTTAGTTTGCACAAACTAACATATTTCTCTCTCTCTCTCTCTTTTTTTTTTTTTTAACATGAACGCTTCTTTATGCAAGAAACTTAAAAACCAATCAAACAAAGGAAAGGATTGGCTCTGAGCTGTGTCCTAATGGTTCTATCTTGAAACATGCTTGTAAGTAGATTTATCAACTGTTTCATATTTAACATTGTTATGCTTTGAGACAAAGATACAGAGGTGCCTCCTGCATGACTATTTTTATGCTATTAAAAACAGAACTCCTTTTTTCCTTCCCTAAAATTCAGCTTCGGTAGAAGACTCTTTAAAAATAGATAATTTGCTGTCTACTTCTGGTTAATGCTTGATTTGCACTGTTGTTACTGGGCCTTATAAAAAGAGCTGCTCCTATCACAACATTTCTAGATACATAAACAGTCAAGACTAGCCATTTGAAAGCTCCTTGCTCTGTAACACAGTATTATTTAGCATTTGCTTTGATCTTGCGCCTGGAAAAAATCTTTTCCTTGAAACAGTGAAAGTTTTTACAATTCTAATAATGCATCAAAGCCAATACAAAATGTAGTTCAACCATTTTGCAGCATTAGCTCACTTTGTGAACCCAAATAAGTGTCTTACCCTCCTTTCAGTTTTAATTTCTTGTTTTCTTTGCTGTGATTCTTGTGATCTCTAGTGCATAGGGAAGCAAAAGATTGTGAGAGTTGGCTAAAGCCAGGCACAGTGCAGGCAGATGCTTCCTCCCAAAGGATTGCCAATGCCCTGAGCACCTCTAGACGTCTCGTGAGCACAGACTGCTGCTCCTGCCAAACTGCATGGCGGTTTTGGTGTTGGAGACAAATATCTATGGAGTATTTACGTGATGGTATCAAACTCATTTGTCTTGTAACCAAAGGCAGAGTCCCTAGAGGTGAAATTCAGTGCATCAATCCACTGCTCCATCTACCCATCTTTGAAAGGAACATCATTAACATGCCTTAAACATGAACAAATATGGCTCTGTTCCACGTTACTTCATTAATGCATTATTTAGGCTGATAGATTTGAAAGCCAGAAGGCACCTTTATGATCACCTGGTCTGATCTCATGAGTAGCACAAACTAGTAATTGAGGCCAGTAACATGTGGTTGATCTGTATCATGTATTTTAGAAAAATAGCCAGTTTCCCATGGCAGTTTGGACGGATCTCCTTAGATGTGCTGATTTCCAGTAAGCTGTGTGCCAAAGGGAATGCAGAGAACACAATAACACAGTTGGTATTTGCTGTGCAGGTCTGGAAGAGGAGTTTCACCCTAGGAAGCCAGACAGGCCCAAATACAAACAAAAATGGAAACAGCATCTTTCTCTAGATCTGAATTTAGATCTAACCTTTGGCTGAGGGCCTATTTCCCCTCATAAGTCAAAATGGAAAGCTGTCTGTTAAAGGAAGAGAATTTGCTACTTGGATGCCATGGATGAACTCTGAAAAAAAATCCCTCTTCTTGGGCTTAATGTGAGGCGAAATATCTGATTTTGAGAATCAGAAATGCCCTAAAAAAGTTTATGGTTTTTTGTGTTCCTTTTCAATTAAGAAGCCTGTGATTGATGTTGAATACACTGTCAAAAAAGACTGACCCACAGAAATATATTCATTCCAAAAAGCAGCCGATTAATCTGACGAAATAAACTCAAGACTAAGAGCCTGCTGATACTTTTTGCCAGCGCATTTTGTGGGCTGCAGCAGGTGTTGAATTTCTGGATGTGCCTCCTCAGGGTTATACCGAGAAGATGGCAATAGACTCAGAGTCTATTTTGTTGGGCCAGTGTAGGATCTCTGCCTTAGTGAGGTGCCAGCTCCTGGTTCCCAAACAAGGAGAATGTCTGTGGAGCCTGCCGGGCCACACTGCCCAGGAAAACCAGCACCCAGTGAGGGTGAGCACCCTTACATGCTACTTGAGGTATCAGAGCAGCTGCAGTTGTTCTCCCTAAAGCGGAAGAAAATGGGAAAGAGATGTAGTGATCTGAAAGGGTCAGCTGTGATTCAGGTTTGCATGCTCTTAGGGCATGCTTGCTCAGGACATTTATATATTTCACAGAGTCCTTGAAGAGGACTAGGGAAAAGGAGACTGGATAAATCAGTCCTATCCCTAGAAACAGCCTTGCTCTTGCAAGACTGCTATCCTCCATGAAACAAAAAAAGAGCTGATAATTTTCACATCATGCTTAGAGCTGAATGTGTGAGCATGCCATGTACCTAGTCCCACCAACCTCCTCGAGGGAAAAGGTGAGCTGACTGAAGTGCAATTGGACTTTGCTGTGTTAAATGAGTAAAACCTATGAATAGGTGATGCATAGAATCTGTATCCAAGAGAAATACAGTAATTATACATTCTGTAGACATTACAAACAATTTGTTGCTGAAGTGCTGAGGAAAAGTAAGTGTTGGAACAAAAGACAGAGGCAGTTGAGGGAGTTTGTGATGGTTAAGTTCTGAGAAGATTATTGATTTATTGAATGAAGGTCAAAACTACTCAGCAAAAAGGCAGGAAATCTTAGCACAAAGAAGCTCAATCTGGAAAAGAGGAACCTTCATGTTGAGCAGGAAAAAACAGTGCACACAAGTGTAAGTGAAACATTTAGAAAAGCTAAATAAGGAAGGTCAAGGCTTTCCATGACACAAATAGTTTGGTATAGTATAGCAATAGGTAAACACATCTTAATAGGCGTGACTGGAAGCATTAGCCCTTGTTTGATGGATGGCAGGCAAAAATACAATGATGCATGATGAACTTGCTCAAGCACCAAAGGACAGCAGAGCTTTTAGGCTAAATCTATTTTAAAAAAAAAAAAAAAAAAAAAAGGTTGGTTGACATGGCCTTACCACAGTCTCCTATTTAAGCTCTCTTAGCTTCCAAACCACATCCAAATTGCCTATTGAGAATGGTCCCTCACCCATGCAACCTCCCAAACTGTGTCCAATAAGTGTTTTGGAAGGTGCTACCTGGCCTGAGTCTAAGCCACAGTACAATTCATGTTAATGGTTCTAATTAGTTATTAGTATAGACAAACAGGACAAAGAAATCCAAGGTATCCTACCCTGTCTGAGAGTGGGACTGGGAGAGAGCAGGCTTCTCCTGTATAATTCACAAACTTTTCACTGCCACCCAGCGTGATTTTGTGGTTTGTAAATCAAGAGGATGAATCCAAGAAGACTGTCTCTCAAGAACAAGCCATAGAAGCTACTGTAAGTTGTCCGTGTGTACAGTAAACAGTCAGTCCTTAAAAATGGTAGAAGTTTCAGGTGCCTAACTCTCTCATATCAGTTATTCAGGTTACCACTTTTTGCAAAGTGAAAGTTTGAGGTAGTTATGTAAAGACAGTGTGGAAAGGTAGACTGGATTTAAGTAAAAGGACATAATCCATTGCAGGGCATGTGTATCTCCACTTACATCTTTTATATTCTCCCAAAGAAAAGAGATACAGACAGTGTTAAACCCTCTGTGGCTACACCCTGAACAGTTCTTGAGGTATGAGCTCGAGGCTACTGCAGCATGTAGACTTCTGCTCCACCCTACCCTACCTTCCTCTTGGCTCTCCATTTATGCGTGTGGTTTACCTGGCCACAAATGTGTCTGTGTATATACAATCATTCATTTGTTTGTGTACATTCAAGAAAAGACAACACAGAAACCAGTGCTGGCAAACATAGACCTTGTTGGCCTTAGAGAAAAGCTGTGCACATTTGTCTGTTTATTTTTCATTATGAAAACAAAGTTGCACTGTGAGGCTGAAATGAGTATGGAGCAGTTTAACTGAAGATCCCTGTTGCAAGACAAGAAGGAGCAAAGCTCTAGAGGAAAATTTATTTTTACTGCTTTATACTAGAAATAGTTTCATTACAGTGATACGTTATTGAAAGCGAAGTACTTGAGAAGTACATAAGAAATGTCTTTGTCAGACCTGAGAGTAGTCAAACCAGAAGTGAATGCTCAAGCACAGAGTTTAGGGACCGGAGAACACAGGAAGAGTTAAAAACAATGAGTACTTAGGCATATATTGTTCTGGAGGTTAACTGACCCAATATGACAGGCAGACCTGTCTTCCATGAGTTTGTCTCAGCCATTTAGAAACCACAAAATCTAAATCACCACATTTAACTATGCTTTGAGCCCCACAGAATTCTATGAATTCCACAGTGCAACTAGTGAATGTGTGATAACGTACTTTTGTTTGAGCTGAACCTGCTACAAAAAGAATTCTTTTTTTCAATTGGCCCTTATTTCTTACGAGGAGATGAGAAATGCTCAATACTTGCTGTCATTCCATTTCATCTAAAAACCCATCCTTTCACTCCTGCTCAGTCATGTTCTGTTTTCTGAACAAAAGAGTTCTGTACTGCTTAATTACTTGTTTCCTGTACTACTTATGGGAAGCTGCTCCATACCTGCTATCATGTTTCTCATGTTCCTATGGATGTATCCTAGTCCTACAAAATCTTTTCACAGAGGAATGATTAGAACTGCATGCAAATCAAAGACTGAGTTAATGTTTCAGAGAACAATCTACAGTAAACCCAAGATGTGCTTTCTATGTAGCAATAGCTATTATAGAGCCTCTCATTGCATGTGTATAGTTAGTACTGATTTTTCCATATGCACCACTTTCCATTAGTTGGCCCAGAATTTTGCAAGCCAAATTGTCATTCATTCCATGACACTGTGAGGTTTTTTTGGCATTTCTTCAGCAGTAGCCTTAGTTTGATCAGTCTTGGCAATTTTGGCTCATCTGTAGACTTTAGTCACCTCTTTAAAATCCCTCATTCCAATTATCTTGGGTTTGATGACTTTTCAGTAAATTTCAATCTAGTGCCTGAGTCCCTGTGTGGGACCTCTTGGCTTGGGACCAAGGCTGGGATTGATGGAAATCCAGGGTCTCTGGTGCTGGCAGGAGCCTGTTCTGCAGCCAGAACTGTCCTTGTCAGTGTCACCCATGATATAGTGAGCTATACAACATCATCAATTTTACTGCACCACACAAAGATCCTGCCTTCTTGTTCACTGAACATGAATGGAAGTGGTCTTTCTCCAGGAAAATTGAGATTGTGATTAGTTCAACTCATTCTGTTGCTTTATCTAGGAAAAACATATCCTTAGGCCTCTCAGGTTTCCTTTCTTCCAGCAAGTGAATGGCAATATTAGCTGTGTAGCAGGTTACATGATAGCAGAGTGCAATGCTAAGCAGTGTACTGAAGTCCTCCTTTTAGTGAAGCTGTATGGAAAATTAGATAGGACTCTCTTTATCTATGGCAGCTTCTAGTCTTCCTGCCTTGACTTCATGCCTGATGCAGCTGCCTGTCAGGACAGAGATCAAACTGATGACGTGCATCTAAAAGGGATGAGGACAGGGCAGAAAAGGTCATGGCACTGCTCTGCTAAAGAGTGAAATATGAATCTGGATAAGCAGGGAGTGGGTCTCGAGCCAGGAGTGTTTCTCCTCAGTGTGAGGAGTATGACAGCTCTGTTTGCTTCTCTAGCTCTAGATGTTTTCCCTACTGATTGTTGTGTTGGGTGTTGGCCAGAGCTGGGTTTGCTTTTTACAGAATCACACAGAATCACAGAATGGTTGAGATTGGAAGGGACCTCTAGAGATCATCTAGTCCAACCTCCCTGCTCAAGCAGGGACACCTAGAGCACGTGGCACAGGGTCACATCCAGACAAGCTTGGAAGATCTCCAGAGAAGGAGACTCCACAACCTCTGTGAGCAGCCTGTTCCAGGGCTCTGTCACCCTCATAGGAAAGAAGTTCTTCCTCACATGGAGGTGGAACTTCCTGTGTTTCAACTTGCACCCATTACCCCTTGCCCTGTCACTGGCCACCACTGAGAAGAGTTTGGCCCCATCCTCCCTACATCCACCCCTAAGATACTTATACCGGTTGAGTATGTTCATGTATGTTCATGTATAGCATAGACTGAGAGAAGGGAAACAACATTTCTGTTTGAAGGAAATAAATTGTCCTGCAGCCGGAAGAATTAGTAAAATTGGTCAAAGGTCACCAGGCATGCTTGGATGGTCCTGGGTGTTAGTATCCTTTGTCCAGTGTTCAGTCTGATCCAACTGTGTAACATCTTTCAATGTATCAAACCACTGTGTGTCATGTAATGACAGGCGTCAGATCATAGCCTTATATCTCAAAATCAGTTTCCAAATGTACATGCATGTTTAACAATAGAATTGTACATTCGATGATGTTAAGTGAAACATCACTTTTTTTCATAATAGGGTTTCATTTGGAAAGAAATGCTGCATGAGATGAGATTGTTTTAGGACTGCCGAGATACCTCATGTCTTTGAGAGCAATCGGATGCAACATGCGCAAGATCAAGGTCACCTAGAGTTGTGGGCCACCTAGATGGTGGTCTTGGCTCAGCCAAGCAGGAGTCATTTCCTCAACCTGCCAAAGCATGAACTGGTGTTAACATAAACTCTTGTATATCATGGTGTTCATCTGATAACAGCGCCTGATGATTAATCACTGTAATTAATCACACATTAATATACTTCATGGCAGCATATTGAAGCAGCAATGGAGATTCCCTCCTCCGCAGAACAATGGAGTTTTATGGCTCACAATAAAACAGGCAGAAAAAAAAGAACCCTTTTTTTAAAAAAAAAAATGTGATGTAATGTGGTAAATTTGTGTGTTGTTTGTGTTGCAGTATCTCTCCATCCCTCTGTCCCCTCCTTGCTGCCACTTCATATGCAGGTCTTCCTCATTACTGCTCTGGCAGCCTTGGAGGTAGAGAGATTTTTGTTATCCTTGGCAGTCCCCCGCTGAACATACAGAACCAAACAGTGCCCAGTCTCCTCAGCAACCCTAGGCAGAAGCATCTCCACAAGGAGAGCCATAACATGGGGCTGCTGTGAGGCAAGACACTGCTCTGGCTATGCACAGATAAGAGAGCATGCTGAACAATCCTCAGGACCTGTGAGGGTTTGTGTCCCACTGCCCCCGACAAGAAATTCTGGCTCTGAAAAAATTTCTTCAGAAGATTAAAGTCATGACTCAATCACCTCTTCTACTTGAACTCTGGGGAAGGCAGGTGGTTCTTTGATCTAGGGTGTGTCTGTGGGTCTGGAAGAAGGCAAAATCCTTCTCAGACAGTACTTATTTCATCTCTTGATAGAACTGTCCATGTCAGGTTGTGAAAAGGGGAATTCCTTCCTGCAGTAGATCTGCCTTGCTCTTAGACTGATAGTCTTTTGGTAAAAAGGGAGGAAAACAGCATGGCCTAGGTTTTTGAAGAAATTAACCATGGTAAAATGGCTGGAAAATAAAAATTCCAGTACAACCATGGAAAAAGTTGTTGTAATATGAAGTTAAATTTTGTGAGAAGAGCCAGATGGAATGAGCAAGCAGGTTGTGCTTTGCTTCTTAGCCTGAGTTTGGCCATGGATGTTGTAAATTCTGCAGACTCCTTGGCTCTGAGTTATTTCTGGAAGGAAGAAATCCAGATGAAAAGATAGTAAAGTTAAAGCACATCTCCAAAAGCAGAGAAAATTTTACCCATGCGGAGGTGTATATTGTCATGCGAGGGGTGCAAAAGAAGAATAGTAAGCATAAAGAAACCATGTTTCTAACAATAACTGCTTCCATAGCAGTTGGTTGTGGTTGTGTTTTGTTGACTGGAGGAAAATATGTACTTATCCCTGTGGAGGACTTCTCATCTGTAGCCCCTGACTCCATGGCAGCACCATGACATCAAACTGGGGCTGAAAAGAAGAACTGAGTCCCCCTAATACTAACAGGGGGAGAGTGGGATGAACACACTCTCTTTCTGGGCCTTCCAACATCATCTTTTAATGAAGCAGTTGTAGTTTGCTGAGCACTGGATGTCACTAAATCTAGACTAGAGATTATGGAGAGTGCCCGGTGTTGTGACACGTGGGACTGTAGAGTACTGCAGAGAAATACATGTCAGGCTGGTAGCTTTGCTACTCTATTACAAATATACGAAGTTCTCAGGACTAAATGACATTGTAAAGGCACTAATATGGAGATTTCTTAAGTTACTCTGAAAGACTGTTATTAAAAGGGTACATGAAAGTTGTGTGAGGATAGTAAAGGCCTCAGATATTTTACTCCAGCCCTGAAAGAAGAGCAAAGTGAGTTGTTGGAGAATATTGTCAAAACACAGATCACTTGAATGAAGGGGCCCAAGTCAGAGACACAAGACGAGGTGATTACTGAAGCAAGGTAATCATAGACTTTGTCCTCTGATTGAAAAGGTTACACCCTTAACCCGGAGATCCTGTGCATCAAATCTACTTTTGCTAGGTAATATTTGCTTTTTAAGCACATTGCTATGAAATACAGGCTTAGACATGAAACCCCACAGCACAATTATCTTGTTAAGCACTGCAGCAAGACAAGGAGACGTGATCGGAAGGCAGACAAATGGAGAATAAATGTGAGAATGCCCAAGATACAGGAAATGGAAGTAGTCACTCTGTTGAGAAAAGCAAATATGCTGGATATTCACTAAACTTCACAGAATGGTTAAGGTTAGAAGGACCTCTAGAGATCATCTAGTCCAACCCCCCCGCTCCAGCAGGGACACCTTTAGCACGTGGCACAGGGCGGCATCCAGGCGGGTTTGGAAGATCTCCAGAGAAGGAGACTCCACAGCCTCTCTGGGCTGCCTGTGCCAGGGCTCTGTCACCCTCACAGGGAAGAAGTTCTTCCTCACATGGAGATAAAACTTCCTGTGTTTCAACTTGCACCCATTACCCCTTGTCCTCTCACTGGCCACCACTGAGAAGAGTTTGACCCCATCCTCCCTACATTCACCCCTCAGGTACTTGAACATGTTGATCAGATCCCCTTTCCATCTTCTCTTCTCCAGGCTAAACAGGCCCAGCTCACTTTCAGTCTTTCCTCCTAAGATAGCTGCTCCAGTCCCTTAATCATCTTCATGGCCCTGCGCTGGACTCTCTCTAGAAGCTCCACATCCCTCTTGTACTGGGGAGCCCAGAACTGCACACAATACTCCAGGTACGGCTTCACCAGAGCTGAGTAGAGGGGCAGGATCACCTCCCTTGACCTGCTGGCAACGCTCCTCCTGATGCAGACCAGGATCCCATTGGCCTTTTTGGCCACTAAGGCATATTGCTTTGTTTGATGCACACTTGATTGAGAAGTGAAAATGGTTGGGACAAGTCCTAGGAATGTAGAAGTTAACTTCTAGAAATAAAGGATGTATTTGAGAGAAATCCAGTCTGGTAATTCAAGTCAAGGACAGCTGATCTCAGAGGGACAAGTGTAAGAAGCTGCTCTTTGAACATTTCTTACTTGTGACTATTTGCAATGAGTAGTAATGAGTGTTTTACCTTCACAGAAGAAAACTTGTTTGTCACCCACTGATGTTTTGTGCAATAAAAACTGGAAAATGAGTTGCCTGTCTTGCCCAAATCCAAAATCAGGATCACTGCCCAGAGAGCTGAGACAAAAGAAGCTCTAGGAGAACTGGGGTCCGTGAGACTGCCACTTTGCTGTGGGAATGATGTTGCATTTTTGGTTCATGCAAACAATCGCCAAGCAGCCGTGGGGGCCCTTGGTTGGGTGAGGTTATCCCAGAGGACATATGAGGAATAGGCAGCATCTTCTCTAAACCCAGAACAGAGAGCCCTGAGCTGGCTGTTTTGCCCAAGAAAGCCTCAGACAAGCACCAACCACCAGCTGAGGGAGCTGAGCCTGAGGGCATAGCACCACCAGAACTAGTGGACTTCTTGTGCTTTGTAACAGTGGTGCTATGTCTCACTGGAGACACCCTAACTAAGAGCTTGGTGTGCGCTGTATGCACAAACAACACATGCACACACTTTCTGCTCTTCTGCAGACCGCTGTGTGGTACATTAGCCTCTAACAGAGGTCACCCCTTTTTAGCAAACCACTGTGAAACAAGTTCAAGCAAAACACTACAAAAGATCAGGTTTTGCAAAGAAGGGCTTAGGATGGGTGGAGGTTTCTTTCAGAATTTGGTTGCCAGGAGAAAGGAGTAGACTCTGAGCTCTTCTGCTTTAGACATTGAGGCTCTCTAGGATATAGAACTTGTTTAACTGTTCTGCCCCTGCTTCCTCCCTGTGGGAAATAGACACTACAAAATTCCCACTGCCAGCTATTTTATTAGGAGAGTAGATTATTTATGTAGAAATACAGCAGAGCTAGCTATGATTTGACATGGCCTTTCTCCCAGTGTGAACACCAGCTTGAAGTAAGTTGTGGTTCTGAGACTTCTGTAACTCTCTGTATTCGCATAGGGCCAGGAAACAGCAGTGTTAATATTAGAGCCCACACCAGCTTAGATGGGCAAATCACTTAACTCCTCTTCTTCAGTTCCTCCATCTGAAAACCAGGATGTGTGTTTTATAGTCACATAGTGAGGACTGATTTATTGTTTAATGTGTGTAAAGAATTAAAGAAGTACTAAGTATTATTATTATCAAGCCAGAACGGTGAGTCAATGACCCATTTCCTATCTGAGTTTGCCTTGAAGGTATAGATTATTCTGGCAGATTACAGAAATTGAATATCTGCCATGGGTTTTATTCATATAGCAATGCAAATAAAGCACTTTTTGTGGGCATTACCTTGCTTCAGGGCTTGTGATTACAGAAAAAAAGGTGCACAGATTAAAATTGCTTGTACGACTACAGCATCTCCATGGGCTTTAGGGTCTTTTATGGTCTCTGGAAATCACAAAAGTAGGTTCATGCATTCACATAGAGAGATGGATCCATGGGACAGGCGGGTAGAGTAAACAGGATTTTTGGTTCAACTCCTGGCTCTACCCCAAATTTCCTATACATCTTTCGCAAGTCAGTTGGAAAAATCCTCAAAGATGTATTGTTGAAATTCCCAGATGCAAACCATCTGCTTAGACTAAGTGTAAGGCTGGGTGACTGGAGTTTACCCATGTATCATTCCAGCAACACAGAAATTGCTGATTTTACAATTCCTTGACCTGTGACGCCAAATAAGGAAATCCATCCTTTCTCTTTCCACTGAGTCACTGGATACAGTGGTAGTGCCATAGCCACTTTTACTAATTATTCATTATGGATTACACTGAGAAGCATCATTGTTTTGAGGCCTATAATTACATTTTGTTTTTTCTTGAAATTGATGAGATGTCATCCTTTTTGAAGTATACAAGCTCACCAGCTTTCCTGAACTCACCCCAAAGAGCTCACGCAGCCATAGTTTGCATCAATTACTCATCTACTCACTGGCCTTTTCCATTCTCTCTTGTGCTATGACAGCACGTCCATTTTGATGAAAAAGTGTGCTGATGGCACAATCCTGTCCTCATTAGAAGCAATTGAATCTTTGCCACTGTCTTAAGAGGGAATGTGGGTCAGTCCTAAAGGCCAGACTATAGAGGGTCATTATAGAGGGGACTGTGATATTTAAAGAGGAATAACCTTCTCCAGAAGAAAAGTACACAGAGAGTTATCTAGGGACAGCTAAGCGGGAATGTTTAATTTAGTAAGATTGTTTGGGAATGGGAACCTCATTGAAGTTTCTCAGAAGATTATATTATGATGATTATTATTTTTATTAATTTCCTCTACACAGAATTGCTCAGTTGTCAAAGATATAACTCTTCAGCATTTTGATGTATTTTTTCAGTTGTGTCTAAAATGAAGTCCTGATATCAATTCCTAGGCATTTAGGTAGCTAAACAAATAGAAAACAAAGCAAACCTGATACTAAAGAGAAGTTACTCCTCTTGCATCTGTCACTAATTGTTCACCCACACCTTTCAGCACTTAAATACCTGTGCAAAGCTGGCCATAGATTCCCCAGAACACCTCATAAATGGAAGTGCAAAAGTCACCACCAAAACCCAGCACCTGTGATTTTTTTAGGGTCTCTTCATGTATCGTTCATCTTAGACTCTGTTTATTTCATCAACATATTTGGGTTCTGTTCAGAAAGATATGAAACCAGCTGTTTCAGAATTGATATTTTTTTGTTCTATTCTTTTTCTAGACTGCACTTAAGCTATGAAATACAAAATTCTGAGGAGATTGGAGTGTCCTTGACAATGGGATCGGCACTGATGTAGTCTTGCCTGATCCTTTTTCTTTCACTTCTCTTCTCACTTTGTTTTTTTTAACAGCTCCCTTTGCCCTTTGTCCCACCCCTGGCTTGGATTCACATTATTATTTTTTTCTTAGAAAAGCCTTCCACTCCTGTCTGTCTAATGCCCATCACCCCTCAGCAAGAACACTAAGCTCCTTCTCTGTAATCTTCCCTCGATGTCTTGAATCTTGATTGTTGCCTCAGGGAGATACCTCAATAAAATGATGCATCATTTATGCAGTGAAGTTGGTAGGAGGTCAGCCAGACTGACACTTGCATGACTAAGTTTTGTCTTAAGTGGATCTGTAATGGTCTAACACACCCATAGAGATGATCTATGCTTAATCTGTAATCACAGATAGTTATTTACCACAATGTTCTGAGCTTCCTACCTGTATCTTTACCCTCTTATTCCCATTGTCTAAGAAGAACTGCTGAATTTTGGGAGCATCTATTTTTTAGTAGGAATTACAGTATATTAGAATGTTTCCAGAATTATATATAACAGGAGACATAATTATGACCCCCAAAAATATATTTTTTCAGCTCATTAGACCCTCTAAGCACCAATACTGGCTATTTTATGTGACTTCAACAGGTTTTCTGTCTACATATTATCCTTAAACAGGCAGTGTATCTTTTGGATCCATAAAGAATTGGAGAAGAGGGCAGAGTTGGGTAACAAACCTGAAGAACAGATTTTCCTCTTAATTGTCTTCTCTCCTTGGTCCATTTCTAAATCTACTTCAGTAGTAGATCTACTTCATTGATCCTCAGCCAGATCTTCTATCTGTAAAACCAGTTCTGCACGGATAGATTTCCAATGTAGTGGTGTTGTACGTAACCTGCTAATCCATGTCCATTTGTTGGCAGGTTCTCCTGAATAGTAAAGACAAGGAAGAGAAAGAGACGATGCAATAAAAGAGGAAAACAGTTGAGGAACACAGAAAAACAATGTATGCCAGCACATCTGAGAGAAAGAAATGATGAAAGTGGCAGGGATTCCAAGGACAAGCAGATAGGTATGTAAACAATTTCAGGAGAAAAAAAAAGGCACAATGATCTGCAGAAAGACAGAATAACGAGATGTCCAAAACTGGAACCTATGTGCTAGGAAAGTCTATGCAACTCCTAACAACTCCAAATCTGATTGTCCTCCTGGGTTCAGAAAAGGACAGAACTTGCTGGCTTGCTACATAAATTGTTCTGAACCTTGTTTTTATCAGTTTGAACAGGTGGCCACAATAAAGCACACAATGTTGAGCATAAAGTCAAGCTAGATAAAATACATGACATTATGAGTATCAGCGTAACTTACAAAGCACAGAAGAAAGCACAGATCAGCAAGGAAGATGGTGTTTGTAGAAGTGCCAAAATCAAACTGTTTGCATGCTTACAAATAGGATAGAAATTAATGGCAAAGATTTCTTTGAGTTTTAAATAAAGAGAACAAGGAAGAGGAAGTGGTTCTGTTTTGCAGTGAAGAGCATAGAGATGAACGATAATACAGATTTGGCTCCAAAACTAAATTAGTACCTGCTTAGGTTTCTCTTTAGGACACCAGCATAAAACCTGTGAGGAAAGACAGCTTGTCTAAGGAGATGATCTCTATGTAAATGAAAATAAACGCAGTCAAGGTGGAACTGAAATCCAAAGACATTACTGTACACAAATCAGAAGGATCTCATAATATTTTGGGGGGAATAAAGAGCTTCTGCATGAAACTATAGTTTCCATGAGAAAGTCACACTATCAAATTCAGCTTGACATTTTGTGACTGAAGAGTAGCAATCATATTGCTTATTTTGAAGGATGGATGAAAAGCTACCTGGAAAATTTATTACTCTGACCTCAGAAGTACATTGGCTTTTGAAATATGTGTGTTTAAAAGACTAGTTAAAGTCATGTGGTAAGCGGATTTGAAAAAATGCTACATAGATTTATATAAAGATGAACAATATAGAAATAACCTGCTCTTTCTAGGCACATAATATTTTAGGAAACAGTGATGAATCTTGCCTACTTGGACTTCAGTGAGGTCCCTGTTACCTAGTGGAATAATAGTAATACTAAACAGTCAATTAATAATAGAGATTGGTAGAAAATGTAATGGGCAAGAAAGAGATGATTAAAAGGAGAATGACAATTAGGTATGTCAAGTGAGTAGCTGATGGGCTGGAAGAAGCCTCACCATGTAGGATGAAGATTCAGATGGGAAATGCTAAATCATAGTATCATAGAATGCTTAATGTTGGAAGGGACCTCTAGAGGTCATCTAGTCCAACCCCCCTGCACACACAGGGTCACCTAGAGCACGTGGCACAGGGTGGCATCCAAGCAGGTTTTGAAGATCTCCAGAGAAGGAGACTCCACAACCTCTCTGGGCAGCCTGTTCCAGTGCTCTGTCACCCTCACTGTTAAGAAATTTTTCCTTAAGTTGATGTGGAACTTTTGGTGCTTCAGTTTGTGGCCATTACCTCTAGTTCTGTCGGTGGCCACCAGTGAAAAGAGGCCAGCACCATCCTCCTCACTGCCTCCCTTGAGGTACTTATAGACACTGATTAGATCCCCTCTCAGCCTTCTCTTCTCCAGGCTGAACAGGCCCAGCTCCCTCAGCCTCTCCTCATAGCGCAGATGTTCCAGGCCCCTGATCATGCTTGTAGCCCTGTGCTGGACTCTCTCCAGCAGCTCCGCATCGCTCTTGTACTGTGGAGCCCAGAACTGGACACAATACTCCAGATGTGGCCTCATCAGGGCTGAGTAGAGGGGCAGGATCACCTCCCTCGACCTGCTAGAGATGCTCTTCTTAATGCAGCCCAGGATCCCATTGGCCTTCTTGGCCATGAGGGCACACTGCTGCCTCATGGTCAACTTGTCATCTACCATGACACCCAGGTCCTTCTCTGCAGAGCTGCTCTCCAGAAGGTCAGTCCCCAGCCTGTACTGGTGTCTGCGGTTGTTCCTCCCCAGGTGCAGAACCTCGCACTTGGCCTTGTTGAACTGCATGAAGTTTTTCACCGTCCAGTTGTCCAGTCTGTCCAGGTCCCTCTGGATGGCAGCACAGCCCTCTGGGGTATGAACTACTCCTCCCAGCTTCATCTCATCAGCAAACTTGCTGAGGGAGCACTCTGTGCCTTCATCCAGGTCATTGATGAATAAATTGAACAGGACTGGGCCAAGGACTGACCCCTGGGGGACACCGCTAGCTACAGGCCTCCAACTAGACTCTGCACCGCTGATCACCACCCTCTGAGCTCTGCCATCCAGCCAGTTCCTAATCCACCTCACTGTGCACTCATCTATCCCACACTTCTGGAACTTGCCCAGGAGGATGTTGTGAGGGACGGTGTCAAAAGCCTTGGTGAAGTTGAGATAGACGACATCCACTGCTCTCCCCTCATCTATCCAGCCGGTCATTTCATCATAGAAGGCTATCAGGTTAGTCAAGCAAGATTTCCCCTTGGTGAATCCATGCTGACTACTCTTGAGCACCTTCTTGTGCTTGGAGACAACGGCCAGTATGAGCCGTTCCATCACTTTTCCGGGGACGGAGGTAAGGCTCACTGGCCTGTAGTTGCCTGGGTCCTCTTTCTTGCCTTTTTTGAAGGCTGGTGTGACATTGGCCTTCTTCCAGTCTTCCAGCACCTCCCCCGTTCTCCAGGATCTTTCAGAGATGATGGAGAGCGGCTTAGCTATGACATCTGCCAGCTCCCACAGCACTCTGGGGTGCATCCCATCAGGGCCCATGCATTTGTGGGTATCGAGGTTCCTTAGGTGCTCTCTGACCCAATCTTCCTCTACCCAGGGCAAGTCTTCCTCTCTCCAGGCTTATTCTCTTGTCCCTAGGGCCTGGGGCTCTAAAGGGCTGCCCTTGGTAAACACCGAAGCAAAGAAGGCATTCAGCAACTCTGCTTTTTCTGTGTTATTCGTAACCAGGGTGCCCATCCCGTCCACCAGTGGACCCATGTTTTCCCTGATCTTCCTTTTGCTGTTAATATATTTGAAGAAGTTTTTCTTGTTATTTTTAATGTCCCTTGCCAGATTGCGTTCCAAATGTGCCTTAGCTTTCCTTGTCGCATCTCTGCATTTCCTGACTACATTCCTGTATTTCTCCCAGGGGACCTGTCCTTTTTTCCACATTCTGTATACCACCGCCTTCTGCTTGAGCATTGCCACAAGCTCCCTGCTCATCCACACAGGTCTCCTGCCCCCTCTGCCTGCCTTCCTACACACAGGGATGCACTGTTGCTGGGCGTGGAGGAAGTGCTGCTTGAAAACTAACCAGCTCTCTTGGGCCTCCCTTCCTTCTAGAGCTCTAGCCCATAGGATTCTTCCAAGGAGGTCTCTGAAGAAGCTAAAGTTGGCCCTCCTGAAGTCCATGGTTGCAAGGCTACTTACAGCCCTGCCTCCTCCTTGTTGAATCCTGAACTCCACCAACTCATGGTCACTGCAGCCGAGGCTACCCCCCACCTTCACATCTCCTACAAATCCCTCTCTATTTGGTAGCACGAGGTCCAGTAGCCCACCTCTCCTCATCGGTTTCTCCACAACCTGGGTCAAAAAGTTATCATTGACGCTCTGCAGGAACCTCCAGGACTGTTTGTGCCTGCCGTGTTGTCCTTCCAGTTGATGTCGGGGTAGTTGAAGTCCCCCATGAGAACCAGGGCCTGTGACCATGAGGCAACATCCAACTGACTATAGAAGGCTTCATCAACCAACTTGTCCTGGTCAGGTGGCCTGTAGCAGACACCCACCACAGTGTCTCCCACATTAGCCTGCCCCTTAACCCTTACCCACAAGTTCTCAACTCACTCATCCTCCACTCCCAGGTTGAGCTCCATGCATTCCAGTTGCTCTCTCACAAAAAGAACTCCACCACCTCACCTTCCCAGCCTGTCCTTCCTAAAGAGCACATAGCCTTCCATGGCAGCGCTCCAGTCATGCGAGCTATCCCACCATGTCTCTGTGATTCCAATGAGATCATGACGCTGGGACCGCACACAGATCTCCAGTTCATCCTGCTTATTCCCCATGCTTCGTGCATTGGTGTACAGGCATTTCAGGGAAGTAACCAAGCCTGCAGGTTTCTCAGGAGGGGTGAAAGAGGACCCTCTGTGATCATTTCCTACCCTCACTTCCCCACTACCATACTCCCGCTGGAAGCCATCTGACCTTGGCTGTGTGGTACTGTTCGCCGTGTCTGTGTGACACTCCCCTTCCCCTTTCTTGTCTAGTTTAAAGCCCTCCTAACTGGTTGGCCAGCCTTTTGGCAGAGACGTGTGCCCCTCTTGCTGAGACGATTCCCATCATTCCCCACTAGCTGGTGGTCATAAAAGAGAGTCCCATGGTCTGTTGTCAAGCCCAGTGATGCAGCCAGTTGTTAATCTGCCATATCCGCCTTCTCCTCCTTGAATCCATTCCCCTCATTGACAGGATAGAGGAGAACACTACCTGGGCTCCCGTACCTTTGACAGCCATCCCTAGGGCTCTGAAGTCATGCTTGATATCCCTCAGTTTCCCCATGGCATCATATGTGCCCATGTGAAACAGTACCAGAGGGTAATAGTCAGACTTCTGGACAAGCCTTGGGAGCCTTTCTGTAACATCCTTTATTTGGGCCTCTGGCAAGCAGCAGACCTCTCTGGATGAGGACTCCAGTCTACATATCGGTGCCTCCGTGCCCTGTAAATATCCTCACTCTGACTTCAGCAGGAACGACAAAAAACGCAGAGTGCATTGATAAAACATGATGATGGTTCTTCATTATCAGTGCTGAGGAGGATAATCCTAATGACAAATTAATGTTGCCAATTTGCAAGTGCAATTAAAAAGAATTTTTCTTTCAGCCGTTTCTGCAAATTGGCTAGAGTACCTTCCAATTTCTAAAGGGTGTCTAGTAAGAAAATAATAAGCGATTTTGCAGGATGTATATAGCAGAAGGTAATTCAGCTTACTCTGCCTTTGCTATATTGGCTTTGCCATGTTACCCAGAGGAAAAAGGAAGTAAACATTTTATATTGGCTTGTGTATGGCACTTGTAGAGCAGGATGATGAACAGAATGATGTCATTTTTACTTTTCTGATCTCAGTCTGGAATTAAAGGTAAGAATTAGATAAATAGCTCTTGGGCAGGTCTGTCACTATCTGCAGTGAGACGATAAATATGAAGGAAAATGGGAAGAAACAGAGAGTCAAATTACAATTTGAACACCATGAAGATTTTCTTGACCATGGGAAATGGTGGACTGTGGGGTGGATGAAAGGTTAGTGTTTAAGGTTAGGCTGTGCCAGGGCTGGATAGTGGTATGTATATGAACATGGGGTCACTTTGTATGTATCAGTCCTCAGATACTGGGCTGGCTACTGCCAGCAGGAGGGCAGGTGTGAGCTCTCTGGCTCTTCACCCTTGTCCATTCATGGGACTTCCCAGCCTGTGACAAGAGCAGTGAAGTCCTGAGACTTCATCTATGGGGATACAGAATTTGGTTTTGCCTCTATTGATGGAAAACTCTGAATCAACTCCACTCCAGACCAAACAGTCCTGAATGTACCACTGTCCTGAATAATTAAGGAATGCCATCAGGCTGAAACCTGCGTAATTCAGGAGGGCACTTCCTGAAGGACATATCAAAGGAGCCAGTGACACTATGCTATAGAACAGACTAAGTCAATAAGAGCTGTTGAAACTAGCCTCAGTGGTAGTGCCTGAGCAAAGGTCAGACACTGGGGCCAGCAACAGGTGCAGAACATGAAGGAGTCACCAGTTGCAGATGCTGCAGGACACCAAAAGGAAACAATCAGGGCTTGTGGAGAGGGAGGCAGAGCCTCTTGGGCCACCAGGCACTGGAGATGCTGAGCTGCCAGGCTGCCTCCTTATTCCTTTCCTGTGTTCAAGGACATGATGGGTGCTTTATAAATATTTTTAGACATTATTTAGAATTGCACCAAATTCACATTGACGTCCCTTGTGTTTCGTGTTTTGAAGTCCCTGTTCTACCCACCTATTTTGCCTAACACAGAACTGGAGTGATTTGTTCCGTTGCTTGAAGTCATCCTGCAGCAACCACACACAGCATTTCTTAACCTCTTTGCTGGCACCACATAACAGATAAACTGAACAGCAGCAGGCAGGCTGGCAGGCAAAGCACAAAGCAGCTATATAAGGGCACGTCAAAGAATGAGTCATTGTCAAGCCTGCATGAAAGAAAAAGATTGATTACAGAAGAGTTTAGAAGTGACTCACTATCTCCCACCCTTCTTACGTTCATACATATGCCAACTGATTCATAATTTTCATTCTGCCTTGCTTCTCCTCCTTGTCAAGGCAATCAATCAAACAAAATTTTACACTTGGAAGAGAGGGGTTCTGTGCCCTTTCTTCCACCATATCAGATGAGGCACTTTTTCTGTCTAATAGTCTGCTGTAGATTGCAGACGATGATTTTGGGGAAGGAGGATGATGTAGGGCCAGGATGTTGGACATCCTTTTTTCCAAGGGAGGAAAGGAGGGAGGGATGATGTTTCCTTGCTGAAAATCTGTTTCCATCCAATGAGATTTACTGTGTTCCCTGTCTTCACCATTGTTCACAGTTATGAAGGAGAGTCTCAAAAGTGTTTTTCTTTGGTTTAGTGGGTACCATGAAGCTGCTGCTGATGTCCTGTCGTTGCCTTCATACCCACATACGAAAGTCTTTGCATCCCCATCCAGTGTGAACAGAGGACAGGCCATCTGCAAGGGATCTGCCAACTGGGACGCTCATGAAAAACTCATTTGTGTCTGCTGGCAGCACAGAGGCCTTGGTCTATGTGGAAAATATTCAGGAGGATGGTCTGTCAAAATCTGCTAGCCAAACTGTAGGAAAATTGTAAATCACTGCCAATGGAGTCCATTTTTTTCTTGCCAGCAAGATGCCACTGAGAAGCCAGGTGATGACAGGGCATAAAGGATCAGAATCTGTAGCGTAGTGGGAAACTGGGGAGCCTCTAACCTTGACTGCCATTTTGCCCAAAGCATTCATCAGATGGGTGTGCAGGGGAACAGTTTTATTTGCAGGAAGTTGCATGTTGACCAACTAAGTGTCAGACAAGCAGGTCCAGACTGGAGCACAGTTTGGTTTGCTGGGAGTGTGTGGGCAGAAGGCTGAAGATGAGTAGTAGATCCCTAGTAAGCTTACCAAAGTGATTGCTAAGGACCTAGTTTTTGGCAGCCAGTTTTATCAGGTGGCTACAAGAAATCACCAAACTTCCAAGAACAATGCCAGGATAGACCAGATTTGAACCTTGTTTCACTGTAGTCTACTGAAAGGCATTGAATTTCTCTTGTAGAAATGCTGTAGAAGGAAATACATACAAGGATGGCTTTGAAAATGAGCAGGACTGACTATCTAGAACTAATAGTTCTGACTGTTTTGAAAGTCAAAAGAAAATTAAGGAAATGTAAACACAACACAAAAAGACATAAGTAGAGAGTATAGAATGTTTCTGCAAATCTCACCCTATCCTGCATTTATAATATTTTCCAGGACAGCCAGAACCTAGGATAGACATCTTTTAAGATCAAAAGAAAGAGTCTTTTTTTTTTTTTTTACTTTGCAAGGCGTAGCCTTTTTGATCTTTTGCCTATTTGCCTGAAGACTGTCAGAAAAAAAAAAAAGAAAAGAAAAAAAAAAGAAAAGAAAAGAAGAGAAATAGAATTGTCTTAGGGAAAGGTAAATACATGTCTATAATGAGAACCAGTCAAGCCTACAGAGCTCTTATCTAGGATACAGCTCTAAAAATAGTGCTGTAGGGTTTCAGGAGTGTTCAGTCTCAAAAAGTCTTAGTGACTTCACCAGTTTATTTACTTGCATTTTCATTTATAAATGGCATAATCTGTTAATTTCATTTAGCTTCCCATAGCACATCTTGTTTAGCTTCCCATGACTCAGGTTGTGTTCTCACTCTCAAATAAGCAACACAAAATCTATTAGGCAGATACTAATATCCACTTAGTACTATGACTAGTTAGTAATAGGACTAGACTCAGTATTAGGGTGTTGATAGGCTCATGCAGCTATCAATGAGAAAAGGAAGTGTATCTGGCATGCATTCAATTAGCAATTCAGTTAGAATTTTCAGTGATTGAGGCTTAATGATGTCTGTGTCCCAGTGCTTCTCTTCATCACTTCACTGAACAGGATGAGGAAAGCAAGCCAAGGGAGAACCTCAGCTGAGCCACAAAAGAGAAGGAAGTTATCAGGTTTGCTTTTCTGCAGTGTCAATTTGGAAAAAAATGCAGCAAAGACAGATAAATGCAGCTGATAATGCTATTTATATGAAATAGCAATGCCTAAGCAGGACTGTGGTGTCTATCTGGAAGAGGCATACTTTTGTTGTTCACTACAGCTCTATGACTACTTTTCCTGCAATGCAATCCTATAAAGAGGCATTCAGCTGCATGACTATTATAAAATAAAGAATCCAGAATCTCTTCATTTCCCAAATGCAAGATCTGCAGATGTTGATAGGCAATAGATGTAATACGTACTTGTTAATATATGTTTATATAATAACAGTCTAATAACACCCACAGATGCCCACATTTATAAATTCTACACTAGAATCTTTCTGTGGATCTCTCTCTTTACTCTCTTTTTTAAAAATGTAATTTGCTCAAGTCATTTTGGTGGTGGAAGCAGTAGCCTTCAAGTTCTCTCCTTCTTCGCTGGCCAAAAAAACAAAAAAGACAAGACGATCTTTCATCTCAGTATTTTTAATCATATGCTACAGAAGCAATTATATCAATGCAACTGAAGGGATGGGGCAGGAGGAGACCTCTTAAGCTGATTATATGGTTGAAAGTAATGAATCTGAAAGCACAGTTTGAGCAGTGTGTGGTGATCTTGCCTCTAGTCATTGGACAGCTGTCTACTAACAACCCGCCTAGTCGTCATTGTCTTGCGCTTTCTTTCTCTGTTTGCAGTCATCTCTTGCTTGCTGTGCTTGGTGTGATTCCTTTTACTTGATATTGATACAGTACCTAGTATAGTGCAATCTTTATCCATGATAGATCTACCATGTAATATTTGAAAGAGCTGTGTGGTGGTAATGCTGTTCAGGGAAGGTATCTGCTATTCTAGACATGCTCATATGATGGAAAAGATTGGGAAGCAAATGAGTCCAGGAAAGGACCTTAGCAGTTACAGGAATTCAAGCACCACAGACTAGACCAGGGCAGAAGGTGCCAAGACCAGCTCATGTTACTACAAACACCATTTCTACGGGGGCTTATGCTGTGTTGCTGATGAGCTGCAAGGGGATGGCACTGCCACTGTCCCTACTGACCCCGCGGTGAAGGGTCCCTGTCAAGGACCAGGGCTGAGCCTCCTCCTGTCCCGCGCTGCTCCTGGCCTGGGGGTGAGCGGTGCTGCAGTGCTCATTGGCTCTGCACAGGAAAGAATTTTATCTGTATTTTAGTCCTTATTACTTAATACTCCATTTGTACTTGATGTGTTTTGTTTTATATGCTGTTTTACTTTATGACTGTTCTCCTGAGTGGATTAGTCTGTCATTAATGCATTATATGTAAAAGGCTTTTCTTTTGCCCGGTTAAGCCACGTAAAGCGCTCAGCGAGTCACTCCCGGGTGTGTGCTCGGCGCTCTGGGTGCGGCGGGGCCTGCAGTCAGGGCCTGCTCAGCCCCCGGCACCTCCTTGCTCCCTGCGGCCCCCTGTGGCTGTGATGGGACAGACTGGGCCTCTGCAAGCATGCTAACGTGGTCTCAGGTGAGGTGAGATGGGCTGAGAGCCGGGCTCAGCCAGGGCACAATGAAGGTTTCGGCAGCTGGGAGTAGCTCTGGCTCAGCCCTTGTAGCTGGTGAACGTGACAGCATACAATCACAGAATCATCATAGTTGGAAAAGACCTTCAAGATCATCAAATCCAACCATAAACCCTTCAACACCATGCCTGTTAAACCATGCCCCTCAGTGCCTCATCTACACGTTTCTTGAACACTGCCATGTGCTGATTCTTCCCAATGCCTAAACTGAACCTCCCCTGGCATAACTTGAGACCATAACCTGGTTCACAGCACTGCGAGTTCTTCAGCAGGACCTTCTTCCACAGCCACTGCCCAAAACACAGGCTCTCAGAGCCAGCTTGCAGGCATGCACTTGCCACCCCAGCTTCAGAGACATTTTCAGAGTGTCTCTGCCCCTCGGAGTGTCCTCATTCAGAGAAGGCTCAAGTACGGGGGTCAGGTATGTCCTGGGGGTCCTGCACAAGCTGCAGGGTACAACAAGGTTTGACAGGAAAGCCAGGATCCCATGCATGCCCACATACAGCAAAGTCAGGCTACAGCAGAGCAAGGGGCAAATCCAGGCTCCAGAAGTGGTCCCACCATATACATACATGTAAGAAAATAAATAAATAAATATTTAAAAAATATATCTCCAGTTGGAGGTAAGTAAAACAAGAGAATTATCCTTGATCAATCCTGATATACAGTGGCAGAATTAAGAATGAGTGCTAGTCTTTCAACTTGTTGATTTTGCTTCCCTTTACCTGTTCATGGAGGACAATAGATTGTATTTATGCTTCCTTCACAAGAAATATGAAAAAAAATCTATCAGTAGTCCTCTGATTTACACAGTAAGGGATTTATATAATAGAAGAAGTGCAATTATTTAATGTACTATGAGATCAACTTTGCTGCTGGTCTTCTCAGAGAATTATAGGGCTGGAGGAACCTCAGATCACCTAGTCCATTCCCCTTTCATTGCTTCTGCCCAACAGAAAGATTTGTTGTTGCTGACCATATGCCCTCATTCATACATTCATACATTCACACATAAAATGCTCTTTTCTTATTCACCTATATGAGGAACATGAATGAGAAGCTGACAACAATAAATACACTTTTATGTTCACCTCAAATACATGTGCATAGAGGAGGGTAAAATATAACATCTGCCAAGGGATAATTCATACATTTGCAAACATGAGAGTTCTCAGAACTGCTGACAGGTACAGAACAAGCTCTGCAGCATGAGCTCATTCCAAGACAAGTATTTCCTTTTGGTGAGTGCATATCTCTAAATGGTGGTATTGGAGTTGGGCATGGGCCTCGAAGCAATACCACACAGAACCTGATCCTAATCTCTCCTGCACTTGAAGGGCCCTGATCCTGAAGTGGTTGGGTAGGAAACAGATGTTCACCATGCCAAACAAATGTTCACCATGCCAAGGTCCTGCACTGAAGAGACTGTTATCTGAAGCCCTAATTTTGCACCTGACTGTGTGTGTGCACAATCATCTTCTGGCTGGATGTGTAAAGAAACTTGCATAAATGTGGGACCACCCCTGCACTTCTGGCTGAAAGACTAAGGGGAATTTTAGACCTGATATGAAATAAAGGTGCCAGGGTGATCAGTTCTGAGGAATCAGCTCCTTTCTTCCAGGTGACTGGGCAGGAAGGAAGGTTTCCAAGCTAGATGCAATGATAAGAAGGTAGCAGCCTGCACTGACTCCAGTGGCTTTCAGGCTCCAATCCCTAGGTCTAAATTCAAACCAGCATTCAGGGCTGTGCCTCACAGTTTACAGGACTTGAATGCAAGGTTAAATTCAAACTTGTGCAAAATTTCTCTCCTGTACCAGGACTGTGGCTTTGTAACTGGTTGTCCAATTATTGGGACAGAAGGGATCATATTGAAAATCTGAAGATGCGAAAGGTAGAAGGAAACTGAGATGCTGATGAAGCTGTCGTTGCTTGCAGCATGTAGGGATGGGGAGGTTGTGGAAGGAATCAAGGTTAGGGATATACAGCATGGCAGAGCAGGATGACACAGAACACGTGTTTGAGCTGATGCAGAGTAAGAGAAGAAACTCTGTTACTTGAATAATATCTCCATTTGATATTTATCAGTGAAGGTTCTTAGGATTGTGCTTGGATATTTGGCAGAAGAGACAATAAATGTAGTAACAAATACATAGATTTGCAGCATGCAATGGGATTATCCCACCATTCCCATGCAGGGAACATCTGCAATCACTTTGTTACCAACACTGACAAGTTCCTGGTGATACTTGCTACCTATGGCAGAATTTTTCTATCCTTTGTTGCTTGAAAGCTTTTTCTTTTCAGATATCTCTGAGCTCATCTGAACTAGGCCTCTGAGTCATAGACAACATTGATGCAGGGGGCTCATGCACAGCATCCTTCAGCTGAGACGTCTCCATCCTTTCCAGGGCTGTGAGAAGCAGAGGTGCCCAAGCTCTACCTGCTCAGGGAGAGGGGCAGCTGACAGCTCCCACTTCCAGGCAGCCCTTGGAGCTTTAGAGCTGGGCGTCTTCCCTTTCTGTAATCTCCTCAGCCTAGTTAAAAACAGAAGGACTGAGGGGCACAGTAAAAGGCCATTCACAGTCTAATCAGCACTGAGCAAGAGCTCCAGGACCATGAAGTTTCTGGGAAGAGAACTCCTTCAAATAAGATGTATTTCTGAGATGCGGGACTTTGAATACATTAAATATTCCTTTGCCTTCCGACAAATAAGCCACATTCTGCAGACAAAATCCAGTTCAAATAATTGCATGCTACTACCTAATTCCTCTGCTCTGTTCAGACTGAACTTGACATCCTTTGTCTCCTACCTATCATTGGCATTACTATTAGTACTGCGTATACTCGCTGCTACTCTGACTCCAGGCTCCAGGAGCCGTAGTCATGGATCACGATGTCATTTGACTCAGCTAAGCAAACACAGAGAAAGCCTGACCTTTCTTCGAAACACAGGCTGTCAGGCAGGAGATAAGAGATAGGGGAATAAAAGGAAATGATGAAACAGAACTGGGCAGAATGACAGACTGTGACTTTATGGCAGCAACAGCCTGACTCTCGTAAAGCTTTTTCCAATCACATTGGCAGAGAATAATTGTAATTGAATGCAATTCAGAGAATAAGTATAGACCTGTGTTATTTTGCAAAAGGTTTTTTGACGTTATTTTGCTGCTTACTCAGGAAATATTTTGCCTGAATCATCCCTCAATCATATTTTCCTCCTTCAAAGCCATATTTCAGTCATCAGCTCACAGTCCTCCCAGCTCCTGTGCGTGTTAGCAAGCAGGAGGGCCAGACCATGGCTCAAGCAACTGCTATTCTAGAGAGCTTCTATTTTTGCCCCAGATTTTAATGTGGAAGTACCAAACACAAGAAGTCTGAGGAATATTTCTTGACATTAGTAACATTTTTCCAGACTAATACTTCCACACTATTTCTTGCAGTCAGTGAGATCCCTGCCCATCTTGCAATTCTTTTATTAATCCACAGTAAATCTTCTCAGAAAAGCAACTCCAAAGGTAAGTGAAAATCAGGCAGAAATAAGGAGATTCCATGCATTTATAGCCAGAGTTCAATAGCATAGTTATGTGAATGGCACTAAAATGAGCTATCAGGCACTGATATCACACCAAAAGCGCTATAACTAAAAGATGAAGTCAATTGTTAGATCATTTATAGTTTCTTTACAGCTGGCCTTGAATAATGACCTGGGCAGGAAGAAAAAAAAAAAAAAAAAAAAAAAAAAAAAAACGCTGCTTAGATCAACTGCCTCTTTGCCTGCAAGGAAAGTTTAATTTATTTCCTTTAATCTTTATGGTTCACCCCATCAAACTCTACACAGCTGTAAAGACCTGTACTGGCAGTGTTGGAGTGAGACCCAGCCATCCTTCCCTAGAGCAGGAGGACAGCATTTTCTAGAGTATATTTGCAACCAGCAACACTGTGATATGGAGCAGCATCCTCACACAGAAATGTCCTGCACCAGCTCATAGTGATTCTCATACATGTCCAAGATCATGCAGGTTGGGGTAAGAGCAGCTGCTACCACATTTGTACCAGTTGAGCTGCTAGCCCAGAAGATTTCAAGAAGAAATGGATGCTGTTGAAGGAATGTGCCTTTTGTCTCTTATGCCAAAGGAAGTCTTAGCAGAGTGTGCGATTTGAAATCTGGGTTCTCCTTTTTTTTTAATGCAATAATAAAAATCTTCATTTGGAGGGCAGGCAGAAGTTAAAATGAGGGTGGCAGCCCTAATGCAACAGTTGTGGATGACCAGAAAGCACAGAGGCTGTTGACCACAGAAGTGGCCATACTCAGTATCTCCTGCTGCTGTTCTCCAGCGCTGGCTGCTGGCCAGGGGCACCCTCGTCTGACATTTCAGACTTCTTTCAAGGTGTTCTTGGTGTAAGATCCATCTGTAAACAGGAACGAGAAAGAATGCAAAGCAGAGACCCATCCTAATTGATTCAGGGAGATCTCTGTAATCCCCACTCCGCTAAAAGCAGGAAGCAAATTATTATACCCAGGGTTGAATGTGTGAAATTCTGAGCACAATTCTTAAGTTCAGCAGTTGCAAGAAAGTTAGTTTACCTAAAAACCTAATAGTGGTGCTATTAACAACTGCAAAGCTCAGCAATTCCACTTGGAAATATCTGTTTCTCTGCATTTTTCTCTGCAACCCGCAATGTTCTGTGTTTATTGAGTCCAGCAGAGTTTTGACTTCAGCAGGATTTGCAAGAAGTGTCTGTTAATCTTTCCTCCTTCATTCCTCTTTCTTTCTTTCTTTCTCTTTCTTTCTTTCTTTCCTTCTTTCTTTCTTTCTTTCTTTTTCTTTCTTTCTTTCTTTCTTTCTTTCTTTCTTTCTTTCTTTCTTTCTTTCTTTCTTTCTTTCTTTCTTTCTTTCTTTCTTTCTCTCTCTCTCTCTCTCTCTCTCTCTTTCTCTCTTTCTTTCTCTCTTTCTCTCTCTCTCTTTCTCTCTCTCTTTCTTTCTCTCTTTCTCTTTCTCTCTCTTTCTCTCTTTCTTTTTCTCTTTCTCTCTTTCTTTCTTTTTCTCTTTCTCTCTTTCTCTCTTTGTTTCTCACTTTGTTTCTCTCTTTCTTTCTTTCTTTCTCTCTTTCTTTCTTTCTTTCTTTTCCTTCCTTCCTTCCTTCCTTCCTTCCTTCCTTCCTTCCTTCCTTCCTTCCTTCCTTCCTTCCTTCCTTCCTTCCTTCCTTCCTTCCTTCCTTCCTTCCTTCCTTCCTTCCTTCCTTCCTTTTCCTTCCTTCCTTCCTTTCTTCCTTTTCCTTCCTTCCTTCCCTCCTTCCTTCCTTCCTTCCTTCCTTCCTTCCTTCCTTCCTTCCTTCCTTCCTTCCTTCCTTCCTTCCTTCCTTCCTTCCTTCCTTCCTTCCTTCCTTCCTTCCTTCCTCCCTCCCTCCCTCCCTCCCTCCCTCCCTTCCTCCCTTCCTCTCTTCCTCCCTTCGTTCTTTCACAGAGAGGAAAGAAGTAAGACGAATTATCATCATCACTTTGCCAAATACCACAATTAAGCATACTCTGTCGATCATACACGTCATTGTCTTTATTATGGCAGCATTTCATGTGGATTGTAAAATACCATTGCTCTTTGTATCCTAAGATACATAACAATAATAATGGTTTCTTTCATTTGTCGATATCAAAGTTCTTCAAAAATGTCAACATCATTATCTTCACTTTATGACTGAGGATACAAAGACAAAGACCAAGCTTTAGGCATCTAGGGTGCTTGTACTGCCAGGGCAGGCTGAAAGAAAGGCAGGTGCAAGGAGGTCTGAATCAGTTTTGGAGGGGACACATCGTCTGCACGACTTCCACTGAGGACTTCTACCTAGGAGGCCCATGCTGTCTTGCTGCATGGCCTCAGTCAGATGCCTGAAGTTCACGAGCTGAATTAGAACCAAGTTCCTATACTGTTTCCTTCAGCGACAGAGCCAGAAACAGAGCCCAAACTCCTGATTTCCATTATAATGATGTATCCCCTCTTTTCAAAATAATGACAATGAGTGTTTCCATTGTTATTGTTGCTATCAGATTAGCATGAGTCTCTGCATAGACAAGCTATAATGTTTGGTTTGTGACAGAGTGATGCTTGCCTGCCTGTGCTTGATGGTGTAGTAGATAAGTCACAGAGCCAAGCAGGTACTGAATGGATACTGCAAATCCTGGTTTTCCCAGAAATCCAGGTCCTGTGTTTTACTTCAGATGAGGAAGCTAGTCTTCTGACTGCTATATGATGCCTATATTATGTCCAAGGCCCTCTGCTCTGGGGTGTGCTGGGTGGGGCGGAAGGTGGAATTAGAGCAGTCCTGATACACTCCTTCCTTGTGTCCACAGTGGTCAGAGTGAAGAGGAACAGAAATAAATTCAGCCGGCTGACCATCAGCCTTTCTTCCAGCTTAACTTCAGAATGAATATGGCAGACCATCCACTGAGATTGTTTCATCCACCTGAGGTGAAACAAAACAAGATCTATGATAACGGTAAGCAGTTTGAGCCAAGGAGGGAAAAAAGAAATAGCCTCATTGAACCTATAGGGAGGACTCACATAGAAATAAATCTGCTTAATACAGGATTATCTTGATGACAGCTTTGAAATCTCCATATCTTTCAGCTTCACTGAATTGGAAAGATTCATGTGAACATCACTTGGTTCAGAATTATGAAGAATCATGAAAATGTTTGCTTTTAACCCTCCGCTGAAAGAAGGTATCTCAGGTGTCACAAAACTATGGATCCTTTGTGACAGGCTGAGATGATGTATCTGAAAGAAGACTGACATCTCTAACTCCTCGGCTTCTTTTTTGCCTGTAGATAGATGCTTAAGCAGGGTTCTGACTTACCTACCCAACGTGATTTTTGAGACTTAACAGGATAGTAGAAATGCTTGTATTGTAACTGCAGGCTCTGAGAAAAAAAAGACATTTCAGCAGCAGGAAAATACTCTCTAACACACATGCTCCTTTCTTTATATAACATCCCTTAATTTGGCACGGGACAAACAGCTTGCAAATATTTCTGGCAACCATTGATTACTTCAGTCACACTCCCTTTCATCATGTTTTGAATAAATGTATTATTCTGGATTTTCATATCTTCTTCAGAATTTCTGATATTCAGGTTATATATTTTATCTTTTTTTTTATATTCCTTCTATATTCTCCAGTCCTTGCTTGGACAAAGCTTCCAGCCAAACACAATAGAAATTCTTTGGTCATGAAAAATTCCTCGAATTCACCTCCTCCCTTGTGAAAATAATCATAATATTTCTAAGGTTTCCTTAGCTGCCCTTTTTTTTTGGCCATGGAAAGTGGTAATCTTATTGACGGTGATCTCAATCACAGCATGGTCCTGCACAATAAAATGGCTTTCCCTGAATACTTGTGATTGTGATATGATTTTCCCTCCTGTAGCTTCATTATATTTCAATTTTCCTAAGAAACGCTATCACAAGTATGCTTTAAATATTGTGACTTCCATGTAAGAAGAATTTAAAGAAACATTAGTTTTATAATAGAGAAAATAATAGTGTGATCAACCACTTGAATTCTAGACATACTAATCATAACATCAATACAAATGTTAATGAAGAGACTGAATCAGCTTTGCATTTACACACATTAAATGGCAACCAACCTACTGAAATTCCATTGAAACTGGGGTTTAGATTATGAAACCTGGGTTCAGGACTGTCTAATCCTGTGTACACTAAAGTCACTGGTCAACTCTCCCGTGGGCCTGAGAGCAGGTGTCTCCACTAGACCTCCCTTAAAGACCTGATCTCAGCAGAGGCCTTAACTGCAAACTAAGTTCCCTGGATACTCCCAAAGCATCAGGTGGGTTATGATGTTGTAAAGTCATCCAGCTCAACACTAGCTGAGTGGACCAAAGGAGGTCCTTTATGCTCTGTTCAGATTAGGAGTGATGAAAGCATTGGGTATCTCATAGGGAAATACCAAAACATTACTGAAGCCAAGTCTTTGTGTAGATAGACATGAGAGCAGGGAAAGCAGGAAGGAGAAAACCTGAGTGTAGCCTTGTCATTGGGTCCTTTAATTTAATGGCTTGGAGATAGGGAAGTCTAGAGATAGAGCAAAGTGGCCTGACCCCATAGCTGACCCCGCCTTGAGCAGAAAGTTGGTCAGTAATCAATTATTTGAGGTGTTTCACTCACTCATGGAAGGAGTCAGGGAACCAAAAGCAACTAGACAACCTTGCAGGTAAGATTTAACAGTGCAAATCTGCTTATACTGCATAATCCTTTCCTACTGCTTGCTTTGATAGATTAGGGCTCTAGATCAAAATTCAAAACATTCCTCCTTCTGTGGCACCCTAAGTTTGAGTTTTTATTCAAAACACTTGTTAACAGAATAAGTTACAGTGAAGACAACACAGGAAGGTCTTTTTCATATGTATGCATATTTCCAGAACACTACAATAATAACCAGATGGATTGTAGAAAATATCTCCTATGTTTCATTTCTGTTTTGTTTTTGCTTGTTTAATGCCATTTTGTAAAAGAAAAAAAAAAGGCATATTCACGCGAAAATTTAAAATTTGTTGAAGGGCATGTTAAAATTTAATAACAGCATTCTCATCTTGAAGCCTGTAAGAGTGTCTGAAGAGTGAGGTACAACGTGACCTGAGCAAAAGCAGAAACATCAAGGTCTTTGCTGCTCAGAAGCCTGAAAATGTGTTGGCCTTGCAGCTGGATCCCAGTCTCCTCGATAACAGCACTGCAACAACACTGACAGCAAAAGGCCTTATGTTATACCTGCTGCATAGCTAGAAATCCACTGAAAACAAAGGCCAGAGGTTGCCTACTCATGTACGTATAAGGTCACCTGGTTACAATCAGTAAAAGTAACATAGCAAGGGCTTGGCTAACTACATGGCATGACTGCAGTCCAAATCCCAGCCTCAGTCTGTGTACTGTCGCAATGCCAACAATACTCACAAGCTGTCTTACTTGGTCATATATCATTTGTTTCTGAGCACTTTGCAGAGTTATTTTCAATATGGATCAGGTGATCTCTACAGCTTTCCAGTGGAAGAACTGTGGTCACAGGGAAACACTGCTAATGTGATGTTTTCTCAGGGGCCACCTCCTGGGAGGTCACATTTAGCAGTACCAGAGTGGAAAGTAGCAAAGATCACCACTTTCTGCAGTCTCTGGAGGAAGTGGCTCAGAACTGAGTCCCAGTCAGGATTTGACACTGTTCCCAGCGTCGCTACAGGCTGCCAATGTGGTTATAGGTGGTCTTGCAAATCTGACTGTAACACAGGGGCAACTACCTCATATCTCAGTGTTGCATCATGTCAGTATAGGGTAGAGAGCAAGGGGGATGGACAACATATCAGCATGGAGCATCACCAGTTTGGTCCCTAGCACTGGGATCTGAGTCATTCTTCTCAAGTCCAGAGCCCATGTGAAAGTTTTCAACTGATAAGCAGTACAAGGCTGGATTACAAAAGCTACTGTTGCGTCACGTATGGATTTTTTTCTTTGGGGGCTTGATCCTGATTTAGGCTTGGCCCTAAGGAAGGTGTATGGCATAAGATCCACCAACTCAGGAAAAGTCCCTGCAGGCTGTACTATCCTGAAGACACGTGAGTCATAATCCCTTGTCCTCCTCCTTCCTCCTGGGAGTGGCAGTAATTCACTATTGGCTTAATCCCGCTCTAACAAACTGCTAAGAGTGGTGTACTGGCCAACCGGGAAGACTCCACCCTGCTGTCCACCTACACCTCATGCCCCTATTTTGGAGAGAAGGAAATGGGAAAGACTCTTCCTTGCTCCTCCACACCCAGGCCCAAGGTCTGAGTACCTCCGTAGTCTGGGGTGGATTCCTTGGGCTTTTTTTTTTTTTTTTTTTGGCACGCAGAGGAAGAATTTGCTCTTGCTCTCTATCCCTTCTGCAGGCACACTGCCAGTTTCTAGCTCTCTGGCTAACTTTGGCAGCCTCTTGTGAAAGATGATATTCCATCCAGGACATGGGGCCATTGCTGAGACTTTTTCTGGCTTTTTCCCAATATGGCCCTGTTCTAAAGAGTAATACTATGAAGGAGGCAGTATGCAACTCTCAGCAGTTTTCTCATTATAGACAGGGCTAAATGCAGCTCCTGCAGGGAGCTTCCTTCTATTTACAAAAGCAGGCCACCTCCTGCACTAATCTACCTCACTCGACTCATAAACAATAGAAAGAATAACAACAAAAAAAACCCACTTACCCTCTTGGAATCTCCATATTGACAAATTATGGAGAAGCAAGTGTCTATCCCAAATTCTACGTTTCCCTCCCCTCCGGACTACTGGCTTATGTGCATTAGTTCATTCAGGGATATATTCCTGGTCTCCCCATTTAACCCGCTTATCTTAAACCATCTTATCCTATTTGCCCCAGAATTTCTAAAAGATCCTAGCCTAGGACAAGATCATGCTTGTGAAATTTTTGTATGTATTGGTTTAGTTTTGGCAAAATTAAGAGGTAGTTAAAATAAGACTTATAATGGAAAGCTAGCTGCTAGCGTCTCCATAATACATGTCTACCTTGAAGGAGAGTTGTGAAGATTAATTAATTTGTGTTTGTTAAGCACTTTGAGATCCTAAGATCAAAGTTTCTATAGAAATGCAAATTGTTATTATAATGATAAATTCTTTATATGAGCTCATATGTTTTGCCTTAGAGGCACAGTCTCACCCTGAGTTGCGTAGTTATACACGTAAATCTTCAAACATTGTGATGAAAATATACCTCTGAGAGCCTGCTCCTTCTTTCTGGTCTAACATTTCATGCACAGAGCTCCACTTGACTTCAGTGGGGTCCTGTGCAAGGGACAATTGCAGGATTCAGTGCGTTTGTAAATGAAAAGACCATTGTGTGACTCCAGGCTTCACAGTGAGACAAATAACTTTTATTCCCACTTCATGAAGCTGCTACTCCCACCAGTATCTTAGTCCATCTTGTTAAGGAAAGGATGGAGATCAGGCCACAATATTCAGATCTGAGTTTTGACTCTCTCAAAGTTCAATTTTCCAGCTTTATTCAACCTGCTAGAGAAGAGAGACTATGGAAGCCTAGTTCAGTTATGACCTCTGGAGATATGGAATTTCATCAGCACTAGTGAATTTCATGCACAGTGCACAGGATTTGCTCTCCCCAGTTGTGCTTTTGCACAGAGACGAGGAACATAGCACGTAAGGCATTCAATCCACAAATTACAAAAGTACATCATGGAGCTAGGACACAGCTGCAACAAGTCATAGAGTCCAAAGTCTCCTCTACAAAGAGAGGTCTTGGATTGTCATTGCTCTGAGTACTACACAGCTATCTCCACCTGTGAGGGCATCCATCCCACCATCATTCTTGATGTCTGTGGCCAAGAAGGCCAATGGGATCCTGGCCTGCATCAGGAGGAGCATTGCCAGCAGGTCGAGGGAGGGGATCCTGCCCCTCTACTCAGCTCTGGAGAGACACGTGGAGTATTGTGTGCAGTTCTGGGCTCCTCAGTACAAGAAGGACATTGAGCTTCTAGAGAGGGTCCAGCATAGGGCCACAAAGATGATTAAGGGACTGGAGCATCTCTCGTATGAGGAAAGACTAAACGAGCTGGGCCTGTTTAGCCTGGAGAAGAGAAGGCTGAAAGGGGATCTTATCAATATGTGTAAGTACCTAAGGGGGGAATATAAAGCAGATGGGGCTAAACTCTTCTTGGTGGTAGCCAGTGACAGGACAAGGGGTAATGGGTACAAGTTGAAACACAGGAAGTTCCATCTCCATGTGAGGAAGAACTTTTTTTACCTTGAGGGTGACAGAGCCCTGGCACAGGCTGCCCAGAGAGGCTGTGGAGTCTCCTTCTCTGGAGATCTTCCAAACCCACCTGGATGCCACCCTGTGCCATGTGCTCTAGGTGTCCCTGCTGGAGCAGGGGGGTTGGACTAGATGATCCCTAGAGGTCCCTTCCAACCTCAACAATTCTGTGATTCTGTGATTCTATACCTGAAGCACAGGCTTCAGCGCTGTTCATCAGCCAGGGATCCCACTGGCCATTGTATGTTCTAGAGAGATGTTGTCTAATATTTGAACACTGCAATGCTGGCCTACCAGAACTTGTCATTGATTTCTTGTTTTCTGATACAAGTAATAGTTTCATGAAAGGTTTTCCAGAAAGAAAATACATGATCCACATAATGCCTTATTCCCCCTCTCTGAATTCCTCAGTCTGTGAAACTCTCTGCTACACAGTCTATACTGAGTATTGTCATAGAAGAAAATGGGTCTTTGTCATTTTAATATATACAGAATTTATAATCTACTATACTGCAACCTGGTCTCTCATTTCCTCCAAAAGCTCTGTGCTTTGTCAAAAATTCAATACGCTAACCAGGATGTTCACTCCAAACTTTCACATTACCTATATTTCCAAACTGAGGCTTTTCACCAAAGTGAAACATTGCACTGTCATAAACCCAAGGAAACCATTACGACTTCTGATATCTTTCTCATATATTTCTTCACTATTAGAAAATTATAAGAAAAAAATAGTTTTCTTCACTATAAGAAAAGTATAAGAAATTTCTCATATTTTTCTTCACTATAAGAAAAAAAGCTCTGTCGTCCTCACAGTAAAGAACACCATGCGCACACACACAAAATCTTACTGGGCTAAGGTCTGGTCGTCAACATTAGCCACAGAGGTCACTTGCCTTCTCACATCTTAAAGCAAATTTCCCACCTGCACTTACAAGTTTGCTGAAGCAGCCTGTGTTCTTGCTGTGTTTGCACAGGATCAAGCACAGTGAAGGTCTGATCCGTGAGAGGAATCTTAGACTTTAAGAAAATGTTGTGTACAGTGAAGTGTTCACTTAGGGTCATGAGCTTTGAATGATGATGTGTCAGACCCTAATGTCACTCTCCACCATTGAGCAGCATGTCCCTCTCTGAATGACCATCGCAGCATGTGTCAAGCAAGATGAATACAGGGTCCGATTCAGCAAGAAAGCACCTGGTCATCATTCAGTGAGACATCCAGATATGCTCAGAAGCACTGAATGATTCCTTACCTAGTTGAAAATTTCCAAAAGCTCAGAGACAGATTTTGAAGGAAATCAAGGCCTTGCATGCTGCATGCTCAGGAGCTGACTAAGAATTTTGTGCAATAGCAACATGGGCTTAGCAAATCCCCTTGGTCCCAATGAAGCCTGTTGGTGGGCCCTTGTATCTCCTAGAGAGATGTGGTCTAAGATTTGAACACTGCAGAGGCGTGCTGCAAAAACTGGTCATCACTTCCTCATTTTCTGATACAAGTAACACTTTGCTGGTCCTGCACGCAACAAAAATCTGTTGTTTCCACACTTTTCTCCAGTGATTCCAGTACAGGCTTTTCAAGCTACTTCTCATGACTGTCCTAGACCTGTTCTCATGCTTCTTGACTCATGGGGAGTTTTGACATGGTTTTCAGTGAGGGTAAGATTAGATAAAGAATCTAATGTTAGGCTACAAACACAAAAGTCCATTATACCATTATATATGTCACCTATAGAATCCGTACATTAAATATAACAGAGCACTCGAGCCAAGTCTTATAAAATTTGGTGTACGTCTAGTGAATGCCGAGCTCGTACAGAGGTTGATTCCTTGCTGTATCAAGTATTTTTAAATATGTGTAATTAACAATACTTTTATTTATTTATTTATTTTTAACTTTGATGTGTAAATGTGAAAGATTGAGCGTGCCCCAGAGCCACAAAATTGCTGCTGTGATGAGAGACTTATGTGCCTCACCTTATGGCATGTGCCTGTGAATGACTCATTTTGAACATATTGGGATAAGATTCTTCCAAGAAAAGCAATTTAGAAAACACAACTGCACATATTGCTGCAGTTGAGCTGTAAAGCAAAGGTTTGCAGTAACTTCAGAAGATTTTTGGTTACTTGATCTGTTAGTCTTCCTGCCTGGCTAGAAGCTATTTTAGTTTGTTGCTCTGGACATGCACATTTGTAGCACTGAGTGGCAAGAAATATGCTCTACCTCCTTGAAAATGTGTAGAGAAACATGGCAAAAATGTATCCTGGAAACACTTTGTTTCCTTTAATCACCCTGTTTTGAATGACAGAAACAATTTATACCTGTTTTCTCTGTTCAGCGGCCAAAATGCCCTTCATTATAAAACTGCAAGGAAGGAAATAAATGTTATCGTTATCTACAGTATGCTAAGTGCATTGAACTGGGTTTCCCTGACCCACGCTGGTATTTCTGCTTGCACGTGCATGGGTTCTGTGAGTGTTCACTTGCAAATGTGCCCATGCAAAGGCTGGGGCCAAAGCAGAGCCTGATCTGAGTCCTGTCCATGCTGGCGGCCCGGGGCCACCGCCTCGGGCACACAGGGAAGAGCAGCTGGTTGCTGCTGTTTCACCCTGCTGAGGAGCAGGGTTTCTGCTGGGTTCAGAGCTTGGTGGGAGCCGTAAGACCCTAGGCAGGACCCTGGGGCTGCAGGACTTGGACAGACGTAGACAGGAGAGTTTCCTGCTGCCACAAGAGACAACTATGACCAACGTTCCCCAGTGACCTCTCCCATTAGAGCAGCCAGGGCCTTGCTGGAGGAGCAAGCAAGCAAGGGAATATGAGGAATGTGGTCCCAGCTGCCTGTCCACAGATGCTTTTCCAGTGCCCTCTTCTGGAAAGCATCTTTGGCCCGTGCAACTGCATCATGAGAGGTAGGCAAAGCTCAGAGGCGCTTGCAAGGGAGGTTTGGAGCCTGCTCCTTGCCCCTGGGACGTGCGCTAGTGCTATTGCTTCTCCTCCGCCTCCAGCAGGCACCAGGTCTTCGGAGCCCTGGTACTGGCAGGGGGGTATGTGCCTCCATCCGCAAGAACATCTGGGTGGCCCAGGAGAGAGCACCCGTCCATCCAGCCCCACACAGCAAGTCCCCTCCGCTGGCACCCGCATAAAGGCTGGTGGCTCTGCGGGTGACACTCGGCCCTCGCTGAAGCGAGTGGCCCCCCGGCGCTCCCGCCCGCGCAGACACGAGTTTTTGTTTGGAGCTGCCTGTGCTTTCTTTCGGCCGTGTTTTCGAGGAGCCGCGCGGGGCGCTCAGCGAGGGAGCAGAGGCCCGACGCGCTCAGCGCACCCGCGCGGGGCGGGGCGGGGCGGGGCGGGGCCGCCGCTGGGGGGCGGGGCCGCCGCCGGGGGTGGGGGCGGGGCGAGGCGCGTGCCCGCCGCCGACGTCACAATAGCGGCGGCACCGCCCCCCCCGCCCGGCCGCAGCCGATCGGGGCTGGTTTGAGCTGGTGCGTTGCCATGGCGACGCCCGGGCCCTATATGAGGGCGCGCGGCGGCGGTGGCGCCGCTCTGTGAGGCGCGGCGGCCGCTCGCTCCGATCCCGCACCGCGTCGGACCGGACCGGCACCTCCCGCGCCCGGCCCGGAGGAGGAGGAGGAAGCGCCGCCCGAGGTGAGGCGCGCGGCGGGAAGCGGCGCGGCGGAAGCGCGGCCACGTGTGCGCGGCGGCGCTGCCGGCCGGCTCCGGCCCCGGGAGCCCTCGGAGGCGCCTCTGGGAGCGGTGGGGGAAGGGCGGCCCCGCCGTGACCCCGGGCCCTGCCAGGTGTGTAGCGGGAACGTGGCCTCCGGCGCTTCCCTGCGGGAGCCCCGAGCGGAGGCCGCGGCCTCCTGCGGGTGACCCCGGGGGGTCTCTGTGCGGGAAGGACGGGGGCGGCGGGATGCGACGGTCTCTTGTAAAGCGACAGCCCCCGTCCCGTCCCCCGCTTCCATGGGGGTCTGCAAGCCGAGCTGAAGTGGCCCCCGAGGGGCTGGGGGGCTCGTTGCGGCAGAGCGCCCGGGTGGGCCGGGAAGCGGCGTTTCCCAACGGGCCCTCGCGGGGGAAGCAGCCGCAGCGAGCGCAGAGCGGCGGGAGGTTTCCTGGCCCGCCGCAGGGAGCGGGGATCGGCCAGCTCCGGGCCGGGAGAGCCCCGGGCTCCCTTTCTAGGCACCCGCTGTGGAATTTAGTTACAGAGCCGCGGGCGTGACTCAGCTGTGGCTAAATAGGGCTCCTCAATACGGGAATGTTCTGGAGAACAGCCGCTAAGTGAGCACCAAGTGCCGCTTTCTGGGAGGCTGGAGACACTTGGCACACGATCCAGATGGGAATATAAGCTGAAAGGCTGTACTTTGCCTGTACCTGCTGGCGATCTGCCCGTTGTCTGTACACGGGTAGCTGAAGTCATGCAGTAAGATGGAGATGGTCAGCTCGGAAAGGAAGCCCTGTAAGAGCTTCTTAGCAGTTACAGCTAGAGCAGATCTGCTGTAACCAGTAAAAGCACCTCCCCTTTCAGAGGAAAAGAGCGTTTCCTGCAGTCCTGTGCAGCAGGGAAGCAAATGAGGGTGAACTGAAGCCTTCTTGGTGGTGTTCAGTTTCTTTAACCACAGGCAGAAGTGCCTGGACTGCCTCCTGCATGACTGCATCTTGGTGAAATCATTCTGGAGCAAGATGTAGGCTCCTCGTGGGAGCAGCCTGCTGAGGGATGTTAAGATTTGTTGCCTCTCAGGACTCTTTGAAAGAGGCTTTCAAGAGAAGTCTTTAATCCAGCTTCTGGGAGAATTAATACTGCATGTGAATGAGAGCAGGGGGAGAACAAGTCTTGATGGGTTGTTGGGCTTTATTTCATTGGGGCAAAGCTTAATCTTCCTTGAATCTTAAATCTGGTTTGCCTGATAAGGGAGAAATGATCTTGTTCTCATTAGTTCTTGTCATTTGTTCCTGCTCATGTGCCGTGTTTTCTGTCCTCGGTGCCATATGTTTCTGAAGGCTGAGATGAAGTGATGTAGTTACTGTTTTTATTGTTTGTTTTATTTATTTTTAATCCTTCAAATGAGTGCCTGTTTTATACATGGTATGTGAACTGCATGATGCTTTTGATCTTAAAACCTTTTTAACCTGTAAAAGGTATAAAAATTATGAAAGTTAATCAATGTTTTCTTACATAAACAGCCTTTTTCAAAACAGTGACGTAGCTAAAAATGTTAGTGAATAGCTTATGCGTGGCATAATTCTTCAGTCCTAATCTATATGACTCAATTCGTGTTTAAAAAAGCTGAGGGAAGGCAGAGGGCTGCTGGATGGAGTTACATGAAACCCTATCTTCACTGTGAGTCACTTACAGTGCTGATATCTTGAAGCTGTAGCACACACTGAGCTGCCTAAATAAGCATTCTGTATTTGGACTTGCCTATTAAATGAATGACCCATCCACACTGACATGGACTTTGTGGGTTTGGGGTGACAGAGGAGTTTTAGTTCAGGTTCTTGGACTCTTTTATTGGCCAGCAGACTTGTTAAATGTGGAAAATTTAGGAACTACTGTAAGGTGCTGTTATCAGCTGTTAGTTGCAGTCATGGAGAAGGCACTGTCTGCAGACCACAACTGAGAAAGAACCCTTGTCCCAGCCTGTAGCCAAGGTTTTCCCTTTGTGTAGCCAGGGGATTGGTAAGAGCAGAGAGCTCACAGAGGAACTGATCTCTTGGCACATTTATGCTTAATCTTACTGTAGTGATCCAGGTCCTAACATCTGGCCTAGTGGCTGTTACTGTACAGAAGTCTATAACATATCTAAATGTTGTTTGTGACAGGGTGTAAACATCTTTTCCAGGGGCTGGGGCTCTGCTGTGTTAGATTGAGATATCAGAGAAGTGGTAAAGCATTTTGACACCAGCACCAGTTGTAGCATTGGAGGCAAAACTAATATAGGTGTGAAAAGATGGAGAACTTCCAGGGGCTTATGTAAATATCTGAAAATATTTGACTTTTTTCTTTGAGTGGGTTCAGTGCAATATCATATGGTTGCTGAACAGAGCACAACCTGCCTTGATTTTTTTATTCTCTGGTGTGCTTCCTTGGTTATAAATAAGTCTGATCTGTCATCCATAAGAGTTTCCACTCTTTGCTGCTGTCAAAATGATTATTGTAATGGTCACAGTTTATGACTATATAATTACTACATGAATTAGAATGCACTAATGAATACTTTTTGAATCAACAGTTTTTACTTATATTCTTTGACGTAAACCTGAAATAATCAGAAATCATGAGCAGCTTCAGCAATGAAGAGTTTGAGTTCACCTTCCTTGATGAAGGTTTTACAGCCAAGGATATCCTCGACCAGAAAATAAATGAAGTGTCATCTTCTGTAAGTACGAAATGATGCTACAAGTTATGTTAAATGAAACAGTTGCCTTTATAGATTTTCTGCAAGACTCTATTGCTCTATTATTCACTGTTTGTGTATCCGTTTGCTCTAGGATGATAAAGATGCCTTCTATGTTGCTGATCTTGGGGATATAGTAAAGAAGCACATGCGGTGGCATAAAGCTCTTCCTCGGGTAACCCCTTTCTATGCTGTAAAATGCAATGATAGCAAAGCTGTAGTGAAGACACTTGCTGCTCTTGGCGCAGGATTCGATTGTGCCAGTAAGGTGAGGCCTTATGCATTGCAGTGCATACACATATGAAGGCATCTTGTAAAGCTGAACACTTCTGCATAACCAAGCCCTGTCAACTTTGTTCTACTGATGAATTTAATCAACTGTCCCAAAATAAGGAATCTGTTACGAGTGTAGCCTGTTTTCTCTTCAGACAGAAATACAGCTGGTGCAGAGCATTGGTGTTCCTCCTGAGCGGATTATTTATGCAAATCCCTGCAAACAAGTCTCTCAGATCAAGCATGCTGCCAGCAGTGGTGTTCAGATGATGACTTTTGATAGTGAAGTAGAACTAATGAAAGTTGCAAGGGCCCATCCAAAAGCCAAGTAAGTTAATTGCTCTGTACTTTATTATTTGAGTTCCCAAGCTGCTAAAATGTCTGCTGTTCTCTTACTTGAAACTTGTCGCTTATTAGTCAGGACATGATGAAAAACTTAAGAGAAAACAAACCTGCTTTTAGTCTTTGAAGTCTAATCCTATATAGCTTACTGGCACATTAGGAAGGAACAGGCAAGAAAGTTTGCTTCTGAATTAAGATCTAACTTAGAATAAGGTCCTGCCTGGCTCTTAAACGATGCTTTATATACTAGAGCTTACGAATTGCCTTTTTTTCTATTTATAGGTTAGTCCTGCGCATCACAACTGATGATTCAAAAGCAGTTTGTCGCCTGAGCGTTAAATTTGGAGCTACCCTTAAGACCAGCAGGCTGCTTTTGGAGCGTGCAAAAGAACTTGACCTTGCCATTGTTGGAGTTAGGTGAGTCAAGTGTATGAAAGCACACAATCACATTAAATGAGCTTTCTTTAGATGGGCTACCTGGTGGTAGAGATGCATTTTGAGACTTGAGGGGTGTATAAGCTTTGCTCAGGGGTCCTGAATTGCAACTGATGTGGTGTTTCTTTATCTCAGCTTTCATGTTGGGAGTGGATGTACAGACCCAGAGACCTTTGTTCAGGCCATTTCTGATGCTCGCTGTGTGTTTGATATGGGGGTAAGTACAGTCTTACTATTCTGCACTGCTACCAAACTGTTGTGACAGGACTGAAGCAAAAATAGAATAGCTAAGTCACCAGCTTCATGTTGAAATTGTTTAGAAATCTAAGTGGCTTTTCTTTCAGTAGCAGTTCTGCAGAACTCACCTCTAGGTGCATTAAAACCAGCATCTGAAATCCACTTAACTGTTAACTTGAACCTTAACAGTTAGCTTTTGTTCCCAAAGTGTTGATGAAGTGACTTGACTTTTTTAAGCTAAAATCATAGATAAAGATTTCCATTTAACACTCATTCATTTAATCTCATTCTATAATATATACTATTCCATTTAATCTCTTCCAGGCTGAACTTGGCTTCAATATGTATCTGCTTGATATTGGTGGTGGCTTCCCTGGTTCTGAAGATGTCAAGCTTAAATTTGAAGAGGTGCAGCTTTGTTAACTTGTCGTGTTCTGGAATATTTTTGAATTTTTGTATGGATTAAATATAAAATCTTTTTTTGCATATTGGCATACAGGCACATGCTGGAGAGAATCTGTCTGGCCAAACTTAGAGCAGGAGAAAGTATCATAAAACTGAAAGATGAGCCCAATAGGTGCTGAACTAAATGATTAGATAGGTTCTGATCTGTTTTAAATTAGTTCTTGGATTTTTAACTGATGACTTCTCCAGCCTGTCTCACAAATGCTTCCTCTTTTGGAAGAGGAGAGGCTACTGAGGTTTTATAGGACTTCTGCTTACAGCACTGCTGGAACACCTGCAAATATAAAGTAATGCTAAATGACAAAATATATCTGCAAGGAGGCAGCAAGTGGAGTTCTACAAAGTGAGGCTTTTATTAATGTGTGGGCTATTGTTGCCTGCCCTGGTAATACCTCTTAGTAAAGACTGGTTTCTAGTGTTGTGTTAGCTAACACCAAATCAAGAACAAATGGAGCCAAATGCAATAATGCTTCTGTTGGAGCCAGCTTAATAGTTCCTGATAACTTCAGAACTTGAAAATAATTACATCTTCATAAAGTCATAATTTCAAAGAAATTCAAATGGAGAATTTGAAAGGGAATGACAAAACTTTTCGGGTGCTTAGATACTGTGAGGATAGCGTGAACAGGGGAATATTATGTGATAAGCAAAAGTTCAGATGAACCAGGAGGCAGCTGTTGAAGTGTGAGGACTTGCAGGAGGCTAATGCTTGTCTGATGATGCTGGAGGGGTGACTTTAGACTGGGAATGTGAGCTGTTTGGTCACTTAATGTAATCTCTAAGCCTTGTCTGCTGTCAGTGTCTTGTATAAGCTTGATCCCATACCAACAAAACTGAATATTGAAATAAAACAATCAACAGAGATAAGTGACCCTGCATATTGTTATGAGCTTGTAAGTCTCACTTTCTAGACTTTTAAAATACTATATGATTAGTTAGTAATTTACTAATAAATGTAACTTGTTTCTTCCTAGATCACAAGTGTAATCAATCCAGCACTGGATAAATATTTTCCTTTGGATTCTGGAATAAATATTATTGCAGAGCCAGGAAGATACTATGTTGCATCAGCTTTCACGTTGGCGGTCAACATCATTGCAAAAAAAGTTGTATTAAAGGAGCAAACAGCTTCTGATGGTATGTAAATCCAGAGCTAATCTTGCTTGGCTGCAGTATACACTTTCCAAGTATTCTTACTGATGTCCTAACTCTTCCAGATGAAGAGGATGCAAATGACAAAACTCTCATGTACTATGTGAATGATGGAGTGTACGGATCATTCAACTGCATTTTGTATGATCATGCACATGTTAAACCAGTCCTGCAAAAGGTATGTGGATTCAGATTTCAGAAGTGTTGCAAACTAAACATGGATACAATAATCTTTATGCCAGCTGCTGCTTTCTCTGTTCACTGCTTCCTCTAAATAGCCAAGATTTGGCATTTGGCTGATTAAAACATACATTAAAGCTAGTTGAAGGTTTTTCTTGGTTTTCAAGCAGCTTTTCCCTGGTGGGAAGAGGGAGTGCTGTGCTTCTCAGACTAATCAGGATATTACTTTCTGAAGCTCTGTTTTGGTTGTCATCCTAACCATACTCGACCTACTTTTCTTTAGAGACCCAAGCCAGATGACAGTTGCTATTTCTGCAGCATATGGGGACCGACGTGTGATGGCCTGGATCGTATTGTGGAGCGTTTCCATTTGCCAGAACTGCAAGTTGGTGACTGGATTCTGTTTGAAAACATGGGTGCCTATACTGTTGCAGCAGCTTCTACTTTCAATGGATTCCAGAGGCCAGCAATATACTATGTGATGTCGAGACCAGCATGGTTAGTAACTTGAGCTTTTAATTTGGCAATATTTTCATCTGCTGAGACCTTTTGACTTCAGCTATCTGTATGAGTAGCTCATATCAATTGGATGTCCGTTCCCAAAGAACCTGCAGGCAGCTTTTTCCTGTGGCATGAAGAAAGGCAATGCCTCTGTAAAGTAGCACTAAACAATTATGACATTACTAATTGGTTCATGTTGTATTGCTTCTCAGGAAAGGTAACTTAAAGGGCTCATGGGCAATATGGCACCACAACTTCTTGTGTTGCCTGCAGCATAAACTGGCTGGATCTGATCAAATTGTTTGCTTTGAGCTTGTTTCTTTGGTACAACTCATACCTGACTGTGTGAAGGAAGTTGCATGGTTCTCCCTGGTCATCTCCCTTATACTGCTAGTCCCTTATGTTTTTGCTTTATTCAAGTCAGATATGAATGTGGAGAGATAGAGTAAGGGGCAGTCAGTGATGTGATCTGGACTTTTGAGCATTTAATGCATACATAGTACATAGTATGCAACAGCATTTCAAATACATGTAGGTGCTTGAGTAAATGATTGTCCTTTTTTTCCTCTTTCCCCTCCAACTCACTGACATTGACTAAAGCAGTTGGCCTGATTTCTTGATAGCCTGTTGTAGTGAAAAAATTCTGACTTCTATTTTTTTCCTTTTTCTAGGCAATTAATGCAACAGATTAAGGAGCAAGGGTTCCTAGCTGGAGTGGAAGAGCAGGATGTTGCTACTTTGCCACTGTCTTGTGCCTGGGAAAGCGGAATTGAATATCCAGCAACTTGTGCTTCGGCTAGTATTAATGTATAGATAATGTTTAGTAGCTAACTGCAAGTTTAGTCATTGAATTTAGGACATTTGGGGGACCATTAACTTAATTTTTGCTAGAATTTTTACTTTTTTTTAAAGTTTAGGCTTGGCATAAATGGAACAAAAAAGACTAGGAGATGGGGGTCACATTTATCTGTGTTCCTATGGAAACTATTTGAATATTGTTTTATATGGATTTTTATTCACTTTTCACATATGCTACTAAAGACTGACCCTCAACTGTCAAACAAGTATTTGTAGCTTGTGTATGGCAGAATGGGCTAAGCTTAGTGTTTGTGACCTACCTGTTTTAAAATAAAGTATATTGAAATAACTGGTCCTGGGTTCTGTTCATGTGTAGAACAGATTTAGTCATCGTGACTCCTGCTGTCATGTGCTGGAAGCTGCTCTGAGTGACCTGTTAATGCTCGGGTGGTGAGAGCCTTTTAATGGAATAACACAACTTCCCTTAAGTATTTTCTAGTGAGGGATCTTGAGGGGAAGGGGGAATAACTTGTCTTTAACTGTGTGTTACTGGAAAAACTTGACTAAGAGCAAATCTAAGTTTGTACAAATCTTTGCAGGATCACATTAATCTGACTATTAAACAAGAGAGTAATGCAGTTGCATTCTGTAAACAGCTCAGTATAGTGTGTAATGAGCTGCTTATAAACCATGGGCTGTTTGAAAACAACTAGTCTTTAACATAAGAAAGCAACACAGGTGGCCTCTTGGCTACTACCCAAACATAACTTAAACTCTGCAAGATAAAAAATATATAATGGGAAAGACTGAAGCATTGTGGCTGCCTATACTATACTAGTATTTGGTTGCTGCCTGCGGAGAGTAGGATTAAATGACACTTGAAAGGGTAAAAAGGAAACAGCATCCTTTGCATGTATTACAATTAAAAGCTTTTTATTAGACTTTTAGAAATATAGCCAGTTGAGCTCCACTCTCTGGATTAAATGTGATCTTAACTGGCACTAAGCAGTGTGAGCTGAATATTAGCACAGGATCTCTTGATGATGAAATTAGTAAATCTAATGCTAATTCTTAATGCTAATTTGCTGCCAATATTTGTACTAAAATTGTAAAATGTTTTGGATGAACAAAATGTACAGATCCTTGCTCCAGATCAAGTGCCTTTGCCTGGTGATTCTTAACAAATACCTGACCTGTAAATTGTAGGTAAGGGATGAGAGGAAAGCATTGACTTATCCAGTAAGTATGTAAAGCCCTTTTCTATTGTAAATTATCATATACCTAAAAGGCCATCCAAAAGTAATATTGCTCATGGAAGTAGTAGTGTTTGCACTACTACTTTCTCAGGAAACTGAGAGGAAACAAGCAGCTGTGATCTCATTCCTACTTCTTGAAGCAGCTGCATTGATCACTTTTTTACAGGTTTTGATGTTGCTGCACTACTACTTTGAAGGTTGTGATTGAAGTAGCATGTGCCTTTGTTCTCACCCAGACAAGCCTATAGCTTGCCAGGTGTTTGGCACTTCAGTTACACTGGAGCAAACTTTAGGACATGAACATCATGGGCTTGGAGCCTGTGTCTCGTTTCAAGGAAATTCCCTCCAAATAAAGGAGGGTGTGTGGTTGTTTTTTTTTTTTTTTTTTTTTTTTTTTTTTTTTTTCTCTCCTCCAAGTTCATAGGGTTGCTTACACATGACAAGTAACTACAGAGGAAAATTCAACAGCTTTATAGGAAAAAGTCCTGGAAAGTGCAAGAGCTGGGTTGTTCTTGCAGTGTTGGTGTGAGGCCAGGGAGGGCTGAGGCAGAAGGGAAGGGAGCCTGACACACACCTGGCCCTATCAGCCTCCCTTGACCCACAGCAGTGGGGAGGGTGTCCAGGGGGCAGCCTGAACAGGATCCCCTGTAGAGACTGATTTGGAAGCTGCCTGAGAGGAACTTGGCAGGCAGCCAGTTTGGCTTCTTGATTTATAGTTATCTCAGTTCATTTTAGGTATTTGAATGTTTTATCTGAGACAAATACATCGATTTGTCTCAGCAGCAGGCTGGAGCAGTGGCTACTTGCAAAGTCATTTTGATTAACTTCCCTCTCTTCCAGGGAGCCTAATTATCTGCCCACCATTCTTTCCTAACTTTTGTCTTCTGTGTCATAGTCTCAGCCTGGTGCTCTGTAAACCCTCACTAAATGAGGAAAATCCTACTGCTTTAAAAGAACTGTTAACATACAAAAAGTAATTTTTCACTTTCACAGTCTTGAGCTAGGTAGTTGGTTGCTACTGCTGTGGGAGAGAGCTGACTGGCTGCTACTTGTAATAAGTCCTTGCAATAATGCAGTTTTCAAGCATGCTCTAACTTTCTCCTTTGAACTTTGAATAATGGTGAGCAGATGTTCTGAGCTTTAGGGTGTTTGATTATAACGTATATGCATTTTTATACTTTTTACTGAGGTTAAAATACTCCAAGTGCAAGAATGGGTCATACAGTAAAGCCTGGCCTGACTTGGGGGGGCTCCTTAGCTTACTAGTGTGAGCTCGATCACTGTGTAGCCCAGCAGAGATGCAATAAAGCAAGCACCAAACTGCTCACCAAACCCAGTTTGTTTTTGTATCCCTTTCTTTCTCACAGAGGTTGGGCTATCAAAGTCTACACTCTCTTTTGCCACGTTTATTGATCAAATCCAGGTGTTCTAACTGAAAAATCTTAATTATTCCTCTCTGGAGCAAGCTTGTCTGATATGGGATGAGCTCTATAACAGAGAAATTAAGATGGGCTGCATCTTCTGCGCATACTTCAGCAAGTAAGAAAGTTGAGGCTGGAACAGACTGTGTCCTTGGGCTCATTTCTTGATAGAAATGATCTCTGCAGTGTTGAGTGTTGTGGAAAAATGGCCTTTTCCAGCCCCTTTGTAAGGCTGTGTCATTCCTGTGGCTGGTGTCCCCAGAGGAAGCTCCTTGGCACCCCTGAGACTAGTGGCTCGTTACTTGGGATCCCTCTTGGGAAAAAAAAGACAGGAGTGTTTCAGGCGAAAGCCCAGGCATGACTCTGAGAGAAGATGCTTTCCCCCTGCTGAGAGGCGAAGCCACCTGGGGACTGCAGTTAGTCTGGTTGAGGCTCTTTCCCCAAGTCCCTGTCTGGCTCAGCTGGGTCAAGTGCATGTAATGGTACAAAAGTATTTTTATATACATCACAAAAGTTGAGTAATACTAGTCCTCAGAAACCACCTTCCCCTCTGAGCTGCTGGCAAATCACAGGCAGGAGGGTGATAGCAAGAGAGGAGCCTGCAACATTCAAGGGTGCAGACCAGGAGAGCAGGAGAGGGGACGGGGAGTCCCCAGGAGCAGAGCGTGCCCCAGGGCTGCCTTCCCTCCCTCTTCCTGCAGCAGCACGTGCCTCCCAGGCAGCTTCTGTTCGCTCTCCAGACTGCTGGCTCCTAGGCTGCGCGTATTCAAACACACACCCTGCGGGCAGACGGTTTCAGCAAGCAAGTGAATGGGTCCAAGGGAGAAGAGGGGGCTCCAGAGCTGCACACAGAGCAGCAGGGCAGGCTGTCAACGGGCTGATCCTGCGCGTAGCACCAAGCTCCCGGCCGGAGGGAGAGCTCTCCTCGCTGCACCTCGGCCCTCCGAGCCGATCTCCCATAGCTACTTGTGGGCTTCCCTCCCGGATCAAAGGATGATCGCACTGCAAAGGATCCTCATCTAAAAATGTTACATGACAATTTCCCATGATTACCTGTTATTTGATTGTCACCCCCGCCAAAATCAAGAGTTTCCATAATTCACTTTTCTATTTCCTTCTGGAGGAAATTAATGAGTATCAAAACAGGTTTACAAAAATGCTCCCAATTCTGGCTTGCATTACCCAATACTTTTTTAGTCTGAAAGCAGTCAGTGTTTCGGTGGCATGGGCTGGTTTCAATACCCATGTTACAAATGCCCTCAGTTCAAGTTCATCCTTAGCTGGTTAAAAAACACTCTATTTGACTATATTAAAACATATATTTAGATCAGGAGGCATTTGGGGGCTGAGACTTATTTTTGTCGGGTTTTGCTGTTGCTCTCGAGGGGAACATGGGCCTGTCAGTGTGGCACAGGAGGAGCTGACTGCATCCAAGCTGTCAAAGCCATTCTGGAAAAGTGTCTGTGGGCATGAAGAGAGTCGGCCACAAAGAGCATCCTCTGCCCTCTGCAAGGGCTTCGAGCTTCGACACAAGCCTTGATGGCCCCGGGATGGAGACACGAAGCCACCCGCATTGCAGCCAAACACTTGGGTGTCAGCGAGCAAAGGGACCAACCTCAGTCAGACATCTGCAGCCCTGCAAATACCCATATTCTTGCAACACTCGTCTTGAAGGTGTTGCTATGGCCCAACTGGTATTAGACCCTTCCTGCATGACTCCTCATGCCAGGCTGGAAGTTGGTGCAGAGGTGGCCAGGCCAGAGGCAGCAGCTGGGGGAGGGACACGGGGGCAGAGCCGCCCTTGGGGCAGCAATGCAAAGCATGGGTGCTCCCATAGATGCCATAGTAGGGTCAGTCTGTTTACCTTGGGCATGTGAATAGTGCTGGGTGGGAGCTGAGGAAGTGCAACTGAGGCAGCTCTGTGCAAAGGACTCCCAAAGTCCTCACAGTCACAGATATTATTTGAGAGGGTCCAGCATAGGGCCACGAAGATGATTAAGGGACTGGAGCATCTGTCTTATGAGGAAAGACTAAGTGAGCTGGGCCTATTTAGTCTGGAGAAGAGAAGACTGAGAGAGGATCTGATCAACATGTACAAGTACCTGAGGGGTGACTGCAGGGAGGATGGGGTCAAACTCTTCTCAGTGGTGGCCAGTGACAGGACAAAGGGTAATGGGTACAAGTTGAAACACAGGAAGTTCCATCTCCATGTGAGGAAGAACTTCTTTCCTGCGAAGGTGACAGAGCCCAGAGAAGTTGTGGAGCCTCCTTCTCTGGAGATCTTCCAAACCCGCCTGGATGCCACCCTGTGCCACGTGCTCTAGGTGTCCCTGCTGGAGCAGGGGGTTGGACTAGATGATCTCTAGAGGTCCCTTCCAACCCCAGCCATTCTGTGATTCTGTGATTATTTCATCCATCCTTAAAATGCAGCTCCCCTTTCCAGGAACACGACAGGAGATGGGCACTTAAAGCTCGGTGGGTATAAATATCACTCTTACATATTTGGCTACTAACGCTCACAGCTGGGAGAGAGCATTCAGTGCTATTAATGAACCAGGTATTAGCTACAGGAGCTGGGTTGCTGTGCTACAGCATGAAAACACGGATGCGGTGGCCATAAGGTGATGGAGGTGCTGTCACGCTTTCTGGGAAGGCACAAATGAAGACAAGGGATCAATCATATTGCTAGCTAAAAAAATACATGCTTAAAAACTGCACTTACTTACTGTAAAATACAGCTCAATGGCAGCAGCAGCGCTTCACTCGCCCATGTCAATAAATACTTCTCAGGAAGGATGCTCTGTCTTATAAAAAAAAAAAAAAAAACCTTCACAACAGAATAAGGAGCTTGTCCAAAGTGAGGATAGAAAAAAAATCCACTTTGCCCCAGAGACTGCTGATTTCGGGGAGGGAAATTCCAGGTGAATTTCCCTGCCAGAGCCGCTCACCAGACAGTGCCGGCCTCCTCCGGCTGCACCTCTGATCCTGGCAGGGTGACGGAGGCAGCTGTGAGCAGAGCAGGGCAGGGAGATCCTGCCAGCAAGAACTGCATGGTGACTAGTCAGCCTAGCCAAACACCTGCAGGATGGAGCCGGGTTCGAAAAGAAGCAGAAACTTTGTCCAGTGGAGCCAGGGAAGTCGGCAGAAAGGAGAGAAATGGAAACTTTTCAAATGAAACCCATTCTCCCCATGCAAGTCTGCCGCAGTAAGCAAGAGGTTACGAGAGGGAACGGACACAAATAAGAAAGTACAAGGAAAAAGTATGCACAAAGTAAATAGTAAACCATGCACAGCTAAAAAAAATTAAATAAAAAAAAATAAAATAGAAAGAAACCCCACCAAAGCAACTACAAAAAACAACCAAAACACCTTTCCCATCTGCTCTGAAATGGGAGAAAAAGAGAATTTTATAAATTCACCAAATGTTTTTTTTTTTTTACCTCAAATGTTACCTGACTTTCCCGCTTCCTGCCTGGCGTCCTGTCCAAGGCTCTGCTCTTCCAGCAGTTATTTCTGAAGTGTTTTTTTATGCTTCTTCATCGCTTCTAGGGCTAAGTTAGGCAGTTGCTTGATCTGGGGTGCGTCTGTGCTGCTGATACACGGCATTGTGCTTCTAGTTGCTTTTCAAGGCTCGATTTTCATCATCGGAGTGCTGAAATTGGGGGTCTGGAAGGGTTATAACGCAGCGGCAGCGCCGGTGCCTCCCCAAGCATTGGGCCAAGAGGCTGGGTTGAGGGCGCTGCTGCCAGGGAGCCACTGGGTAGGAAGCTCCTGACCCACAAAAACAAGGGAAAAAAAAATAAAGAAGTGGTGGTAAGGGCTGCTGAGTCAACATATAGGGTTGTCGAGAGACCTGAAATTTGGGCCATTGTGCTGGAAGGTGCCTAGACATGCTTGAAGACTTGGGAAGCCACAGCTGAGCAGCACTTTCAGACCCTCCTTCAGGCCCTTTGCGCCTCTGTCCTTGGGTAACTGGGCTCCAGGGAGAATTGGGCCCAGGCATCCAGCTCGTTGATCCTTCCTCTGCAGGGATGAGCGCTCTGCCCTCAGTGGGATCCTGGGATCCCAGATGGACTGGGAGAGCTGCCAGCTGCCAAAGTAGGCCACCCTGCTATGGAGAAAAAGCACCTGTGTACTTAATACCAAGGGGCGTTAACAAGGCTTATCTTCTAACCTGGCGTTAGCTCTCCTTGCCATGTCCCCGCACCAATCCTGCCGCCATCTCAGGAAGGAAGGATGGGCAAAACCCGAGGTCTTGGCAGGTGTTCCCATTTCCTGCCCAGGTCTCGGAGCAGGGGAGGCTCGGGGGACAGCGGGTGCCGTCGCTGGCGGCAGGTGATGCTAGATGGCAGCAGCAGCTCGCGGAAGGGCCGCCTCGGCCTGCTGCTTCTCACCCAAATGCTCTGGAGCTGCAATTTGGTATTTGCTACCACCTGCTCCTCAGCAGGCCTCGGCCCTCAGCTCCAAGGCCCTTCCCAAATCCGGGGTTATCATCTCGCGCACGTGTGAGCGGGGCTGGTTTTGGAGCGAGGGGCAGGTTTGCTTTGTTGCCATCAGACAGAGTGACCATTTACTGGCAGCCCTACAAGTCCCACCTTTCCCTGAAGCCGCTGGTACAGATGTGGCAGAACCTCCTTGGGGTAAGAGCAGCTCCCAAGAGATGGGGCAGAGCTGCCAAGGCTCCCCAAAACCCAGAGGGAGCTCCTGCCTCTGAAGAAGACAAGAATTGTTGGGTGGTCGGTGTCAGTGGTGCCAGCAGGACCAGCACCATCTCTCTAGACTCAGGGAAACTCTGTGCCCCCCATGAGCTTGCCACAAACCCCCATACTCCCTATGAACCTCCCCATGTTGCTCAGGAACTGGTGCTTGTGCACTAGCAGAAAGTGGAAAAGGATTTAAAAAAACAGCTCTGGTCAAGCTGTTTATTACTTAGATTTTTTTTCCAAGTGCTAAATTGCTATTGCGTAATAAGATTTTCTATCCTGAGAAACATCATGAAATAAAGTGCAATTTCTCTTTGGGAGAGATGGATACAGCTGAGCCAGTACCAGACATAAGACAAAAGGGTATTTGCGTCATTATCAGCAGTCCAGCAGCAGATGTTTAGTGCTGTGTCCAGCCTCAGGCCAAAGGTACACACTTGATACACAAATTACCAAGGCAGATCCTCTGGCCCGTGCTCTCCGAAGGGTCAGATGGGCTGGTCAGAGAGTTCTCTGCCAGCATTAGGGAAGCTACTGAGCGTCGTTCTGCGCAAGCAGCACTGACACAGCACCTGATTTAGGTAGGTACCAGCTGCTGCGTCAACAGCCTGGAAGCACAGATCATCACATGAGGAGCTGAAGACACAGGGCATCAGTTCGCAGGCTGCTCGTGAGGGACCTGCTGGGCCTGAGCAGGAGAAGGGAGAACCCTTCTCCTCAGGCCACGGCTTGTTTAGGTTCCATGGTATAAGTTGAGCATAGAGCCCTAACCAAAATGTGATCCCCGTATCCTGCTACTCTGGAGCCCAAAGCTGACAATGATTTGCTATGGGTTTTGGGTGTTTTGTTTGCTTGTTTGTTTTTCTGAGTACCATTTTGCAGTTACTGTTAGGGAACTCAACTAACGTTTTTACTACCCAGTCAATAACCCTGAGTGATATTTGTGCAGTGCACATCTCAGTGACAGCTCTGTGACATTAGCAGGCTTAACCACCTCACTATATCTATCTATCTGTCCCTTTTCAGGCCATTTAAGAATGTGTTACTTCTTCATTCCTGCAAAGACTGCTAATAAATTTATGAGGCAAGGCTTCCATGTGTGAAAGCCCATTTTGTCCCTTCCCTAATATATCACATTTGTTCTAGCATCTGCAATATCTGTTCTTTGCTGGAGTTTCTACCATTTTTTCTGATTCAGATGTCAGGCTTGCTGGTCTGGAGTTGCTCAGACTGTCCCCGGAGCAATTAAAAAAAGAATCTGGTATCATGTTTGCCAAAGGCTGATATAAATGAGAGGTTACACTCATTTTTCTGCTCTTCGAAGGCACTCGAGTAGATGCCATTTGAGCCTAGCAATTTGTTGCTGCTTGTTTTAAGAGGCGATTGTAAAATCTTTCCCATGGCATTTCAGGTTGGTGCAGCTTCTCAGCCTCGTCCCCTGTAATGAGTGGCTCCCACTTTTGGTTAAAGAAATGAACTATTGACACTTGGCTCTTTGGTTTCCTACTAGCAGCATAACAGCAAAACACCAGTATTCTGAGACAACAAAATGTTTGCTACTTTAAGAAAGATACATGAATTAAGCACAAAAATGGGGCTGGATCAGCTCCATTCCTTTTGGGTCTTATTTGTACGAAATCTAGAATACAAAAATGCATCTACGGGCACAGACATCTTCCCTGTCTTTATCTGATGTCATACACACCAATTTTGTGCAGCCTAAGGCCACGACACCTCCTACTTGGGATAGAGATGTTCCTGTCCTGCCAGGACACAGTAGAGGACACCTACCACGAGCACCAACCTATCGCCATCAGTCACTAGTGATTCAAGACACCTGACGGGTCTGTTAGGTCCATGGACATGTTGTAAAGTGCCAAAAATCGTTTGGATCCCATGGGGAAAGTGGCTGAACATGCCTTTGAGCTTGATTTCTGGAGGAAATCTCCAAACGCCACTCACTGCAGCTAGGTCTTATCTCCCCACGGAGTTTCACCTTTTTAAGGGTGGAAGTTCCTTTTTCCATGTTTTAAAGAAAAGGCATGGCCTGGATCACCATGGGCTGGTAGGGAGCTCTCAGTGACAGGGGATGGCTGCCTACCTGGCAGTGGGACACAGGCTCCAGCGTCCTTCAAGCCTCATTGCCAGATGCCTTTCTACTAAGCACTGCCATCTCTGAGTTTCAGAGATCTCTGAGCAATTCAGAAAACACAACAGCACAGGAGCTGTGGCTGTCAGCTTGGGTGAAGGCATGATATAACTGCAGCGCCCTTGTTGGGCTCCAAATGTAGCCCTGAGGATCTTGGAAAATGTTTCCCTATAGAGTTGCACAACACGGGGATGTGCTGCTGCTTTTCCCTATTTACGTCCTCTTCCTTCATAGCCCTGTCATGCAGGAACCAGCTGCCCAAATGTTAGGAAGCTTTCTCAGAAACTCACTAAAAACCAAATCCACTTTCTAGAAGCAGCTTTCTCTAGTTTAAGGTACTAATTTCTCCTTATTGAAATAAGGTCTGGAAATGACTGGTGATTGAAGGATGACTAAAACACGTTATTGAGGAAGGAACCAAACAGGCAGTTTTTAATTAAAAAAAAAAATCTGTAAGACAGAGCTGTAGATCTCTCCAAGGTTAAAACTTCCAACTGACTCATTCTCCAGGACGGAGAAGGGAATTGCACGTCACTGGAATTGCCCCAGAGCAGAGGGGCCATAGGGAGAGGCTATTTCGGCCCTTTAGTTTTATCCTTAGAAAAGTAGTTGCAAGTGGCATAAAGCAAAGCAGCAAGGAACTGCCCTCACTGTGTAGCCAGCTCTGCAGCCCTCCGTGCAGCGCTGGAGGTCTCAGCAAAGGTGGTGAGTTCCAAGTCAGTTGTACTGCTTGGTGGTCGTAAATCCTCCCCAGCTTACATGGCCAGGAGGACCTGGGCATCCAGCTCATAACCTGGCAATTAGAGATGGGTTGCAGAGTGGGTTGTACCTCCAACATGATCCACAGATGGGTTACCGAAAATGAGAAGCTGTGAACATTTAGGGTTTGCTGACTGCAAACCATTTCCATCTGACCATGCATAGCGAGGAGCATCCCCCACCAGACATGCTGCAGCTGCCTTCTGGGTTCCTCTGCCAACACTGATGCAGCAAAGCAGAGAGCCAGTCTGGCACGAGATCAAGCTGTGCCAGCTGATTGATGGCTACTGCCATATCATAGGGGCACCCTGTCACCCACTCCTCTGCTCCGCCTCAAGCTCTGCCACAACCTGTGACCCCTTTCCCCGTGTCTGCTCTCCCCTCTTCACTTCATTTCACAGATCCTCCTTCCAAATCTTCCTGCAGCCTCCCAGTGCCCACTGCAGCCCCTCTTGTTTCTGCTGACAGTGCCATGTCACACATCCGACCTGTACTTCTCACCAGAAACGGGAATCTCTCTGGCACAGGACCTTTCCCTTTCTCCTCTCATCCTGTGTGAGTCCCTTCTCCTTCCTCCCACTCCAATGAACGGCTCCATGCAACATCGGACAAGCTTCCCGGTACCTGGAAAGCATCACCGGGATCCCCAGCATGGGCACCTCAGGCTATAAGGAGGCAGGGGCTGCTGCCTGACATCTCCATCTGTTTTTCCCCACCATTTCCAGCAGCAGTGCTGGCAGTTAGCGAAGAGCCGAGCACCCGTGGGGTTGGCCAGCGCTGCTGATGAAGCCACCCCATTGATGGGGCAGCAGGGGCTGCCCTGACCCTGGGAGATGCCTTCAGCAACCCCAAGAGCTGCAGTTCTGCCGGGGCGCCTGTGTGGGGGAGCGCTGCAGGCGCAGGGCCTGCTGCGGTGGGGGATGTGGGTTGATTTCTGCAACGCCCCCCAGCCCGAGCAGAGCTGCGCAAGGCGGCTCCGAGCCTGGGCCAGGCTGGTCTGCGTGACGAGGAAGGACGTGGTACGGCTGCCGGCCTCGTGTCGTGCCCAGTGCTTCAGCCAGCATCACGCCTGCTCACTGCGAGCCTCGTAAATGTTAATAATTCAGAACGAAAGCAACACCAGGGCCCTGCGACACCTAAACTAGCTGCGTTCATTTTAAGGAAAGCACCTGCTATATCTGTGCTTATGGCTATTAATATTATATTAATGCACATTCTTTGCATATATCTTTCACTGAAGAATGAGCTGCCAGCATTTTGCCTACTTTCCCTGGCAACCCCTGAAAAGAGGAATCAATGGTTTATCCTGAAAAGGACCCAGAAAAGTATTTAAAAAATAAAAAGAAGGAATAAAGAGAAAGTGGGAAAGCTATGAAGAAAATAACAGTAAATACTAACAGACGCTCTCTGGCACTTCTCTGTTTAAAAAGTGTTTGGTCTCCCCCCAGAGGCAGCACCATAGGTAGGAGGTTTCTGCTATTCCTCTTGGGGTGCTATGCGTGCACATGGGGCCCTGCACATTTGGGACAACTTTTCCTAATTGTCTCAAAACTTTAAAAAAAAAATGAAAAGAAATCTTGGTGTTGGACATTTCTCCAGCCATAGAGCAAAGCCAAACTTGGCAGTGGGCAGCTAGCCCAGGACTTGGGATGCAGGGACTAGCTATGATGTTCCTGTATTTTTTTCCAAATGACACAACTGCCAAATATCCTAGTTGCAGTTGGCAGAATCCTCTGAATCTGAGCACCTGATTTCACACCTTTATTCCTGTGTCCCACCTGCAGTCTGCACTGAAGTGGTCACGGGCTGACCCTGCAGCTACCACCACATTAACAGTGCAGGAGAGAAGTTCTCCAAAGAAACACCAGGTGCTGCAGAGGTGAAATCAGGCTCACCTCGGAGATACTGCGTGTCCTTTACCTACTTTGGACATCTCTAGTGTTTAAAAGCACTCAGCATAATATAGGATGCAACCCCACCAGCACCAGTTTTTTCCAGCACCTGGAAAAGAGTACGATTGCTCTTGCACTTACCCGCCCCTAAGACATCAGCTAGAGAAGACAGTTTGGACTTTCTCCTGTGTGAACAAGTTGAAGACTGTAATTAGAGAGGTGCTTTAACATGTGTATGGAAGAAACTCATGGGGTTTTCCCCAGTAAGGCCAGGCCTGAGTGGAGCTGAGCACATCCACACGACTGGGCTTTCAGGAGAGCAAGCCTGGACAACCTCTGCTGCCAGATCCAGCCAGGATAACACTTGGACCGGGTGTCTGAGGCTTCGCAGACCCTCTCCAGCAGCAAGCTTTGGCCTGGGGCCTGCATAGAAATGGGGCTGGCTGATTCTGCACCCAGCGGCACAGCCGGTGCCTCCGAAGAGCTGGACTTTCTGGATTTCTTTTATTTTGAAACCAAAGGGCAAAATGCAAACAGTTACTTGGAAGAGGCCTGAGCACAGCCTTGGGAAAGACAACAGTAGTTTTCTATGCTTCAGGACATGGCAGCACCAGCCAGAGTCATTGGGAAACCCTCACGTAACCCTCAGGAGTGGGACTGTGTGCGGGGCCTGGAGGGACCTTGTGTTCTGCTGTTGGGTGAGTAACTGTTCCCCCTTGCTATAACCCAAATCGTAAGGATTTTGGTTGGAACAAATTATCTTTCTCCCAGGGAAAACACCAGCGGCTGTGGCGGGATCCCAGAGGGAATGACTCCCACGGAGTGTCCAAGGGGGCACCACTGGGGCAAGGGAATTCAGTACCCAGGCACAGCCACCCCTGGGTGGCCAAGGGATCAGCATGGGTCAGGGAAAGACCACAGAGAAGCTGGCACCCCTGCCTGCACCAGCCTGCCAGGATAACCTTGGAAAATGTGTACCACACCTCAGGTCTGGCTGCCAACACACCAGCTACACTGATGCAGCTTTTACACAGAGAGCTGCTCTGCTTTTTTATTTTATTCTTCTCCTTTCTCCAGTGAAATGCCTCCCCTCCTCGAAGTGATAACAGCAGTTACCAGGTTCATCAGTAATATATGAGGCTTCACACAGCCTGGGGACCTCCAAATGCCAGTCTGTCCATTGGACCATTAAAATAGATGCCCACTCCTAACCTTTCAGCATGAATAAAGGGTGTCCTGCGTAATGGATTGAGGGCTCTTTGACAGAGACCATCTGCCCAATAGCTACAGAAACATTCATGTTGCTCTTCGCAAGAGTTCATTACTCAGAGGCTAATGCTATAAAAATGTTGCAAGGGACCTTATTTAAAAATAAATGGCTAATGCAAACCTGACAACAGAGAAACGCGGGACCGAATCCAAGCACCTCTGCCACCCAGGCTGCAGTTACGCTGCAACCAGGCAGACACTAACCTGATTTGAACGGCAATGACATAATTCTGAATTGGCTTAACGGGACCTGCAATTCCAACAGCAAAGCCTGAATTTATGTAGTAATTACCCAGAGCTTTCAGAGTTCAAGATATCACAGTGTGAGAAAATGATTACACAGATCATAAAACAGCAGTAAAAATGAACCTGTTGGTGACTTTTCTTTTTAGTTAAACTCCATTTTGGCTAAGTTGGACTGTTTTTGATTAAGCCTACAGTCTGCCAAAGCAACCAAGCCACAAAAGTTGAAGTTTTCTATTATCCCCTTGGAAGTTATTTTCTAAGTGAAAAGTGGTGTTTAATGCGTTTATACCGAGACCCCAGGCAGCCCCTTGCCAGGACCCCCTGACCATTGCTCTGCCCCTCTGAGCTTCTTGACGACTCCTCCTGTTTGCGACCCTGTTGCGGAACCAACATGTTGAACCAGTATGATGCTGAATCAACTTAGACTAACGCTCAGATTAAATATCCTGGAGGACAAGCCTGTAAATTACCCCCTTGTTCCTCATTATCCATCAGGAAAGCAGACACGTTCTCAAAGGAGATGCTCGATATCAGCCTCCGGAGCAGGTCTGCTTTCCGTATGACAGCGGCTCGCCATATGTGGATGAGCCCCTTTCCAGGACTTTGCTGACTTTTAGTCAAAAGGTTTCCGTGCTGGGAGAGGCTCAGCTGACCTCGCTCGTCCTCAAAGCCCTTTTTGGGAGCCACCCTCTGCCCCAGCCCCAGGCATCCTGCTCAAGGTGATCCAAAGGGAATGCTGGGCTGGAGCCTGGCACGTGCACCCAGTGCAGTGCACTGTGGAAATGGTCCCAGGCCGCTCTGCCCTGTGCATATCACAGCACCATGGAAGGAGTGAGGTCGGAAGGGACATCTGGAGAGCATGAAGACCTGCTCAAGCAGGGTCACCTAAAACATGTTGCCCAAGATCACGTCCAGATTGGTCTTGAACATCTCCAAGGATGGAGATTCCACAACCTCTCTGGGTGCCAGTGCTCTGTCTCCAAGAATGTCCTTCTTGGCTTCAGTCAGATGGCCTATGCTTCCATGTGTACCCGTGGGCTCTCGTCCTAGCACTAGGCACCAGTGAAGAGTCTGGCCCCATCTTCCTTTGTACTCTCCCCTCAGATACTTGCACACAGCACTAAGATCCCTTCAGCCTGCTCTTCCCCAGGCTTCACAGGCCCAGCTCCCTCAGCCTCTCCTCACATGAGGAGCTGCCTCTGGTCCCTTCTCACGTGAGGAGCCCTTGGCTGCTCTCACATCGGGAGCTACCAGGCGCTCCTGTCCCAGGCACCCCAACACGGGACGCAGCCGCTGTGGCCTCCCCAGGACCGAGGACAAGGATCACTGCCCTCGGCCTGCTGGCAACGCTCTTCCCAATGCAGCTCAGGCTACTGCCGGCTGCCTTTGCCACAAGGGCAAAACTGGGAGACAGGGAGTTGCAGTCCAAAATGCCAAACCAGGAGTGGGAAGTCTGAGGAGACATTGAGGAAGCAGACGGGTGACTAGGCGGTCAGGACCAGCCCCAGTCTGGTGCCACCAGCTGGTTACTTGCCAGCTGGCAGCACTACCCCATGGAAGACAGCCAGCTTTCCACCCAGGAACTCCGGCACACTTCAAAGCAAACGTATGAAGTCAAAGAAATGGGAATTTTTGGCCTAGAAAATGCAAATATTATCATTTTGATTTCTTGAAAACAAAGCTGTAATGAGCTTTATATATATAGATATACACACACACACACATATATATAAATACAAAGAGTTTTGGCTTTTTGAACAGTTATTCCAACTTGCCATTCACCTAGGACAGAAGCTTAGAAAGCAGCGCAGGCGAAGCAGCAGGAAAAAGTTAAAAAAGGACAGCTTTTGTAAAAGTACACAAATGATGAGGGAAGAACCGATGGCATTTTAGAATGCAAAAGCAAAGAAGTTTTCAGATACTTGGTACCTAAAAAAGGATATTGCGCAACGTTTGACTAAAAATATAACTGCCTCATTTTCAGACCCCACAAACAAGCCGTGTGTTTGAGCGCTGCGGTCCCTTGTGGAGGCACAGTCCTGCCTCAAGGTCAGAGACATTTTTGCACATTCCTTGAACTATAGACACGCATCTAAGTCCATGGAAGCAAATTTACTGTTGCTGTGGGACCAGCAACCTCATACAGCTAAATAACCAACCACCTAGTCCATGCAAAATGTATCACTAGTGTAAGAGCATCTGCAGTAAGTTAAATACTGCAGACAGAATGAACACAAATAGGCTAGAGAGAAACAGGTATGGAATCTTGTCTTTATATTACTTTGGGGCTGTTTTGCTTGGCTTGCTCAGGGAAAGCAAACACATTTCTGATTAGCTTCACTTTCAGGGTTTTGCAGGATGTTCTGGTTGAAAGCAACGTTGGTTCAAATTTGAATTTCTAGGAAAAAAAAAAGAATGAAAACACTTTTCTGCTTGGCAGCACTGACGTGAGTCTGTATTTTAGCCTAAATTTGAACTAATAGTGCACCTGCATTTGGATTCTGCATGCATCTTCTATTTTTTTTTAAGCAGAAGTACTGACACCTAACTAGTGCTGTGATATAGCAGGTTATGGCTACAAAGCAAAAATCCTTTAATTTCCCGTTTAAAAATTAAGTTAGAATCTAAGCATTTGTGTAATATTTCAGTATTTTGCAAAAAGGACAGATTTCAGCAGCTACTCGCAAGCTTGATGCACGGAGGGGAAACTGCTTTCCATGCCATGGGGATGAAACATTATTTTTGTAACATTCACCAGGTGCATGGGACAAAATGTCTATTGGTGCAGGCAGGAACAAGGTGCATTTCTCTTTGGATAAAAAGGCTGCAGTACTCAAGAGCTGTTGGGGAGAGGTGGAAGATGTGGCATGAGCCAAAGGAGAGCGAGGAGGATCACAGAAGGACCCAACTGCTATGAAGAAGGGCTCCTGGTACAACACATTCTGATACCTCTATAGACAGGAAAGAACATTTCTCTTATTTGATTTTTGCCTTGTGTTATTCCTGCATTATGTTTAATACTCACCTGCTGAACCATCTCTCCTGGGTTCTGCGCAGTGGGATCCTCAGGGTGAAGCAAACTTACAAGGAAACATGTCTTGGCCAAAAGGAGAACACAGAAGCTGGTCTCATCCTTCTGCCCCATACAGGATAATACAAATTTGTTGCATGGGTTAAAACAAGACAGGTATTGACAAGAAAAGTAGTCTTTTATTTCAATTATTATTTCTTGGCATTAGGCAGATATTAAATAACACTGGAATGCACAAGACTATTAACATATTGACAGCAAAAGGTAGGAGGTGTAGCAAAGTTGAGGACAGCAGTGCGAGTCACGTCACCTCATTTCACTCAAAAGCCATTTAATGCAGCAACCACCAGAAAGTAGGACTCCACTGAGAAATACAAAATTAAGATTACTTCTTTCAGGTCTTTTGTTAATACAGTAACGCTGAAACGATCAACAGTAAAAATGAACAAATATTTGCATTCAGTAATTAAACAGAGTGAAATATCCACAAACTGCTAGTCATGCATTTCTTTTTGAACAGCAATTTGCTAATGCATAAATATCACAAAAAACAATCTGCAAGATTTGAATAAATCACAGACAACTAGAAGAAACGAAGCTTGGATTCTATTTTATGCCTTAAATAGATGACCTAAATATTTAAAATTTTACTTCACCATATATATATAATTTATATATATATTAAAAGAAAGTAAAGACCATTAGATAAGTGCAAGCAATTTTCCTCAAAAAGAAAATTGGAACCATGCCCAGGAAAGCTGCTTTTTTTTTTCTTTTTTTTTTTGAACTTTCTACTCCATTCAGTCCACATTTTTTTACATAGTCATTTCTGAAGCAAAATAAATTATCTATCTACCATCTGCTATGTTGGATGAAAGTCCTACCTAACATCTCCTCAGGACTACCAGAACATTACCTTTCTCACAGACTAAGCAAAGAAGTGGTATCTCACCAGCAGTTTGAACTCTTTGTATCTGCATGTAAACATACCTTTCATTTAACGTAACATGTGCAGAGTGAATCATAACATTACGGGGAAGCAGAAATGGAGCTGCCAAAGGAGAGCTGCACTGGTGTTAGTGAGAGGAGCGAGGGCCGTTTCACTCAGACACACACAACCTGGCAAAGGGGTCTTATCCACTAACTGTTGAGGAATGATTGAGAAGGCATCCATTTGCGAGCAAAGCTTGAACGACAAGCCGGTTTTCTCTTTGCAAACTGTCCAGTTTAATCAGAATTGACTCGCGCTGCTCGGGTCACATTGTAACAATCGCACGATGGAGGGATCACTCTTGGCACCTTTAATAAACTCTTCCAGGGACAGCTTACCTGGAAGGGAGGAAAAACAAACAGAGAGAAAGAGAAAAAAAGAAGTCATTTGTGCTGCCACCATCTCTGTAGCTTATAAAAAAACCCTACTCACAGAAGATTTAGCAATATAGGTATATTTAATTTATTGCAAGTGCATCTAGGGAGAACTTATAGTGCAAAGCAGCGCAGCTAAATCCTTCTCCAGCCCTTAAGGCCAGGTGCTTTATTTTTTGGCACAACAACCTAGCATAATACATGATACTTTTTATTCTAAAAGACATTACCAAATAAAAAAGAAGATAATTGCTCTAATATCACCTGTCAGTTTTTGCCTTGAACCACACACTACACAGATTGCAGCAAAACATCAACATGAGGTATCACACCCGAATACATGCATGCTCTGAGTATGATGTTCATATTATGTGACGTTTTACACCTAAACACTCCAAATCTCTTCACTTGGCACTGTGGCAGGCACGGTTGAGCAGGGACAGTTTCTCCTCCCCTCACAGACCCCTTGCAGGACCTGCTGGTAGGTTGCACAGTGTGTGCAGTGAGACTACACAAGCTGAAGGGCGACCAAGGCTTGGGCAGGCTGGGAACAGTTGCCACCAGAGCTTGCTAGGGACCTGCTCACACCATTTAATCCTAGAAATGCAGGTCCTCACTGCGAAAATGTCCCCTGATGAAATGCAGGAGACACATACTTGCTGCCCAGGCCGCTCGTACTCCCTGCCGCTTTTGGCCAGGTGCCCTAGGATGCAAGGAGGCACACATTCATCACACTGTTTTTAAAGTTTCTACACTGAGATGGTCTCAGCCACCCAGAGGATCAGGAGAAAGGACCGCACTCAGTGTCCAGCACCCAAGTTGGGTCAAATGTGGACAAATGAGTAAATGTCCATCTCGTAGAAACACACAGAGAAGCTCAGATGGCACACGTCTATCCTAATGCCAGGTCTTTCAGTTAACGCTTCCAAATAAAATGTTTCCTTAAGTTTTGGTTAGTCTGGAAGGACTACGTGTAATGCTTAGGAAGTTGGGGTTTTTTTCCCCTTTCTCTCAAGCCCAGCTTGCAGGGGAGGGTACCCAAGCCTCAGGGCGGGTATCGCACGGCTCAGCTGCGCTCTGCAGTACTCAGCAGTAGTGGTGCTTTACTGGGAACGGGATAACACTGTTTCAGTGACAAAGTGCAACAGATGGAGGGTGTATATGGCAGGATTTGCAAGATTAAATCACTTTATGTTATGGTTGCTCACATACCTAGTCACAGGATGAAGTGTCGGTCTTGCTGAAGTCAAAGGTAAAACGCACAAGGACACCAGCAAGCCCAGGAATTTACCCAATGGCTGCAGTTCTGGATGCCAAAATGCAGCCATAAAAATTCCTTAATTGAAAAACGTAAGGCCATATTTTTACGAGCCTGCATATCTCAGCATAGATTAGATAGACTCAACTAAATCCTCACTCTCACCAAAAATATCTCCTTTCTCAGTAGGAAAGAAGCTCCACATTTCTAGCCTGGTTGCTCCCTGCATTATCAAACATTGAGCCAGAGGAACAAAGTCCCCCAGGACTGTCACGGGCTGGCAGGGATGCTCCCACCCTGGGACCTCAAAATACTGTCAGCAGCTTCTGCTCATATCCAGGCTGAAAAAAACTCAATTTCGAAGGCCTATGGGGTGGAGGTGCTGGTGGGGTCATACCGTCATTGTTTGTGTCCATCTGTCTGAAGATCTTGTCTGTTCGCTTCTCTGGAGTGGATTCATCTTCTGGCATTTTCATCACTGATGAAACCATTTTGTAGATTGCCTGAGTATTAAAAAAAAAAAAAAGGAGAGAGAGATAGCAGAAACAGAATCCAAGCTTTAAAGCACCAGGACTCAGGAAAGGAATTTAAGCCTGCAGCAATAAAAAGGGCAGCTGACCCTGGCAAGCAGCTGTAGGACTTTATAAACCAAAACAAATAGGGATTTTAGGCTCCAGCTTTTTTCAGTTTTCTGCATTCATCTGAACATCAGAAAAACACCCCCATTGCTGGGTCCGTTTAACAGAAAGTCAGGGTTTAGAGTGGTGTACAAGGGCACAGGGCCGGGACCCCTGGGACAAGCGTCTTGCTCTGGTGCATCTCCTGTGGTCCTCGATGCAGCAGCTCCAGAGACAGGAGCCCCAGGAGCGTCCCTGGGCACCTGCGGGCCCAGGGACCACCTTTCATTTCTGGTGTTCTGAGTTCCTGTTGAGTCACATTTGAAATGTCAGAGCCTGTGGTATTAAGTTTGAGATTAATCAGGTCGGTAAAATTTGCATGCAAGTGTTTTTGAGACTGTCAAAACCACATGAAAAAAAAATACCCAAGGAGAGCCCTAAGATTTTGGCTCAGGTCTACGTCTATAGAGACGCACTTGGCTCTCAGACCATTTATTCATTAAACCCTGTGGGTCAAGTCACCTTTCTGAACCGACTTACTGGGATGGTGCCCTCAGCATACCCTGGGGAACCCATTGCTTCTGCCTGGCCACAGCAGCTGTTCTGCAGCTCCAGCTGTTGGCAGGAGGCACCCCCATATCCCTAACCGGCCCGTGTCTCCCACTCCAGATGTCTGGGGGAAGACGGATTTGGCAGCAAGGAGCTCACCTGCACTATCTCCAGCATTTCACCGCGGCTGATGTAGCCGTTGCCGTCCAGGTCGTACATGCTGAAGGCCCATTTGAGCTTCTGCTCCAGCTTGCCCCGCGAGGTGACGCTCAGGGCGATGATAAATTCCCTGAAGTCAATGGTGCCGTCGCCGTTGGTGTCAAACGTGCGGAACACGTGCTCTGCGAACTTGGAGGCGTCGCCATAGGGGAAGAAGTTGGCGTAGATTTTTTTGAACTCTTCCACAGTCAAATGCCCCGTGGGGCAATCTTTGAGGAAGCCCTTGTACCACTCCTGCAGCTCGTGGTCCGTGAACTCGGTGTTCTCGCGCAGGTCCTGCAGTACCTCAGGGCGCAGCTTGCTGTTCTGCTTGCCCATCCTCCCGGTGCCTCAGGACTCGCTGCTGGGGAGCAAGAGAGCGAGGACGTGAGCCCAGCAGCTGTGATGTCCGAACGCAGCGCTACAGCCTTGGGGCAGAGCGGCTGGAGAGCTGTGCGGCAGAGAAGGATCTGGGGGTGCTGGACATGAGCCAGCAGCGGGCCCAGGTGGCCAAGGAGGCCAATGGCCTCCTGCCTTCTGTCAGGAACAGTGTGGCCAGCAGAACCAGGGAAGTGATCGGCCCCCTGTAGTCGACGCCGGTGAGGCCGCACCTCAAACGCTGTGTTCAGCTTTGGGCCCCTCACTACAACAAGGACATTGAGGTGCTGGCGCGTGTCCAAAGAAGGACAACGAAGCTGGTGAAGGGGCTGGAGCACAGACCTTATCAGGAGCGGCTGAGGGAGCTGGGGTTACTTAGTCTGGAGAAGAGGAGGCTCCAGGGAGACTTTATAGCTCTCTACAGCTGCCTGAAAGGAGGTTGCAGTGAGGCAGGGGTTGATCTCTTCTCCAGAATAACTGCCAATAGGACAAGAGGAAATGGCCTTGTACCAGGGGAGGTTCAGACTGGATATTAGGAAGAATGTCTACATGGAAAGAGTAGTCAAGCATTGGAACAGGCTGCCCAGAGAAGTGTTGGAGTCACCGTCCCTGACAGCGCCCAAGGAACCGGTAGATGAGGCACTGAGTGACGTGGTTTAACAGGCATGGTGCTGAAGAGCTTACATTTGGACTCAATGATGTTGAAAGTCTTTTCCAACCATAATGATTCTATGACCAAGCAGGAGCTGGTGATGGAGAGTGTAACCCCTATGCAAAGTGACAGTGTCACTGGGAGCTCAACGCCAACCCTCACTAACAGGAGTCAGATGCTCTTGGAAACCTTATTTCCACCCTGCTCACACTGCTTCCCTACATGTCTGGCCAAATCACACCAGCATCCAAAATCCTCTCCTGTCCAAGCGCACGTGTGAAGTTTCTGCTCCCCTAGCTAAGTAAAAAAACAAGCTTGTTTAAAGCAAGCAAAATGTTCGGCAAAGCAGCCAGCGAAGCAAATGTGTAGCCCTCACACAGGTATTTATCAGGAAAAACAAAAAGGATCGGCTTCTGTCCAGGCTTACCAGGCTGTGTGTTTTAATATAAACCTATTCCGCAGCGGTTCAGTATTCCCCGCCATGGCAAAGGCACTGCAGCCTGATGCTTTTTCAGGATTTCAGGTGACAGACACAGTCACTGCGCAGGGCCCTGGAAGGGGCACACAGCGCAGAGGGGTTTGTGCTCTCGCAGGGCAGCACGCACAGGACAGTCCTGCAGCTTCGCAGCCTTTGGCAAAATGAAGGATGAAAAACGAAAGATGGGCAACGTATACTTAAAATTGAAAAGGATACGATGATGTGTTTTGGGTGAGTGAGAGCAGGGGCACAGCGATGTGGGCCCACGAAGCAGCGCGGAGCTCCCACCCCGACTTGAAAGGTTCTTTGTGTGCAGCTGCATTTCCTCTTCCAGACGGGAGAGGTCCGACGTCACACAGAATTGCAGCCTGCAAGAACCTCACTAGAGGCTCTCACAGTGCCAACATGGGGTTTACTGGTGAGGTTTGCACAAAGTTGGGCCCAAGTCGCCATGGTTGGAAGGTGACATCGGTGACAGTGCTTTGCACGGTGCTTTATGGCCCGGTTACGGCAGCTCAAAGCCCGTGCAGAAGGGCACAGCGGGCACAGACCCAAGCACACAGGCAGCTACAGCCCCATCCCTTTACACTAGGCAGCGGGAAGAACCTAGTGACAAAACGTGCAGACATGAATGCAGCGGAAAGATAATGCAACTAAGCACTTCCCAGACAGCAACCATCCCCCTCAGGCATCAAAAGCTAAAAGATGTTAAAGGTCAGCAAAAAATAAGTTGCTGTACAGCAAAGAGATTAGCAATAGCTGAATTTAACCTCATTTTATTTTTATTCCAGCTATTCCCTGCATGGCCTCAGCCATGTGAAAAATACACATCCTGTTCTGTGGCTTAATGCTCAAAAAGAAACAAAAAACCCCAAACCAGCCAGTCGCTCTTTAATACAACGCATCAGGCTTAACGCAAAGCTGTGTTATCATTAGCACTTCTGCTTTCTATAAAAGCTGCAAATATTTCACCTCAAAGCTTTACTTCTGTCCACTTCCCTGCACAGTTTTTCCAGGCCCCTGGAAAAATTCTTGTTCCTAACATGCAGGGAAACTAGAGCTCCCCGTCCAGCCAGTGTCAGTCCTTAGGGGCACACAGGGCAGCCCTCCAGTTAACCAGCAGCTCCCATCTGCGCCTGCCTCCTTTCCGCCTTTGAATCATCCCTGCTCCAGATACTGATCCTTGCTGTGCTGAGAGTAGAAAATACAATATTCTACTCTGTTGCAGTCAATTTGCAGAAAACGGTGCCTCGGAGCAAATAACTGATCAACCATGGCTCTGTTTTAAAAGCAAAAATTGTAACGTTATGTTTCCGCCCCTGAGGGAAGAGGTTCCTTTGGTTGGTGTCCTTTGGTGAACCTCCTTGCTTTAAGCTGCTTGGTGCCCCGCTCTGGAGCAGTCTGCCTGGCTGGCAGCTCCTTCCCAGGCTCCACCGGGATCCCAGCAAGGGGACGGCGGGACCGGCACGAGCGGCAGCAGCGGAGCCCCCTTAGAGCAGCAGCAGGACTTTCAGCAGACATAAACCCAGCTGTAGGCGTGGGGCACACAGGTTTGGGGAGTGCACAACAGACCTGAAAACTGGTAGTTGAAAAGAAATCTGAAAAGAAAGCAATAGCGTTTCTCCCTTTTCTTGCAATATCTCTATTTATGCTACTAAAGATGCTAGACAACACACCCCTATAGATGTGAGATGACAGCAAAAGGGAAAACATGTTAACTTCATTTACTTGAGTTCACTACTACTAACAGCAAAAATCCTGTTATTAGGATGGATACTCATTTAGTATCAACTTCAAAAGCTTTACATTTGAGTAGTCTCTGCATTCAACAAATTACAAGTTATTTCAACTCTTCCTCCTCTTTTAAATCAGAATATCAGTATATCAGTATATCAGAATGCAATGTGCAAAGCTCTAAACACAATCCTTTTCAGCCTAGGAGCTTTTCAAAAGGCTTCATGATGTGCTCAACCCAAATATAACCCTGCAGTAGTTGTATCCAATTTGCTGAGAATAATTAAATAACCACCATTAACATTAATTTATTAAAGCACATCTGAAAAAAGCAGCTCTTAGATGTAAATTGCGTTTCAGGTAGCTCCTACAAAGCGAAACACCTAAATACCTCATTAATCATGACAGAAACCCCCGCTGCTGCCATCCAAGTGGTGCCTCATTTGATTGCTCCTCGACGCTCCCATCAAACCTGCTGCCAGGGGCTCCGGATGGGACTCCCGTGCAGCCCCCGCTCCACCGCAGCCAGCAGGACTGGGCACCTCAGGTGCTCCTGGCACTGCCATCAGGGCTGAATCCCCTGCAGCAGCACAGAAATAACCGCAGGGCCTTCCTCGACCTGCTGTGTGCAGTGCTGGGCCCCACAGTACAAGAGGGATGTGGAGCAAAATCTTAGCAATAAGCAAAAAGTCTTTTTACTTGCAAGTTGTTACTCATGCAGCACAACAGTGAATAACCACAGATAACTCCAAAATAGCTAAACTGGCAATTCTGTAATTTTTACAGTAAACGGTCTGGTTTTCAGCATCTGTATTCAAGTACTTATGACAAAGTTAATCTTACCTCTTAAATCAACTCTTGGCTGACCACTAGCTACGGCAAGAAGTATCCTTCTTGCACATACCCCAGAAAGTCAGAAGAGCAAATCTGCTTTAATTCAAACCTTCTGAAGGCAAAAGCTCTTTGAACAGAACTCCTGATGGGATTCTATTAGTGAATCAGTTAAGGCTGCAAAAGTAGAAACATCTCCTTAGAGATGCACTTCAGTGTGCAAAGCTCCTTGGATACTGATTCAGTGTTAATAAAAAGAGGAAAATTTATGAAATGTCTGTCTGCAGGACTGTGGTGCTCTTCAGCAGAGAAAGAGAGCACATAGAGAAATGCAATAAATAATTTTTATATGATCTGAGCTACTTGCTTTGCAGGGGAGAATCCGGCACCATTCATCTCACAGGGCTGAGTTACAAAACATGAAGAGCATGTCCAAGATCCGTGACGGCCCCGAAGCTGCAGCACAGCTGCAATCCTACAGCTCAGGGACTGCAGGAGCCCAGAGCAAATGGAGCACATAAGCCAGGCATCAAACATCACCCTGAGCCGCTCTGAAACATGAGAGCTGTTCCCACGTTGATGGAAAATTCCTTACGAAAACAGCTGGAGCATCAGCTCCACCTCTGTTCCCAATCTCTTTGGGAAAAGAGAGGAGGGGACTCAGTCTGCTGTGGCCATGTGGACATCATGTTAAGAAAGACTTTACTTGGAAATAGCCCCAAGACTCCTTTTCCTATGGCCAGGCAAAGATGAGAGCCATGGAGGGCTCCTGCATAAACTTAAACTTCTTTAAGGTGTCTGAGGCTCCCGTGGAGGAAGCCACAAGAGGGAGACAGGTTCTCACGCTGGTGCATCCCTCTGGGTACTCCATGGGGCCAGTCCCAAACACCTAATCGTATCGCAGGCCAAACTGAGTCCTCGCCAGGAGCCACCGCTCGTTGCTCACGACTTTATGATATAAACTTTATTTTTGTGGCAAAAGGAATAGAGGGAAGTGGCTCTGCGCCTGCTCCGCGTGGGCACCCTCCCTTTGGAGCTCTCAGCACGCTGGGGCGGCCTCGCTGTGTCCTGGGAGCGAGAGCAGCAACGACCAAACTGTGTCAGTAAATCCCTCCTGCTAACACCACAAACACGCTGCACATTGAGATACAAAGACATTTTCTAGCCCCCTTTTGCACAAGGCCAGTCAACAAGCCTACCCTAAACAGTGAGGGAAATGTCCCATTACGCAGGCCTGGGACAGACAACAAACTCACAAGGAAAAAGCAGATTTTGTTACACATTTGAATGCCAGTATCCTAAGCAACGAGGGCTGCAACAGACAGCTACAGGATATACAGATACGTTGCTATAGATATGTGGTCCTTCCTGGTGAATTCACGTGAACCTCTTTCCTGCCCCGCGGCGAAAGCGGCACAAAAGCCGTTACGTAACCGCCCGCGGCGCCGCTGCTCATTCACCAGCTACCCGCTCGGGGCCAAAAGCAGCACTCTGCGTAAAGCCGAACGTTTCCACGTCTTCAGAAGTCAACAATGGAAACAGTTAGACAAAAGAAACACCACCATCCAAAATAACACCGAAAATTCCCCCGCAGGCTTCAGGGCTAAAAACCCAAGTCAGCTGCTTCAGCAAGAGGCAGAGGTGCTTCCTCTGCTGCCTCTCTTGAAACAGAAAGAAAAACAGCGCTGATGAGAAAGCAAAGAGCAAACAATACTAACACAAAATGGGAATTCCAACTTCCTTGCTCTTAATGTTTTTATTAAATTGAAAGTGCAGCCCCTTTGCAACTTAGTTGGATCTTCTTCCAAACCTTGATAAGGAAGAGGGTAATGGGGCAAGGCCACCATCTGCACTCCCCACACTTGCACACTCAGAAAACTCAGCAGCAACCTGGGCATCGAAGTCGAGCAGCCTGCAGAAAGGCATCACAAAGTGGTCACATCCCCAGCCCCGTGTCAGTCCAAAGGCCTAACCACAAGCACGTCCACTGGAGCTCTGAAGTGATCTTGAAAAGCTGATCCCGTGTCGGGGAGCACAGATGCAAAGCGAGTAGGGGCAAATCCCCAAGGGGGGCTGCAGACGCAGCGGCGCCGGCCCCGCGCGCGGCTGGGGAGCGGGGTGCTTTCAGGAAGGCTCATTGATTTCACGGCGTCAGCTGCAACCTCGGGGACCGAAGAAATTCAATTACGACGCTCTGGATTCCTCATGCACATTTAAATGGCTATACTCAGGATTATATTCCTCATTCACACAGAAAACCCATTACTCTACGGCACGAAGCACTGGTGCATTAGCCCGAGAACCCTTTTACCTTCCTATCCCCAAGACCAAGCACTTGCACGTTACAGCCGCAGCATTTCCCCGGCTGTGCGGTCCCTACAGCGAGCTCGTGGGTGCAGGTAGCTGCTGTAGGCTCCTACTGACACCTCCTGTGCTACAAAGCACCACTGTGTCCAAGAACTGCGCCTCAAAACACACCTGATTTGGTGAACTCTGGCTCACAAAGAAAGCCAGGCCGCGCGGTGGCGGAAAATTGGATGTTCCTCAGCGAGCTCTCTAAAACACTCCGCAGCTCGGAGAGGACGGGCTCACCAGTGTAAAGGGCAATAGTCCCAAAGCAACAAAAAACAAACAAACAAAACAAAGCACAGAAATATTTTGAGCAAATTAGGGAAACGGGTTAATCTGGGTGGGGCAGACCAGGCAGTGATGCAGCTTGTTATTTGAGAAAGGAAAAGAAAATCAAGAGTGGATTTTCCTCACTTCCTCTCTCAGCTTTTTTTTTTTTTTTTCTTTTTAATGAAGCTGAGGGAGAAGCAGTCAACCTTGTTCTGTCTCTGGATGCTGTGTGAAATTGGCAAGGCTTTAGAAAAAAAAAAAGTTTGTTTACACAGTGTTACACAGCAAGGAAAACATGTCAGCACAATGCCTTAATACACAAAGTCTTTTTCTTTCTGAGAAGGTTGGGCTGCATGAGGAAAAATCCACGTCATGTTAATTTAAGATACTAGGGTGATATATGATATACAATAAACCTCCATGATTGCAGGCTGCCTGCAGGACAGGGAAAGGTGCCCAGTATGGACCGGGAAGCAGATTCCAACCTCAGAGTCTGCAAAGGTCAAAGCAAAGTGAGAAATCAGCACAGGGCAGGGCCGATGATAGAAGGATAAAATCAAATACACAGAAATACCAGGCATGAGCTGTCTCATCCTTCGATTTCAAAAGTTTCATATGACAAATTTAGGTGATTAAAGTTATCTTTCACTTGCTAGGAATCCCTCAAAAGCTTCTATAATGCTTTTGCTTTATAGAAGCTAAATTCATTTTGCATCTATAATGCATTTGTGTAATGCAAATACAGTAATATATTAGTACATTAATATATTAATTAGGTAACATATGCAAATATATTTTGAATATACATCAAATACCCTATCTGGTGACAGGAGATACTCACAGAATCACAGTACAGTTGGGGTTGGAGGTGACCCCTGGAGATTTTGAGGTGTCAAGGGGATTTGGGGGCAGCTAATGGAGCTGTTCTTTAAATTGTGGAAGAAGGGGAGGTGGTTGCTTTCAAGGAGTGGAAAGAAACCTTTTTAGAAAGTAAAGACATTGTTTAACAGAGGAACACGTAGTAAATAAGGTGATGAAAGCTCTGGTTTTTGAGATATTTTCATTAACTACCTTTAAGAAAAACAAACAAACAAAACCAAACCAAACAATAGGCATTTATTTAGATACTAATTAAAAATAATGAAATATCAGAAAAAAAATCAAAGAGAAAGATCATTTGTCACAAAGTTTTCACCCACCATCCAGAGACATCTTGGTTTGGACAGCATCAATGAGACATATCCTCTCTCTGGCCGTGCACAAGGCAGGGTGATGTATATAATCTCCGCTTCTCACCTTTCACTTAAGATCCCGTTATTAAAAACAGGATAAGTTCTGCAGAAGACAGAGATACTGGATTACTTTGTGACTACTTCCTGCAAAAGCTGTACAAAAACGGGCCATATCCCTTTGCTGCCAGGACTGGTACTTGAGGGACTCTCTGAGTAGCCAAGTCCTCGGCAGCAGAAGCTGCTGCAACAGCACAACCCGCTCCCATGGGCCAACGCATCTGCATCCCAGCTCGTGCACTAAGCAGTTACAGCAGCTTCCAATAATCCTGAATACTCAACAGCGTGACTCGTTCCTGAGAGCCCTCACTATAAATTATGCACAAGAGCAGCAGGGCAGCGTCTATCTAGGAGAGGGGGAGAGTTCCAAATGCGAGGAGACAGCTAAAGGCTCCCTCAGCCAGGCACACACAGACATTTCTAGTGGGACCAAAAGCACCCCTATGAAAATACTTTCTCTTCTCTGGCATTTGTGTGTGGCTTCCAACATTTGAATGCAAATCATTTTGGAAGCAAATCATGCAATCAGCAGTCGAGATATCACTTTTTCCCATTAACCTTCACCACTGGGCTCCATCCCTGGCAATATTCCCATCAAAGCCCTGAACGTGCTTTGCGGAGCGCTGCAGGTGAGGGCTGCCTGGAGCTGGCTCTTTGTCTCAAGCTGAGCAAGGCAGCGGGTGAAAATCAATCAAACTGAATTCTACTTTGTGATATCAGTAGTTGCCAAATGGTTGCATTTTCCCTCCTAAATGGGTAAGGTAACAGGAAGAACACGGAACAGGTTTGAAGCAGGAAGGGTCCCAAGAGGCATGAAATTAGAAGGAATAACCTCCACCTGAGACCACGCGTTCAGCACATCCTGCCCAGAATGACACTGGGTGTCACATCAGTGAAGATCTCTACTGGAAAACAGGAAATGAGTGTCTTCTCTGAATGTCTTCGCTGAGGGTGCACAAGCTGCCTCGTCCTCCTCCCCCCATGAAAAACACACTTCTGATGCCACCTCAAGGTCTCTCAGAATGAACAATGCCCATGCACTTGATCTCAGCAAAGAGAAAAAATAATACGTTGTTTGTAACATTCGCACATATCAGACCATGAGATAAGCTATTCTTGGTCTAGCCATGCCTGTGGAAGGGCTACTGCCCTCAGCGGTTCTTCATTTTCGTCATTAATTCCTCTGGTCTGCGAAGAAACCACAATACTTAATATCAACTGAGTTTCAGTTCCAAAAGACAACAGAAAATCATACTAAGCCTAGTATTTTTTAGCAACTTCTACATCTTTCAACATCCAAGATCCATGCTAGCCATTCATGTGTGTTTTTTTTTAACACCCCTTTCCCCAGTGATGGCATATCTATTTGCTTGTACCCTGAAATTTTCTGCAACTTTTCTGCATGGGGAAGGTATCCCAAGCGAGAAGACATGTCAACAAAAGCTTTCCAAATGCACAACATTTGCATAACACCAACACCACAATTTACCATGTGTTTTTTCATCTCTAGAGGACCAGGAAATAAGTGCTTAAAGGACGTGGTCCTGGTGGTTAAAAAAGAGGGTAAATTCAAGGATGCGGTTAAGAGTTTGTGAGATGATGTGTTTTTCCATGGTGCAAATGTCTTCTTGCAGCACGCAAGAGCAAGACTGCTCCCCTTAGCCTTGAAACCCGTTAACAGTATTTTGTTTGCAGAACGTATGTTAAAATGGGAGGGCCGGAGGACATGCAACCTTCGGTGTCAAGGGAGCCAGATCTGACACTGATGTAAATATTTGGAATTACACTGGCATCAAGGAAAAGGCTTGAAGCTCCGGTTCCTGCAAGGGGAAGGAAACGAAGCTTCACACGCTCAGTTCAAAGTGGTCAGGCCTACAGAGAGACCAGGTAGATCCTCCAGCAGATACTTGTCCCTGGCTGAAGCTGCCCGTTCAAACTTTCCTTTCCCACCTCTGGCTTACAAAGTCAGACTCCTGCTGCTGGTCTTTCCTGTGGCATATTCAAAACAATCGAAATACTCCCACATTTTCCTTCCATGCTCTCGAGACAATATGTAGTACCTTAAAAACATTTCAGATTCTCCAATCCTGGTGCTAAGCACCTTTTTTGAGCTTCGTGATTCAATAACTCAGAGAAAACAGACCACGATTTGAAGTTCATTTTGATATCTCCCTGTCCCCCACAAAGCTTCACAAATAAAACAAATGCAATCAGATTTTCAAAGGAAGGCCAATCCCCATATTTGCTCTTTGCAACACCAACTTTTCCAACTGCCCGAGCGGGGGTGAGGCAGGGCAGGCAGTCGGAACATTTATTCCGATATCACATTCCCAGACACTGCTCATGGGCTGGCGTTTTGGTTCAGAAATGTCACTTGAGAAAAGGAAAGGAGGCACATCTAAGGATGACCCTTTCAAACAATAGCACAAATGCCCCTGGCGAGCTCGAGTTTGGAGCAACTCCAAGCAGGGTGGGGATTGCAAGGAAGCAGACAAAAGAGTCGATGGGATTTGGACAGGGATCTACAGGGAGGAAACACTTCCTACTTCCTAGAGCCCACAAAAAGGACAAGAGCTTTAAATAAACCTCCTCCAGGAGGTTACTGATGACCAGAAGTGTTGCTGCTGGAAGCAATGCTGACCTGTCTGCCCCTGGCCGCGGTACGAGCAGCCGCTTGCTGACCACAAAGCCTCTGTGCCACATGGAAAAGGCAAGGACCATCCACTCAGCTCCCACTCCAAAGGTGCAGACCCAGGCTTGACTCCAGAAAAAAAACAAAACAAAAACAAAAACCCACAATAAGCAGAAAAATCTTCACACTGCACTACCACCTGTGCATCACGCTCAACACATTTCTCGCCACGTTTACCTTTGAGCCCTTTCTCGTAGGATCTCTTTGGCTGCAACAGCCTGTTTACTTTGATCTGTCAGGATGCTAACCTTGCTCTATCCATAGCTCTCAAAACCTCCCTTCCTTCTGGCTATTATTCTGTTCTTTTACATTTATATTGTGTCTTTCCCCTCTTTGGGCTCCCACAGTGAGAGCAGCCCCCTCACAAAGACAACCCATGTGCTGGGCAGCATGGGCTATAATACTGATAAGCAAGTACTAGGGTTGACCTCAAAACCACCCTAAGAAGCACTGGTAGGGCATTTACTTTGCCTGGACATAACAGAATCCAACCCTAAATACAACTGCCCATATTTGATGTGGACGCCCCAGACCTTTTATCTGTGCAGGGCTACATCAGACTGAGTCATTTTTAATGCACATCCCACGCAGCTGCTGCACCTTTCACCTGCCCTATTCGCTGTACTTGGAGTGGGCACATGGGAAGGAAGCCTGTTCAGTCATTTTTCCAACACATATAGTTAGTGTGCTGGAGCACACATTGCCTATTAACCCAATAGAGGAAGGCTCAGGCTGTGCCTAAGTTATTTAAATCTACATCTCAGATGTTTTCAGTAGGCTGGAAGATTTAATAATGGAAAATAAGGGAGAGCAGTAAAGGAAACTACAGGTTTGAAAAACATCAGGCTAGACCGATTAAGAAGCAATGTGGAAAAAATATATTCTAAATTATATTCTAAAAGCAAAAACAAAGACATAAGCAGGTCAGAAAGAACTGAGTTGTGAGCACATTTATGCTATGCTCATTGGCAAGAAAGGGCACTGCTTTGAAATGCTATTGAAAAAACAAACCCAGCTTCCTGGAGGAAAAAATTAGTTCATGAATGGCTTTGCACAGCACAATTATCCCCCAGGCTGGAGCAGCCGCCCGCTGTTTTGACCTGCAGAGATAGCCATCGAAACTGTACCCGTTCCAAAACTGGAAGAGATAAAGTTTCCAACTCCTTCCCACTTTTACAAGGGAATAAAAGAGTCAAACTGATTTGTCATAACAGCTATCAGCCGGGTTCTGGGTTCACTGGCCAACAAAACGCTCTTAATAAACGCACTATTGTTACAGGACTCCCCTGTTATCTCTGCTAATGCATATCGCAGTAATGCTTTGAGCACTCAGCCGGGAAGGCAACTTCCTCGGGCTGAAATTACACGGGCAGGACGAAGAAACAGCCCTGGGCACCACTGAATTTGCAGCCATGGGCACAAGATGCAGAAGCACCAGGGCCAGCGCCGAGCCTGGGGCCACCCTGAAGAAGGGGTCTGCAGCGTGAGCGTCGCACGCGCAGAGCTGAGGGCTACCAAGACCTAATGCTCATGATGTGTGTGTGCTGGCACAGAGCAGCTAAGCACTGCAGACCAGGAAATTCAGCTGGGAGAACTATTAGGGATTATTGCTCTCTTTTCCCTGGCTGGTTTCGAGCTGTCTCAGTGTCCCACAGGTTCCCCTGCCTCCCTTGACTCCAATGCAGAGCTACGTCTGGGTGAACGCACCTCAGGATGCTCACACGTTCGTGCAGCCGGCGCTCCGTATCCTCGGTATTCCAGAAGACGAGCTGTTTGTCTTAAGAACACCGTCACACTGAGGACCCTAAAGCAGCACGTAGAGATGGCACCAGCATGTAGAGGAAAATAAAATGTATTAGGGTTGCTCATGTCAAGTGTGGGCTTCACTGTGATGCTTTTCTGCCTCGCTGGGGCAGAAGCAACATGGGGGTGTCCCTTCGCAGCATGGCCAGGATGCAGCAATAGCGAAACCCCATGACAATTTTCCTGCCTCTTGCTGAGACACAACAGCTCAAGTTGCTCTTACCAGACCCGATCAATAGCTCAATGGCATCTTTTATCTTCCAGCCCAAATGTACTCAGTGCTGGTTATATTTGATTGGTCCCCAAACTGTCTTGACACAACTTCCTGCCTCCTGTATGTGTATTTGTGTATACACAGAGCAAAAGAGATCAACCTTCCCCCCTGCCATCAGCCTTTGCTTTCCTGGCTCTTCTCATGTCCTCTCAAACGTGACTCTCTGCTTCCCGTGCCCCAGAAATCCTCCTTGGCACCGATGCGGCCCCTCGCTCTCACCCCAGGCTGGATGTGCACCCTAGGTGCACGACCCGCAGAGCAGCACTGCTTTCTGCTGAATTTCACACCTTTTCTGTTACCTGCTTTCCTGGGCTTAACCAGCTCCTTCAGAACAGTCTCCTCATTCTGCTTTCATGTTAACGACAAATTGCAATTTTATGGCGTCAGACATTTAATCTGTACACTCCTAAACGTGGAGCTTCAAAAAGTGATCTGCTGATAAAGCTTAATGGAAGAGATGGGAAATACAGTGGAAAAACAATGTAAGAAATAAGTGCTCCAACATGTTTTTGGACCATTTCCACAAGAAAAATCTCATTTTTTCATTGCAACTCACACACGGATTTTCCAGTTTCTTCTCCTGCTCTAAGTGCCCCGTTAACGGAGGAGGATCTCTTCTCCAGCTTATCCAGCAGCAGCGCAGGCAATAAGGGTATATTTATTTTATATACAAAACACGCAGGCTCGTATAAGCAATAAACAAAGCAATGCAACCACAACCTTAACTATGGGAGACCACAATCACGCTCTATTTGTTATTCAATAAGGTTTGTGTATGAGAAAATATATGCAGCAAGTGCTGCTTCTCACATATCTGTATTTTATACATAACCCAGCTATTGTATTGTTGTTGTTTTTTTTCTCTCTTTTAAAGGGAGGGAGTCAGCTTTGGCAGCATCTGAGGAACAGCTGTAACAAACAGAAAGGTCATTAGGCAGTTTGCTGTGGAAATAAAAAATCCCTTCTAACAGAGCAGTGAAAAGAAAAAAAAAGCCTACAGAAAATGTCACTGAATGCTACTTGCTGTTTGTAGCCCCTCGAAGTGCGATGGGCCGCAGACTTTGCATTTACCGACACGGGAAGCAGACTCTGCAGCCTGACGGACAGGCTGCGCCACCAAGAAAAGAGCAATTTTTTTCCCTTTTTCCCTTTTTGACAGTCACCACCAAGTATTTCCTCTGCTGCTCACAGGCTGGCTCTGCCCCACGAATGAAACCACAGGGGCCCCCAGCGGTACTGCAGGCAGCGAGTACGGAGCTCGCTGGCAACGCAGTGGATGCTGCTCAGAAACAACCACGACGAAATGCATCCCTTCGCTTCACACCACCATCCTAGCAGGTGTTTCCAGGTCTGTAACTTCTCCTAGGAAGGCGATGATGGCACGGGCAGGCATGCTGCTAGCACCTCATTTAAAGCAAGTAGAGCAATACGTGTCTGTGCAGCTGGAGTTATCGCTTCTGTGCTATAGAGCACATGTGAGACGGCGATACATAAACTTAACAAGCTGTCGGCTTTGCTGTTCCAGCGTCGGGCTGGGAATTGCATCTGCCGGCAGCTGCCGAGGCCCACGCTCTGCGAAGAGCAGCGTCAGCGCTGCAGTGTGGCCTCCACTGTGCCAAGCACTGGGCACTGGGCTAGGAGGAGCCTGTGGCTGTGCCAGAAAAGCTTGTAATTTCAGCAGAAAGGCAGATAAAGGGACATCCCTGCTTTATAAGGTGGTGGAGCGCGGTGGCACTGAGCCCGGCGGGTGACCCGCAAATCCCCAGCCGTGGGAAAGCCCATGGAAATGCTGCATATCATTGCATGGAGCATAAGGAAACGTCAGCTAGCATTGAGGAGACAGAGCGGTCTTACAAATCCACACTGGGCAAGGGCAAGGACAGGAGCCAAGGATATAAGGGAGATGCCTGACAAATGGCAACACTTGGCAAGTCTAAATAAAATATCTGCTTCCCCCTAACGTTAAAGGTTATGCACCTCTTTCACAATGGTGCTTCCCAGCCCATAAAACACCAGGGAATTTATCCTGACTGAAACTATTAGATGTCTCCTGTCTTAAACTTGAAGAGCATTTTTTCCCCATTAGACACAGGAATTTTCCTACCTGTATCTAGCAGCAGTGCCAAAAGCTGTCCAAGCACAGGATAAATATCAGCTAAGAGGCATCACAGCTTTTGGCAGTAAGGAAAGGCAGATTTTGGCACAGGAATAAGTTAAAATACATGACAGCACCTCCTCACAAAAGAAAGACCAATCTGGCGGGTACTTGTCCTAACAGCATTAGTGAATGAATTAGAGAACGAAGAGGGTCATGAGCACAGTAGACAGCGAAGACAGCTAATCCGCACCACTTTCTCTTCTTCCTTTTTTTTTTTGAGACTTTATTAACTTTTTTTTTCATAATAACCAACTAAATGCCCAAATGCCAAATTTAAGGATCAGCCACAATCCTAATTCCAAACAGATTTGCTGCTCAGATCCCTGAAACACCTGAAAGCTACTTCACTTTCCCCTGCTTATGCTTGACTAATCTCTACATTTCTCTCAGTTTGATAAATTAAAACTAAAACTAAAAGCCATTTTACTTTCAGTTTCTAATTGCAGCAGGAGTTCAAAAGCTACCTTTTCATTATTATTATTATATAGAAACACTCTTTCTCATACGTTTTGGTCACTGCATGGCTTGACGGCACCATGTGGCTCTGCAGAGCGCGCACCAGTGCGGACTCACGGCCTTCGCTTCTCCCTGAACCCAGGCGGCAGTTTTCCCAGGCAGTTGCTGTTGGAAAAGGAGAGGCTGTGCTCGTCAGCAGCGCTCGGGACATGCTGGGGAGAGGGCAAGGCGTCGCGTAAGCCGGTTACGCAAGGCGGGCGGCAGCGGCCTCGCAAAGCTCATTAAGAGCTTGCGCCAGGGCCGGCGGCGTCCCGCCAGGCCGAGTGGCGCCTGAGGTGAGACGGCGCAACCCTGCGCTCCCCGGCAGCGTGCGGGGCTTCGCACCTCCTCTGCCGTCGCTGTGCTCCTCAGTGAGACCTGCTCTTGAGCTGACTGCTTTTCTTGCTTTCTCAGTTTGCTGTTGAAAGCGCCCACGGACAACATGACCCCTAAGCATTTTCCAGTGTGAGAGTAGACGGGGGCTGGATTTCTGCTGAGCCAGCTCATTTCCTCCAATGCTCTCTCATGACCGGTTGATGAAATATGAACTGAAAAGAGGAGATCCTTCACACAACGGCAAAACCAAAACTATTCCAGCCAGAACCACTCCATACATCGCTTCTCAGTCTAAGCACAATGCATCAAAGAGGCAAAGAGCTGCTACTGAGTCATCCTGAAAAAAGACCCAACCTTCCCCTTCCATCCCCCCAGTAAAAAACCCACCTTCCTAATAAAACACCACCAAACGGGCCAGATGAAAACAAGTCATTGGAGAAGCTAAATTAGAAGATCAGCCAGTTTCAGTCACACTATTTGGCTTTCATAAGCCAAAATTGATTGCTGAAGCAATTAGTCACGAAGTTCAACACATGTGGTAACCACTAGGTACCTAGAACAAGATTCTGATGCCACAGCCTGTACTTTGGCACAGAGAAAGAAACCTAAGGGATTAATAACTTGCTTTTAATAAGTGGTTAGCTGCATCTTGGCTGAGACATCACCTCACCTCTGGAGATGATGTCCCTGAAGAATTGTCTCTCCCCATGTGCCCTCAAGTACCCACCAGGCTTAAAGCAGAGCATCTCCATAGCCAGCTGACGTGCCTCTGTGGAGCCTGGCAGCACACACACTGGCACTATTTTGGGGGGAAATAAAAGGAACCCAGACCATTTGTGAGCACTAAGGGTGCTCCCATGCAGGGAGATGATTTTCAAGCACATAGGTGCAGGACTCCAAAACCTGCAGTCACTGTAAAGCACTTCTACTCCTTTCACGTGGTTAAGGATGAATTCTCTTGCTGACCACACAGTGTATGCATTTGACCCAGAACTACAGTAATTTCAGTGTCATAAAAAACAGCTCGCAGTAAATAAAAGCTGCCCAATTCTTCGTGATAATGCTCAGTCACTGGCTTGCAAACAAGGGACCTCAAAATCTGGGCAAGAAGCTGTCATGACACCTCGCAGTTTCCCTACCTTCTTGTGCCCCTTCTTGCATGAATTAATGAATGAATAAGCACAGGACTGGAGCTAAAGGATTGAAAGACCTTATCTATTAACCCTTTGCTATGATAAAAACAGACTTTCACCGAACACTAGCTCTGCTCCATGAGAGCAGACAAGTTTTCCTTTACACCCATGATTATTTACTCAAAACAGTCTCTTGTGCAAAACTGTCTGCAGTTTTCCAGAAATTCAATTATATCCATCAACTTTACTCCTCACTTGGCTGCCATGCTTGAGGCCACCACAGATAGAGAAGGACATGATTGCTGCTTTTCTCCCGCATACACAGGTTTTCTCAAGCTTTGCTATTCCACTTTTTGACTCGACACTACACCGGGCTGTTTGATAACACTGCACTCAAGAGTTAGTCCTTTGCCCCATCAGCCTTTTACACCACCGTAGTCCTCCTGCTCCACAAACCCACAGCTGAAACACAGCAAAAATCTCTTCCGTGCTGGGGAAACAAATAATTGCAGCTGAGAAAACTGAGGTGGCGAATAAGCAAACCAAGGCCCTCATTCATCTCTTAGGTACTTTCCTTCAGCAGTGTAAATTTTACATAATGAAATGGACTAGGGGCAAACCCAACAGGAGGTAGCTAACCTCAAAGAGCTAATATAATCTGTGAAGTATAAATACGCAACATAAGTACACAGATGATATATATGCTAGCAGGAATCAGATTATTATGAGAAATCACGCATAAAACTTAGAAGGGCTTTCAAAGAGATCCGTATCACTGGCTTCTGGATTTGAAAAAAGCAAGCCAAAGCAATTCCTGAAGTAAAACAATTCTAGTTCACATAGGTAGGAGAGAAATGGTCCCTGCTGGCAGCTTAGGCTAGAACTACATGCTACATGAATTTTCCTGAAATATTTGTTGCTCACCACAGGTAGCTAACACACCAGAGGAGTTCCAGTCCTGTATGTACAGAACAGACAAAACTATGCAACCTCCTATCCCGTTTGACAACTTATTTGTAAACACCTCATTACTGTGAACGTTCTCATCATCTATACGCACACAGTGCATTTAAGTTTTCTTGATAAAAATAAGCAGAGGCAACATCATTAACGAAAAAAGATCCCAATTCCCCCTTTCTAATAACGCAAAGGCCTTAGCTGTCCTCCAGCTGTATCGTGCAATTGCTTTCAGCTTGCCTTCGATTTCCCTTAAAGTTTCAATTAGGCACCGCATTTCTCACTTCCTGTCTGAAACAGCCCTGTAGCATCTGCATCACACAGCACACTCACAAAACCACACTGGAGTAGCACTGCTCCTGCGAGAAGCTGCGTTAACCACAAGAGCAGAGTTACTCATGTGCCTGAATGCTTGCAATTTAAAACGATGCCTTTGCAAATGTAGAGCGGTAATTGAATTTCAGCTCTGACTGAACCACCATTGCCCTACATTGTTGCATTTGCACAACAGACGCATGGGTGCGTTTGCATTTGTTTATATATTTTTGTTCACTTCACCAGTGCTCTCTCTACTGTCCCTCTACTGTCATCCAGAGTGGCTTCTTCCCTTCTGAATCTCTAAACCTCCCACCCTGTTACACGGTTTAAAGACAACCATCTAACTAACACTTCCTTCCATGCACAAATTTGTACGCTTGCGCTGCTGCGGGACCTACGTGCATAGCACCAAGGCGAGCAGTGTCTTTACGTTACTGAAAACGCTCACACCACCAAAGCGCATTTATGAGTGCACTCCCCATTTTACATGGCCATTGCATGTCTGACAGACACACCGCACCTGTGCACTAAGCAGCGGAAACACGGCGCCCAGAAAAGGCACCGGAAAGCCCAGGGAGGGTGGTGGTGCAAGCTGGAGATGATCCGGATGGGTTGTGGAGGGTGCGAGCACCCCGTGTCCTGCACACGCTCTGCCTTGGTTTCCTGACACCGGCGGGCAGAGGCCAAAGGCACTGCGGGGGGGACACCGGGGCTTCACTCGTGCAGGACACCCCTTCCCCTTCCTCCCCCTCCTCCTATTCCTCCTCCGCCCTGTTCGGAGCACCAGGGCTGAGGGTGCTGTGGGAAATAGACAACCCTCCACCACAAAACCCTCGCCGCCATTGCCGGCCCGACAAGGAGAGGGAAGCTCTTCCCTCGGCTGATCCTGACTGCCTGAGGAGCCCCCCTGCTCACCTCCACCAGCGCGGGCCCTTCGAGTCAGGAGGGAGCTCTGTGGAGCCGGGACAGTCTCATTACGGCTCCAGCTGCTCCATTCGCCGCCACAGCCCCTGAGCTAACCAGGAAGTGGAGACCAGCGAGGAGTTTATTTTTAGATATTTTCTTAAATACAAAGCAAAAACACATGCATGGGCTACTCATTCACTCTCCCTCCGCCCTGCAGCGGGTTTTGCATTTAATGTGTTTCCAGTATGCGGAAATTCTTGGGAAGACGGAGAAGTGGAGAACAGATGTCACTGTGCCATTTTGCGTGTTTACATTACATCCTTCAGCATCCTGATTCCTAGAGTGGCAAAATAAGAGTCTCCCAAATGCTGAAGTAAGTCTCCTGAGTAATTAAAAAAAAAAAAAGGCACAAAGAATTACATGCTGTAGTGCTGTGAAAACACGTCATCTGGATCCCACTGAGGAGGAAAAAAAACAAGGGGGGAAGAAAAAAGGCAATTTTGCCACGCCGAAAAAGGAAAAGCAGCTCCATCCCTTTGGCTAAGCCATTCCCTTTGGTCCAGCAGAAATAGCACAGAAGAAAGGGACAAAACCCAAAGAGCGGGCATGAGAATCATAGAATCCTAGAATCATTATGGTTGGAAAAGACCCTCAAGATCACTGAGCCCAACCCTTCAGCACCACGCCTGCTAAACCGTGTCCCTCAGCGCCTCATCTACATGTTTCTTGAACACTGCCAGAGACGGTGACTCCACCACTTCCCTGAGCAGCCTGTTCCAAGGCTTTACCACTCTTTCCATGTAGACATTTTTCCTAATTTCTAACCTGAACCTTCCCTTACAGGCCTAGTGGGAGCACAGCAGAGGTGCGCATGGCATCACACATGTGCCACCACTCTGCTGAGACCCACGCTGGTCACGTAGTGCCCAGAAAGAGAGAATTCAGGGAAAGGACAGCAGATTATTAGTCCCTCCCTACCCTTTTAAATACAATTTGGACACCTAGCAGCTGGAAGTTAGTTGAGCCCATGAAGGCTTTACTTTCACAATTCTTTCAACACAGATCCTTGGGCTAAGCAGATGCTGGACTTCGGGAGCAGCCAAAGAAAAGCCCCAGGCTTCAGTCTGAGAGGCTGTCCATGACGCTGACACCTTGGCAGTCGACTGCTCTCAAGGCCGTATTTAAGAGCAACTCACACACTTACCATAGAAATTTCTGGAATAACATTTAGTTTCTCTCAAAGGTAAATTAAAGGCGAAAAGCTAAGATTCCCTAGGATTAAAAATCAGGCCAATTGGACATTCACAGATCTTTCTTTTAAGAAAAAAGAAAAGATAAGGGAGAAAGGGCACTCATTAGCACACACATATCATGTCTAAAGCAGTACTAAGGAGAACAAAACCTAGAACTTTCAAGGGGCAAATAAATCCACAGAAATACTCAAAACGTGTCAACAGATTGATATGGCTATGCCAGCTAGAGAATTTCCTGTCAGCCACTTGTTGCGATACACACAAGGAAAACATATTTCTCCATTTTACAAACTGTTTCAGTTTCAGTACAAAGAGAAAAGCCAAGCCAGAACAGGGTCACTTAAGACGTGGACATCACAGAAATGCCTGTTTCAGAAATTTGAAAACTGTAATTAATCACAGTACTGTTTTTACAACTCATCAATAGCAAATACTATACCAACTCTTTAGCAGTCAGGCAAGCAGCAGACACTGCTCCGATGGGAACCGAAGCCTAATTCTAAGCAGGGAACTGCATGCGTTACTCTCTGCGCAACATACTACTTTTTCACAACCAGTGCAAACTGTCATTTGGATGAAAATAAACTTAAAATGTAAAACTAAGCTACTTGAAACCGTAAGAAAGCGTCTGTCTTGTGTTCAGTGTCTCACTACTGATTTTTGCTTCCAAGAAAAGAAAAATTCACTTAGATATGCCATTACACAGTTGCTCAAGAAAGGACTGTACAGCTTCAAATATCACAAGCAGGCTGTCAAACACATAATTTTCACTTCCAGAGTCTTGACAATAATAGAAAGATGAATATGAACATAAGAACAGGAAACCAAGGTGGTTGCGCCACTCCAACTAAAGGCCCTCAGTACATTCATGAAACTCAGGGGACCCTTTCTGGGTATCTTAAATAAGTAATTTTGCAAAGGCAAAATATTTATGTGGAAAAAGCTTTATGTCATTAGATTACATTAGCTAGCAAAAACCCTTTGCATTAGTCTAAGCAGACCGCCTTGGCCAGTCTATACCGCAGGCCTGGGCTTTCTAAACAGCTCAGCACCAAGATGGACATGGGGCAGGCTGTGCTCTGACACGCTAAACCTTGAACAAGTAGCCAAATGTTTCCTGTCAAAACAGTGGTTAAAAGTAAACCTTTACCCTGCCTGGAGAGGGCTACACTTTCTTGTGCCAAAGCCAGGACGGGCAGTCAAAGGCGCAGTCCTGCTGTCCTCTCCATCAGTGCTTCGCTGTGTTGCACCAACAGCCAAGCATTGAGCTGCCATGGAGCACAAAGCTTGCCAGAACCACTGCTTATTTCCAAAGGTTGTTCCTAATTATTAACAAAAAAATAAATCTTCAATTGTAATCAAAAAAAGAAAAAAGAGAAGGGGAGGGGAGGGGAGCGGAGCGAGCAGAGCAGAGAAGAGAGGATACTGGCTAGCACAGCCCTGGGCTTTTGCTCTACTAGAGGCATTTATGAAACTATCACTTTCAGGCTGTAGTTCTCATTTGTCACCTTATCTGCATTTTATCAGTCCGACACCCTCTGGAAAGGCATCAAGGTGTTCGCACTGAGGTCAGCTGCAAGCCAAATACTACCCACCCTACCTTGCCGTCCCGTAAGGCAAGGCCTTGCAGACCCGCAACAGGAGAGCACTTCAGTGCCAAGACCTCTGCTTTCCCATCTCCAAAAAAGCCCACAGACTGCCTGCCTTAGTAGCCTAGTGGACTGCGTTTACTGCCACGTCCTTCACTTTATGGGTCAGCATATACCAGAGAGCGAGCAATTCTCAGCTAATCAGATTTCCATGCAGCCTGACAAACGGCTTCCAATAAGAATACTAAAAAAAAAATCAAAAACATAAAATAAACAGTCGCTATAATCAAGTAGCTCACATAATGCAGTAAGTGTGCAGAAAGCTCGTATGTTTTATTAACATGTTTGTGCTCGCAATCTGTAGCAGCATCCCGACAGGGCTGGCCACACTGTTGAGGACTGGGCTCTTTCCAGGGAGGAGAGCACTCTGCTCAAGCTGTCTCCTCAGATCAGGTGTTTGATGCACACGCATGGGCCCTGTTTTCTGCAGCACTGCGAGTTTCTGCTCCAATAAGACTGTGCTGTTTTTAAATAAAATTCATGGAAATTCCTTAACATGTCATTAGTGTGGTCACAAAATGCAGCAGCATGAGCTAAAAGTGCACTATGGGTGTGTGCTCACAAAGGAGGTCCTTGGTCTGTGGCTCGATTTCCAAGGCTTGAAACTATTTGTAGGTGGGTCCTTCCTCACTGCCCACCAGCAAAGACCCCAAAACTGGCACTTGCATCCCACGGGGTGGCTGCAAATGGGTGCATGAATCTACCTTCCCACGAAGGCCAAGCACCTCTCCTTGCTTCAGCTTCTCTTTGCTACCCTGCAGATCTGGCGCATTTGGTCGCTCTGAACTCCCTTCTATACACACACTTTGAATCAAAGTATTTAGAAAACTTGCTCAGTACAAAGAGTGAAGAGCTCGAGAAGTTTAATGAAATGAGAGGCTGTCCCATCACTCTACTGCTCTCCCTGATGCACTAGAAGCAACTCCAGTGCAAGGGAAGCAGGAGGGTGCTATAAAAAGGCTAGCAGAAAATCCTGAACCCCCACTGCGCTGGTCCTCAGGTTGCTTTAAGAGACAGCAAGGATTTCCTGCCTCCAAGCCGTGCATTAGCCACGCAGTGCTCCGAGGCCCGAGCTGCCGAGCAGGTAGAGGGGACTGCAAATCTGCCAAGGTCCTAGATTAGGTGTGAAAGAAAAGCCATGTGTATACAATACTCTTAATGCAGCTATAAATAGGCTCCTCTGAACCTAGGTTTCATACATTGTATTGACACTCCTGTCTTAATAGGATTTGCTGGGTGGCCCGAACGAGTGGCAGCGGCTGCAGCAGGGGGAAGGGAAGCCTGGAGCCACACGGACACATCCTTGCAACAGGCACATGCAAGGTGGAGAAGCACCAACAGGTTTTGCAGCCTTTCAGTGGCCTCTTCAATCTAAGACGAGGACATAGAGAAAACCCTAGGAGGTCTTAGGAGCTGCATACAAGTGCAACATGATGGGGAGAAAATTTCAAGGTTGCCACTTTCTAAGCAAGTTCAACTCGGAGCAGAATTTCAGAAATTCTGAAATTTCCCAGGAAACCTGCAGGCTCGGTTGCTTCCCTGAAATGACTGTACACCAATGCACGAAGCATGGGGAATAAGCAGGATGAACTGGAGATGTGTGTGCGGTCCCAGCCTCATGATCCCATTGGAATCACAGAGACATGGTGGGATAACTCACACAACTGGAGCGCTGCCATGGAAGGCTATGTGCTCTTTAGGAAGGACAGGCTGCGAAGGCGAGGTGGTGGAGTAACTCTTTATGTGAGAGAGCAACTGGAATGCATGGAGCTCAACCTGGAAGTGGAGGATGAGTGAGTTGAGAGCTTGTGGGTAAGGGTTAAAGGGCAGGCTAATGTGGGAGACACTGTGGTGGGTGTCTGCTACAGGCCACCTGACCAGGATGAGGAGGTTGATGAGGCCCTCTATAGTCAGCTGGATGTTGCCTCTCAGTCACAGGCCCTGGTTCTCATGGGGGACTTCAACTACCATGACATCAACTGGAAGGATAACACAGCCAGGCACAAACAGTCCTGGAGGTTCCTGCAGGACGTCCATGATAACTTTTTGACCCAGGTTGTGGAGAAGCCGACGAGGAGAGGTGGGCTACTGGACCTCATGCTATCAAATAGAGAGGGACTTTTAGGAGATGTGAAGGTGGGGGGTAGCCTCGGCTGCAGTGACCATGAGTTTGTGGAGTTCAGAATCCAACGAGGAGGAGGCAGGGCTGTAAGTAGCCTTGCAACCATGGACTTCAGGAGGGCCAACTTTAGCCTCTTCAGAGACCTCCTCGGAAGAATCCCATGGGCTAGAGCTCTAGAAGGAAGGGGGGCCCAAGAGAGCTGGTTAGTTTTCAAGCGGCACTTCCTCCACGTCCAGCAACAGTGCATCCCTGTGTGTAAGAAGTCAGGCAGAGGGGGCAGGAGACCTGCATGGATGAGCAGGGAGCTTGTGGCAATGCTCAAGCAGAAGGCAGCGGTATACAGAATGTGGAAAAAAGGACAGGCCCCCTGGGAGAAATACAGGAACGTAGTCAGGAAATGCAGAGATGCAACAAGGAAAGCTAAGGCACATTTGGAACGCAATCTGGCAAGGGACATTAAAAATAACAAGAAAAACTTCTTCAAATATATTAACAGCAAAAGGAAGATCAGGGAAAACGTGGGTCTGCTGAACCACAGGATGGGCACCCTGGTTACGAATAACACAGAAAAAGCAGAGTTGCTGAATGCCTTCTTTGCTTCGGTGTTTACCAAGGGCAGCCCTTTAGAGCCCCAGGCCCTAGGGACAAGAGAAGAAGCCTGGAGAGAGGAAGACTTGCCCTGGGTAGAGGAAGATTGGGTCAGAGAGAACCTAAGGAAACTCGATACCCACAATCCATGGGCCCTGATGGGATGCACCCCAGAGTGCTGTGGGAGCTGGCGGTTGTCATAGCTAAGCCGCTCTCCATCATCTTTGAAAGATCCTGGAGAATGGGGGAGGTGCTGGAAGACTGGAAGAAGGCCAATGTCACACCAGTCTTCAAAAAAGGCAAGAAGGAGGACCCAGGCAACTACAGGCCAGTGAGCTTCACCTCCGTCCCCGGAAAAGTGATGGAACGGCTCATACTGGCCGTTGTCTCCGGGCACATGGAGGACAAGAAGGTGCTCAAGAGTAGTCAGCAGGGATTCACCAAGGAGAAATTTTGCTTGACTAACCTGATAGCCTTCTATGATGGAATGACCAGCTGGATAGATGAGGGGAGAGCAGTGGATGTTGTCTATCTCGACTTCACCAAGGCTTTTGACAGCGTCCCTCACAACATCCTCCTGGGCAAGCTCTGGAAGCGTGGGATAGATGAGTACACAGTGAGGTGGATTAGGAACTGGCTGGATGGCAGAGCTCAGAGGGTGGTGATCAGTGGTGCAGAGTCTAGTTGGAGGCCTGTAGCTAGCGGGTCCCTCAGGGGTCAGTCCTTGGTCCAGTCCTGTTCAATTTATTCATCAATGACCTGGATGAAGGCACAGAGTGCTCCCTCAGCAAGTTTGCTGATGATACCAAACTGGGAGGAGTAGCCGATACCCCAGAGGGCTGCACTGCCATCCAGAGGGACCTGGACAGACTGGACAACTGGGCCGTGAAAAACCTCATGCAATTCAACAAGGCCAAGTGCAAGGTTCTGCAGCTGGGGAGGAATAACCGCAGACACCAGTACAGGCTGGGGACCGACCTTCTGGAGAGCAGCTCTGCAGAGAAAGACCTGGGTGTCATGGTGGATGACAAGTTGACCATGAGGCAGCAGTGTGCCCTCGTGGCCAAGAAGGCCAATGGGATCTTGGGGTGCATTAAGAAGAGCATCTCCAGCAGGTCGAGGGAGGTGATCCTGCCCCTCTACTCAGCCCTGGTGAGGCCGCATCTGGAGTATTGCGTCCAGTTCTGGGCCCCACAGTACAAGAGGGATGTGGAGCTGCTGGAGAGAGTCCAGCACAGGGCTACAAGGATGATCAGGGGCCTGGAACATCTGCCCTATGAGGAGAGGCTGAGGGAGCTGGGCCTGTTCAGCCTGGAGAAGAGAAGGCTGAGAGGGGACCTGATCAGTGTCTATAAGTACCTCAAGGGAGGCAGTGAGGAGGATGGTGTTGCATCTTTTCACTGGTCGCCACTGACAGAACTAGAGGAAATGGCCAGAAACTAAAGCATCAAAAGTTCCATAGGAACTTAACAAAAAATTTCTTAACAGTGAGGGTGACAAAACACTAGAACAGGCTGCTCAGAGAGGTTGTGGAGTCTCCTTCTCTGGAGATCTTCACAACCCGCTTGGATGCAGTCCTGTGCCACATGCTCTAGGTGACCCTGTGTGTGCAGGGGGGTTGGACTAGATGACCTCTAGAGGTCCCTTCTAACCTTAAGCATTCTATGATTCTATGAAATGAGAACTTCATGTTCCTTCACCAATGCTTATGCTATTTCTTTCTCTTTTTCATTCACCTTTTTCTACACTTAGAGAGGAAGGAAGAAAACAATGCTCTAGGAAAATACGTATTACAGCACTATTTACATAATTTAAATAATTTAAAGTATTAGATTGTTTTCCTATTCAAGTTTATTATGTCATTCCCCCTTCTGGAAGGAAACAAAATTAATTCTCTCACTAGTGAGTCAGTATGTTATTCAAACAAATGAGTAAGATGCAAATTTACGCATCTCTTGCGTTACTTGGGTATTATTAAAGAAATTGTGCCCCTACTGTTCGGGTCACTGTCTGTTAACCTGAGGTATCAGGCCTGAGCACCAAATAACAGAATCACAGAATGCTTAAGGTTGGAAGGGACCCACAGAGATCATTTAGTCCAACCCCCCTGCTCCAGCAGGGACACCTAGAGCATGTGGCACAGGGTGGCATCCAGGCAGGTTTGGAAGATCTCCAGAGAAGGAGACTCCACAACCTCTCTGGGCAGCCTGTTCCAGGGTTCTGTCACCCTCACAGGAAAGAAGTTCTTCCTCACATGGAGATGGAACTTCCTGTGTTTCAACTTGCACCCATTACCCTTTGTCCTCTCACTGGCCACCACCGAAAACAGTTTGGCCCCATCCTCTGTACATTCTCCCCTGAGGTACTTGAAGATATTGATCAGATCCCCTTTCCATCTTCTCTTCTCTAGGCTAAACAGGCCCAGCTCACTTCGTCTTTCCTCCTAAGATAGCTGCTCCAGTCCCTTAACCATCTTCGTGGCCCTACGCTGGACCCTCTGTAGAAGCTCCATATCTTTCTTGTACTGGGGAGCCCAGAACTGCACACAATACTCCAGGTGCAGCCTCACCAGAGCTGAGTAGGGGGCAGGATCCCCTCCCTTGACCTGCTGGCAACGCTCCTCCTGATGCAGGCCAGGATCCCATTGGCCTTCTTGGCCACGAAGGCACACTGCTGACTCATGGGTTAACTGTTGTCAAGCAGGACTCCCAAATCCCTCTCCATGGAGCTGCTTTCTAGCAGGTCAACCCCTAGTCTGTACTAGTGCCTGCCCAGGTGCAGGACCCTGCACTTGTCCTTGTTGAACCTCAGGAGGTTCCTCTCTGCGCAACTCTCCATTCTGTCTAGGTCTCTCTGAATGGCAGCACAGCCCTTGGGAGTGTTGGCCACTCCTCCCAGTTTGGTGTCATCTGCAAACTTGCTCAGGGTGCACTCTGTGCCCTCGTCCAAGTCGTTGATGAACAAGTTGAACAGCACTGGGCCCAGTACTGACTCCTGTGGGACAGCACAGGCCACAGACCTCCAACCAGACTTGGCATAACCAAATACTGTTACCTCTGCCTTAGTGGGCACCAGCCTCATGAGTGTTTTGCAGTTCTTAAAACGTTGCATGACAATAAGAGATACAGGAACTATGGAGGACCAGGACTACCAGGTCTCTGCTTGGCGCTGCTCTGCATAATGTCCCGTGTGTCCCTGGCACTGGGCACACCTGCCTCCCAGCTGCAGGGGCTCCAGTCTCCCGCAGCCCAAGGCATGTGTTTTCTGGGATGAGATTTGGCTGTTGAGAGCGTTGAGAATTCCTAACATGGAAGAAGCAATAACGCTGACCTCGAGCTGGTTCAACACGCTCATTCTGAAACCAAAGTAGCAAGAAAATGTGATGCGTCATTTTTTCCTACCACAATGAAAAAAAGAAAAAAAGGATTTGTTTGTGAACTAACCCTACCTTTCTGCTCTGCCTCTCCTTATTCACTGCTCACTGCATGCAACGGAAATTACATTCATGCAGTGTTTGCACAGATATCTAAGAACCCCAGGCAGAAGTGATTGTAAAGAGGCATGTAGTTTAAAATTTCATTAAAGAAATGGCTATAACACAATCACAAGTCACTCAATTCACCGGCAGCTCAATGTTGCTAGGGAAAATTATGAGGCTTCCCCTGCAAATATCCTTATCTTCCTGCAACAGAGCAAAAGCCTGTACTTTAACAACACCTTTATTCAGCACATGTGCTAGACTAGAATAAAAACATATTTGTTAAATAGTTCAAAACAAAGGACCTGGCATAATTTATTCAGCCTCAATAAACCAAGTGAAAGAGTGCTAGGAGGCTACCAGCTACACCTTGAGCTTAGTCCTTTCTTAGAAAACTCTTTCTAAAAGATGCAAAGGCGTCAGTTGCTTAAGAGTTCCAGTCAGACAGACAGGTGGTTCCTTCTGCAAAACTCATTTTCTTTTATGCCACACAAGGAGATAATTCAGCTCAGGAAAAAAAAATACAAAAAGCAGAAGAGGAAGTTAGGAGAAAAATGCTTGAATGTTAGAACAGGTCAACTACTGAGCTAGAAAATCTAGATTAAATTAAGCATTCCTGCGAACTTGTAATAGAGAAATGAATGGCTTCCATCTGGAAGCTCAGCAAATTAACTTGAATTCTGGTTAAGATGACTGCACCAGAGCCTGCCTCCAGAAATGTAAATATCCAGTGTGCATCTGCAATCCAATCACAGGCTAAAAATATAGAAGAACTCAGAGTGGAAATCTGATTTTGTGCTTACCCTCTTAATGGGAAATAAAACAATCATTCTCTGTAAGCACAGCAATCTGGCCTCATTCTTCCTCCTCTGAGAGATGCTGCAAGCCCTTTCCATACCAGGAAAGTCTTTCAGTTGCCTTTGTAAGGCCACAGCACACACACTGGGCTCCTCACTTTTCTCCCTCATTCTCTGCCTCTCTATCTCCTTTTCCATCCTGTACCTCAGTCTTCTCCTCTGTGCTGCTCTCAGCTTTTTGCTTCCTTACTCCACTTTATTTGGTCTTTTTTATTATTACAGTCCCCAAGTTTCCTGATAGGTTATGTTTAGCCTTCTGGTAAGACAGGAAGGGCCACAGCTCTCAGTTTGCAAAGAGAGAACTCAACCACATGCATGGATAAGGCCTGTGAATAGGACTAAATTTAGCCCAGAAGAGGATCCTCTCACGACCAACGGGAAGAAGGAGACTAGGAAAGCAATTCAGAGCAGGAGCCTATTTTAGATGCTCTCCTAGATGCCCACCTCTCTCTGAGCTATAGAAAGAGCCTCGGGAGACCAGGCCTAGCCTCGGAGCCTGGTCTCCGGGGATGTTCTGTTGACCCTAAAAAAAGAAGGAAAAGTCATTATAAGGTAATGTCCTCCATATGGTTCAAGAACTGACACTGCAAGGAGAGTTTCAGGACGTGCAGCCACTAGAAGGCATTTTGGAAATAGGATGTTTCTCAGCCGATGAGGTAGACCTGCTCAGTGCAGGCATGGCTGACTAGAGTTTTAAACAAAAACAACAACAAAAAAACCTCCTGGGGACTTTTCAGGAAAATCAGCTAATTCCCATGTCTGGTTTTAATAAACAGAGAGGGGGATTGGTAAATGTGGACAACAAAAGCACAAGGCATCATCTAAATCTGGGAGAACAAAGAGTGTATTAGCATTGATATAAGCAGTCAGATAGGATGGTGTCTAATTAGCTAGAAATTCACAGATGATTAGAAAGAAATAAGATCAAGCGTTAATGCATTACTACTGGGAACCAGGGCAAGCCTGTGGAAAAGTCGGACATGGAAGTCAGGGAACAGAGAAGGATATGAGAAGGATAAGAAATTTGGGAGCAGGGCACAGATGGGTCCAGGATGCTGGGGACATGGGCGCAGTGCCAGCAGCCACAGTGCAGTCCTGTGGAGTCCCTGTGCAGCACGTTTTGGGTCGGAAGGTCCCCAGACCAAGAAACTTAGTCTTTCTATATTACTGCAACTCCCCAATATACTAAACTGAAGAGCTGACTACACTCTTAAAAAATAAAAAAAGATTTTAAAAAATGCCTTTTTTTTTAAGTAAAGGAACTTATCACCCCAAGGAACACGGTGAGAGTCCAGGGGAATTATTCCCACACCTCCAACGGACATTAGGACAGAGCAGATCACCCACAAGAAAGGGAAAGGAAGGGTTGCTCAGCAAAGACAGTTGTGTCACGGAGGTCAGCAAACAAAGTGGAATTGCTGAAGTCAAGCAGGATTAGATCATGCACATAAAAATAAAGAATAAAGATTAGAATGTTTTTCAGTCATACAAATAACAAAAAAAAAGGAGAGTAAGGAAAGTGGCAGATCAGCAGGACTTGGCTGATTCAGCTTAACAAAATTAAGGGGCAAGGAGGGAAAGGAGTGTTTGCTATAAACGTGTCAGGGCAGTGACACTGCAGAGGCGCAGGGGGTGGGGGTAGGAAACACACAGTGCTGACCCAAAAGCAAATATTAAACTGCCTGTGAGTAAGTTGAAACTAAAAGTGGAGCAGTTTCTCATCAGGGAGGGAGATGAACAGCCTCCAACACCCGAGAGGGGATTTCAAGTTGGAAGTGGACCAGACCCTCTCTGCGACAGCAACAGACTGGACTTCCCAATCACCGCAGCCTCTTAAAATCTATTATTCTGACCACCATCACCTCAAAGAAAAACTTAAATGACAGGTCTTAAATTTAAGATTAAATGAGGTTAATTGCCTCCTGTCGCTTCATCCCTTAGCACCCGCAGACAAAATTGTTCTTGGTCCTCCCCTTCAGTATGTTCAAATCCACTTTCTGATTTCATTGCAGCATCACTGCTGTTTTATCTCACTTGATAGGAGCTGCAGCACAGGCTCCCACAGCTGGAGGTTTGGAAAAAGAAAGGAAGGGTGGTTATTTTTAAACAGTGGTAATCTGATCCATTTTAGAACAGGCACCAAAGTGATACCAAAAGATTGTATCTGCTGCTGGGTGGGAGTATCTGCCTCACATTTCTCTGTTAAAATTTGGTTGCAAATACATTAAGACTAGAAAGACTCTTTGCTCTGCAAACCCGTAATGCTCGAGTTCATTCCTGAACTTTAGCATCCTGAGTGAACACAACCTGCATCATTTATAAGGACTGTCATGACTGTTCCTTCTACCACACACAATTAAAAAAGGTGATTCATTTAGCTGAGAGAAATGCCCTTTGTTAAGATTTAAAAAAATAGTACAAGCCAGCTTAAGAACTCTTTTTTTTTCCACCAAAAATGTCACTAACAGATCACAGGGTTGTCTTTGAGGGAGAGAAAATATTCCCTATAAAGAGAAATAGTTCTTTCACAGACCCACACCAATTCATATTTAATGAGCCCTACCACTTCAGACAGTATGGGTGTGATGAGGTTTGTAGGTGCATCACTCAGCTATACCCACAGCAACTGGCTTTGCATCTGCAGCTTATGGAGAGTCAAAACCAGCAACAGAATTCCTGTCATGTAAGTCTGCACGACTGTCCGGCTTACCAAGGAAAAGGAGGATGTTGCTGGAATAACTGCGACTGCAGTAACTTCGGTGTAAGAAATTACGCTAGTAATGCCCTGATACGTGTCCAGTTCCACTTCTGTTCCCGAGCAGAACAGGCAGCTGGGCAACCTCCTGTATTGCTGCTATCCAAAATAATAAAACCAGCTTAGCTTCTAACCTGAGGAAATACTCTGAGGATGTCTCCTCAAGAGGAAGACAACTAAAACGAGAAGTAGCTCATACAGAAGTCCAACACACTCCAGGTCCAAAAGCACCATCAGACACCAGAGGATTTTTTTCTGAATCGGTTGCGTCAGTGCAATGTTGTACATAGCACTATGACTTAGAGCTGCAATAATGTTAAAAATGTTCAAAATGCGTAAGAAAACAAAGTGAAGTCTTTTATGCAGTCTTTCAGTTCCATCTTGCTTTTTCGCTCACAAATCATTGCATTTTTAAGTGCTTAGTCATCTTCCTAATTTCGCCTTCAAATCAGACAGCTGCTTAACTAAGCGCTGGCAAGTTCCCCCTCTGCAGCATGTAGGCAAAAACTAGAGGCAGCTTCTGAAAATCAAGTCAGGGCTTAAGCAGGTATGCCCATTATGGGGACTACTCCAGGCAGTCTAAAGATGATTGATTAATATTTTCACATGCTCTGCATGATGTTATCAGCTAACAGAGAACAGCACTTGCGACCTCAGATCAACAACAGCTCTCAAACATCTTTATTCTCCCAGATTTAGCATGCATCTAAAGGCATGGAAAAATCCAGTTGACCTGATGATAATCTAACCATACACATAAAATGAAATACAAGATTGTGAGTTCTTCTGGCTCAGGGCACACTTCATATCCAAGGTCTAGGACTTCCCTTTTATTATGCTCTTTCAGTGTAAGACACAATCACAAGACCAAAGAAAAGGAGTCAACTAAAAGAAGGTCAGGCAACAAATCACAATTAATTTTATTGTCAGTATTTTAACTTTAAAACATTCTTGTAGGGAAGAAATAGAGGGGAGTTTTCTACTCAAAATTATTTCAAAGACTCTACTGTACCGACTGCCTTCTAGTAGGTTAATCATTTATTACTTAGCAATGAATGTAATTGTTTTGGAATATATTCATTTTGCAAAATTATGAGACAAGTATTAGAGTGAGTCAAGCTGAATTTTACTCTCATTTTACATTTGCTTTGGACATGTTATCTTGACTGCCAACTTCAAGGGAAAAAAGTAATGTAGATTAAAGTTTATTGATTACACAGACAGCAACTCTAGCCTAGCAATTTGAGATCTCTCCAAGGGAAAGAAAAGAGATGGTATTTACAGAAACTGCTCCTAATGAGAAAACCTTAAGGCACAGAAGGGAAACCTGAAGGCAATGAGTAGCATTTTTATAGATTATAAACAACTGTTTGTTCTTTTTCTTTTATAATTACATTTCCTTTTATATCTACAGTCCCAATGCTCCTCATTCCCCCATAAAAATCCATTATTAGGCTATGGTAGCTGGTGTTATTTCATATCGCAGTAAATATGTGCAGAGCAGGCTAGCTTTGCCAATGTTCACTTCAGCAAGGGCAGTCTTAAATTTATCAGTTTAAAAGAAACCCTGTAGCAATCCATGTCCTTAAGGACTCTTCCTTATTCCCCCATGGTTTGAGAAGGATGAGCAGAACAACTCTGCACAGAGCTCCGTTATGAAGGAGTATTTAATTTACTATGGAAAAGAAACATTCTGCCAAGAGCATAAAACAAAACAAATCATATGGCACCACAGAGGTAAATTTGCTTCAGAGAAGTCACCCTAGCAAAACTAGCCTAAGGAAATCACTTTTCTTCCAAAAAAGCTAAGTCTACCAAGTGCTCTTGGTAAACAAATCTTGTCAAAAGTAATTACAAAGAAGTTTCTCTCGTTGGCTCAGCATCTGTGCCAGGGATCCAACGTGGGTCACTGCTCCTTAGTATTTCTGCAGATATGATAAACTTACCCTGCAAATCTAATCCCCGTTCTACTCTCTTTGTTATAGCTAGGTAATGCTAAGAGTGTGGAAAGCTCAAACTCCTGGGATAAACAGGGAAGCTTGACCGTGCAGCTGTTCCAGCTGCTGAGAGCTGCTGGCTTTTTACCTACTGGAGTTGCTTTCTTCAGATATGAAGCATTTGCAGTTCCTCCATTATGGGGAAAAAAGGAGCTAAAAAAACAGTAGAAAGCAAGTATGATTTAAGGAATTCTGTGGTCTGTGCTACAACTAAACTTGCATGCAAACAGATTTGCATTTCGTGGACAAGTAACAGTGATAAGGGAAGAATGAAGTAAACAACTACTTGCCAAATATATCTTTCTAAAACAGTTTGTCAGAAAATGGCAAGTTTGGCGCAGGGAAGCAATAGAAAAGAACAGACATTCTCACAGTGTCAAGTTGTTATTTACAGAAGATGAACAAGGAAAAAGCTCTCGCGGATGGCCTGTCTCGGAGAGGCTCCGACAGAAGCCTCTTCGCTGACTCGGAGCCAGCAACCGCACAGCCCGCAGGGCTGCAGACAGCAGCAACACAAGCCAATGGTAGCCACGATCTGGGATACCACCAACAAATAGTGCTGCATGGAGGCTCATTTTTCCCTTTCATTCCCTTTTTGACTGACTAGTGTGGGCTGCACCTTGTGCAGGCAATTTTGAAGCATTTCATGAACATCCCCCCTCCTGGCAGATGCCACCAGCTCCCAAAATCATTCCTCCTAGCGGTTCTCTCGGATGGCACCGAGGACGTCGCATGAGGTCACCACGCAGAAACCCGCTCTTCCAAGTCACCATCCAGCTGGCATTAAGTGCAACCCTGGGAACTGGTTGTGATCTCACATACAGACACAGAAAAAGTTAATTTGAGAATAAGCAGCCTAGTCCAATGCCTCACAACTCAAAGAGTTTCTACAAGAGTATCTCCACCAGTAGTCCTGTTTGGCCTACTACATATATTTTTAAGAGACATGTAACCTTTATTTAAAAGCCTCCAGATGACGGAGAATCTGCCACAGCTTGAAATGATTTGCTCCAAAAAGTAATTTTCCTTTACCATTAATCAGGCACACGCAGTATATAGCTTTTTGGAGAAAGGTGGACTAGGGGGATGTGAGTGTTTTGTGTCAGCTCTCCCTTCATACCACACAGGGCTCAGAACACACTTGTGCAGCTCCCTTGAAGATTAGTTGGCTCATTCAGGCAGACAAGGGTAGACCCTTAAGACGGTTAAGTGATTTGGGGCAAGATGATCATCTGTCTCCTCTCTGTACACAGTTAACTCTTCCCTATCCCTTATCTTATCCCTCAGCTATGGCTGAGCTCTCTCGGGATCAAAAGAAACCGAGGAACAGGATCTTCTGAAAAAGCAGAAGCGACCCTGCTTTCTGCAAGACCAGCCTCCTTCCAGCACAGCTGGGAGCAACCCTCAACCTGTTCCCTCAGCTTCCAAGTGTTTTAAGACAGTTTACAAAAATGGAGTTCCTACCGCATGAACATGTAGTGGGGTTTGTTTGTTTGTTTGTTTTCTCCATTTTGCATTTTCCACCTAAAGCTCAGCAATTCAAAGAGCAGGGAAATCAACTAACAAAGCCTTGTGGTAAGCTGATAAATCGTATTGTGTGTCTGCACTCAGAATGGTTGTAGAGAACATGACAAACTTAAACACGCCTGGAAATTTCTAAAATGAAATGGTTCTTGGTGCTACAAAGGTCAGCCATCTGTTCAAATGTTCATGTTATATTTAACCCAACCTCTCGTCTTGCATTTCCTCTCCAGACTCAAATGTACTCCCCAGGAATGAGAAAATACTGTGTAAACCGCTGTAGTTAGACAGCTCTTCTTCCACAGAAAACAGGAAAGCCATTTTTGGTTGTGATAGACGAAGGAAGCAGAGGACAATCCCAAAGTGATGGAGCTAATCATACATTATCCAGGTCACACAAGAGGGCCAAAACCTGCACAGAGCTACGATTTCATATGAAATTAAAGACAACAACTCGTCAGATTGTGAAACCTGAATTCAATGCCCCAGATCTCATAGAAAGTCCCCAGTGTGCTTGCTACCTATCCTTTCTAACTTTTCCAACTCTTTTTTTCCAGTTTTCTTTATCCTTTCCAGCTTTGAAGGATTCTGTCAAAAACTAGAGGGCATTACAACAGTCAACTTAGAACTTTCATTTCATGACACGGAGGGCTCCAAAACTGGCGGTAATGGAATTCGCCTACACTTCAATGCAATTATCTGTTTAAAGTCAAACTGAAATTATTCAGCAAGCCAGACCAAGGTGAGGAGGCTATAAACCTAGGCTTAGAGAAGACCAAGGCTGAATTAAGACAGTAGTTTCCCCGCTGTTAAAGGTTTCATTACTTTCTTCTTCATACCATCTGACATTATTATTTCCATGGTAAACTCTTGTTATCTCCACTTCCACTTTCCAGAATAACAAAGTCCAATCTCAGTTGAGCATATCTAGACATGAAGGCATCATAAATTACACCTACAGTGATACCACAAGAAAATCATAGTTCACTTCAGGAAGTCTATGGGAGACCTCCTGCCCGTTCCCAGACAGTGTCATGCAAAAAGTATTGAAGGCAGCAGGACCTGTCCTGAGCTTTAGGCATCCAGCAGAGACAAGCAGGCTTTGTTTGTTTGGTTTTGTTTCTGTTTTCCCCTCTCTCCTTAAGCAACATCCCAAAGACAGGCTGCACAGGATACATCTGCCATATCTGGGAGGCCTTCACTTGGCCAACTCAAAGGCAATTTCCACTGAAGTGCTCTGTGTCTTCTTTTGATGGACGATATCCTGGGGGCTAGAAGGCATCAGATACCATTCCAGCGCTCCAGCTGCTTCCCTATGGGAACAGACCACGTGCTCATCCTGTTTTGCGTATGCCAGGAATCCCAGCAGAGCCATTATAATGGCAGGACCACCAAAACACCTAATGATACAGAGTTACTATCATGACAAATTTAACTCAAGTTCACGAAAAAAGAAAATGATTTCTTCTGTTCAGCATCCTTTCACACTCGGGGTTATTCTCTCCTCTCCTTTGTACCTTGCAATAAAAGGGAGAAAATAAAAGGATGACGTGTTCTGATAAGGTTAAGCAGTGAGGGACAGAAGGAGAGGTGGAGAGATGGAGGCAAAACACTATTTTCAAGACAATCCCAAGCCTGGACAAGGAAAAAGAACAAGTTTGTACAAGATGTGAAAGTGGGCAAGCTGATGAAGGGGTGTGCAAATGAGCAGCCTTCTGCAACCTGCAAATTGTCCTGAAATGCCTCTTCAAGGGGCTGGGCAAGGCACTTCAGAGCACAGGTAGCCCATGTCCACCAGGGTCTCTCTGGCACTAAGGAGGATGCAGCTCATTCCTCGTCAACACCTCCTGTTTTAGGTTGTGAATGATGGCTTCAAAGGAGACAAGGCAACACACTGTTTTACTGTGTATCATTTAAAACAGCAGGAGTTGGAACATCCAAGAGATTTTGATGGAGGTGTTTGGACACAGTTCTGCATAACAGAGACATTGCACACAACTCCCTAATGGTTTAAGCACATCCAAGCTTGGATAGAGAAAAGTGCACCCACACTGGCTTGAAAACCTATTTAGGAACAACAGGTCAATACTTGGTATTGCAGGTGGCGTGTTTCAGGGGAATTATGATAAAGAAATTATCTAGAAATGTTGTCATCCACCATTTTCCAACACCTCCAACTTAAAACCCAGCAAAAGTGTAGTATCCTGACCTTTGGAATGAAAATAGGGGCATGGCTACAGCACCAAAACAAAATATTTCCATTTTTAAAGTCAATACAACCTGTATAATTTGAAGAATTGTAGCCTAAGGGCAAACTGTTGCACTGCAAAACTGTCTAGGCAGCTGCCATTAGTTTTAAAGCCCATTTTTGTTTAATGACTGCAGTTTCACATTCTCCCAGTGCCATGCATCATAACTGTCATCCCTAACACTTAGATTTATGGAAGCATCCAGTTGCATCACTGTACTCAAGGGTGGGTTAGCATTTCTGTTGTTAAACTCCTTCTGGCAGGTTTTGACTTGTGCATATGCAAAACAAAGCCTGGATCCCACCGCGGCGCAGAGGGATGGATCCTTCGTAGGTGAATCCCGGGAAGAGCCACCGTGGCCACCAACTGAGGGTCACACAGAAATAACAGAAGAACCCGGCAGCTTAGAAAATTCTTCTCCTTAGAGATCAAACATAACGGTCTTTGAAAGCACCCTGATGCAAGAGGGGCAATCTGAAGAAATTTCTCAGGTACCTGACAAAATTTAACATTTGGTAACTACCCATTTTGAGGCATCTTCTGTATTTTCCATCATCTCTCAGTCCTCAATTCAGGTACCATTTTGTAGGTAAATTTTCTTCAAAATATAGTGGTGAGGAGGGAAAATTCAATCCTGTTACCTAAGAATTTCAGCAAGGAGCAGAGCTTCTGAAATATATTTGGTCAAAAACAAACAAACAAACAAAATCCCAGACCAAAATCCAAGAAAAACTAATGAAAAAAAGAACATATTTTCCTCAAACTCAATATATTTAAAAAACATATGCAAGCCTCAATGAAGGCAATCACAGGATCTCCTGAAACTAATCTGTTCAAGATTTCAAATCCTGAAGTTCCACATTTTCACTCTCTTTATATAAACATATTAATGGCACTGCTTGTTGCTGAGTTAGAATATTTCATTATGAATTTGAATTAGAATATTTCATTATAAATTGGAGAAAATATTTTTTTGTCCCAGAAAAAGACTTAAAAACAAATTAGCGTAATGATTCCAGTGTAGATAATTAAAACACAATAATTCAATCTTTCTGACCTGTAGGTAGTAATGGTACATAACAAAAAAGAAAAGAAAGAAACATGACACACACTCCTTAATACTAACATGTAATGAAGTAATCTGTCGATGGCCAGCCCCCCATTATAAAAATCCTCATTTTTCTAAATGTTTTTTTCTGATATCCCATTGAACAAAATATCAAGTTATTTTGTTCCCCCCAATTAGATAAAGATCAATCTCAAATCTTCTCATGAAATGAAAATTCCACATTTTAATCCACCTCAGATTCAAGTGCATTTTGTGACATGCTCCATTTGCTTGGGAAATCAGGATAAAGGCAATTGATTCTCGGCTTCCGGGTGTAAGACAGTCACCCAGTAAGCATCTAGAAATGAAAACGTCTCCCACGTCTTTAGTAACGAAGCCAAAACACAGATCTGTGTAGGAACTACATTTTAGTTCTCTTCCAGCTCTCTAATCCTAATATTTCACCCTTGACAACAACAAAATCCAGAAGAGACAACACCATTTGTTCTTCCCGTCAATCTAGAGTGGTTTCCAGAAACGCAGCAAGCCTAAGGTATTGACTCACTGGTGCAGCCACATCCGCAGTGGGAATTGTATCAGCGCCGACAGCTAACTTGGAAAAAGGCAAAGCCAAAATCCCTCAAATGAGGCAGTTACAGCCAGGAAAACTTTCTAAAGTATGTTAGGGCTTTGACTGCTGAGAAACAAGATTTCTTGGTAACCCATTGACAGTATTTTTAAATCCCAAATGCCTAGGGGTAAGGAAACAAAGCTGCTCAGCTTAACCCACACACCGCGTTTTCTCATGCAGAGAAATGAGCCTGTGTGAGCATAACCAAATTGTGCCTGAGGAACAACAACGTGGATTTCACCAGAACCTCCTGCAGGAGAAGGGAGATGTGTGGATCCAACTGCAAATGCAGACGAGACACCTAGTGTTCCAAAAATAAGCCAAATCCAAAGCAAACTGGTTACAAGGCAAGTGAGCCCAAGCCCGGGGATGGAGCAGGAATGCAGCGAGGAGGCAGCAACAAAACACCGAGACCTCTAGGTCTTTTCCCAGGCAGCTTTGCTATTGAAACACTTAAAAGCAGTTAAAAAACACATTAAACTCAAGTATAAAAAAGGGAGTGCAATGAAGGGGGTTTTGTTGTTTGTGAGGACGCAAAGGCATTAGATTAAAACCTCAAAATATCGCTTTTTTTTTTTTTTAATCCTTTCCTTCAAAAAGGCTTTCAATTAATGTTTATTACTGGGGGACTTATTTTTCCTTGCCTGGCACTTCTGAAAGCCAGAACGCATGCCAGGTCAAAATCATTCATGGGTTTTATTACAGCAAAGTTGACAATTTATGCTCACCTATTTCAAATCACCTAATGTAGACCAGATTTTATCAAATGATTTCTGCATCTATTTCAAAAAGTTATGGTTAGCAGGGAACAAGACCAAAAGGCTTTATTAAAAAGCCAGATTCAGAGCTCTACTGGGAACCCTATAGCACCTTCACAAGTTGCTACTACTAAACCCACTGCATATGGAAATGCCGCATGGCCCACGCTTATCTTTGGAGTCCCACAGACCCTGGAGTTAATTTTTTTTTTCTTTTCTTCTTGCACACTGCAAGAAGTAAATGAAAATACAGACACTTCCGTATACCTGGTAATACAGAGAAAGCTGTAAAGTTCATTATTAAATGGAGGGTGGAAGGAACTGGAATTGCTAATTTTGATTTTTTTATGGGCTGAGGTCCCATATGTGTGTGTTTATTCTCACAATGGGTGGACCAGACTTGAGACGGCCCCATTCAGGAGCACGGCAGCTTTAGGTGCTACAGCACAAGCAGCTTGACTTTCAGTGGTGACTTCTCACGGCTTCTCCAAGCTCCGAGACTCTTGGCAAAGCAGACTAATTTTAATCCACTTCAACATGGAAGTACAGCCCCATTTCAGGAAAATCCTGTCAGATATGCTGCCTTCTCCTTATAGCAAAAGCATTGCCTTTTCCTGCCATCCGAAAAGGCGTCGCTCCCCACCTTTTGAGCGCGATGTGCGGGGTGTCCTGCAGCCTCACCCACCGCGGTGCCACTCGCCGGCACCAACGCGCGGTCTCAGGTAGCTTCTCAGTCTGACCTCAGCACCGCGGCACACACCTGATTTACCAGGGCCACGGGATGTTGTAGGGGGAGCAACAGGAGAGGAGCAAATCCTTGAAAAATCCTGGTGTTTCTCACCAAGAGGAGCAGGGCCAGGGAAAAACTTAACCCAAAGCATTTCCCAAGCTCCTGGCTGTAAAGCAAAGCACATTTGTATTTTATTCCAAGCCTGGCCAGTATCACCGAGGTGATTATTAAAATCAGAAATTAAAAGAAAAGAAGCATGGAGCTCACAACTAATCTTTGCAGCTCTTGGTATGGATGGGATTTGTACAGCCATGTTGATTTTTTTATAAAAATAGTAAATCGTATTACCCCCATGCTGCAAGACCAAAGATTCGCAATGATACCTTAATACAGATTAAATAAAAATAGCACTACCTGAGTCAATCTGAGGATGATAATGCTTTGTAATCCCACACTATTAAAGGATGAACATTTGTATAGCAGTGAATCAACATGAGATACTTGCACTAGCTTGCACTTGTTTTTTATGCTGTATAACAACGTTTACACAAGATGCAGGAACCACGTGGTGTTTGCAGGAGGTGTAGAACACAAAAGGAAAAACAACACCGTGTTATAGAATAAGCCAAACCCTGGTGTCCACTATCCTCCACTTCGGTAACCCTGGCTAATAACTGGTATTTCTGAGAGCAAGACTACGTTTAAATTTTTCCAAATAAGCTGAAGTACTGGCTGTAAAGACCCTGAAATTTTAGAAGCCCTTGCAGATCTGGCACTCCCAATGCCTGTGTGCATCCAGGCAGAGGAGTCATTCATGAAAACAAAAGCAGATGAATGGCAGTGCACACACCCATTTGGCTTTTTCCTAAAAATCCCTGAATGAGCAGAGAGGATATGCAGCAAATAAATCAACGATGCAGCACAAAAAGCCTTTGACAGTGAAAATCCTAGTAGAAACCTATTTCTAACAGTAATTAAGAACAAAAGAATGAGTCAAATATAAATTGGCAAAGCTGGGTATAGGAAAAGAAGATAAAAGGTAAGCTTTGATTAGCGATATGTGGTCTCAGATATAATAAACAGACCATAATTTCTTTGTTATACGAGGAAGCTGGCAGGGATGCGGCAAGGCGAGACGTGCCGCCGGCCGCAGCGACAGCGCAAGGAGGTACCAACACAGCTCACGACAGCACCGCCCGCGCACGAGTGTTTCCAAAAGCCTCCAAGCACCAAGTACAACAGTATTTTCTAGTTTCTGTTACAAGGCACAGGTAGCACTGAGGCATCTTTACGAGTTATTAAAAAATAGCCCCAACCCTCCAGTACTTCATATGGCTGCCTCCTTACAGCTTAAAAATAAAGGTTGAACAAGTTTCAGCTCAGTTTTCAGTCTAGAAAAAAATGTCTGTCGGATTAAGTTTGATAGGACAAGTCTTTCAGTCTTAGGGTGCCAACCTGCTCACTCTCAGCTATGCTATACAGCCACCTCCCCATATACTTATCCCCACGTGCACCTTGTGGAAACCTCCTCCAAAGCCACTTTCTTCAGTGTTCCAGAGCTGAACAAGAACTCCCAAGCCCAACAGTACAGTTGAGCTGCACTCGAGGCAGCGGAAAGAGTACAGGGATGAGGAACAGGAGATCCCAACACTGATGCTGGTTTGGATCTCCTGTTCCCAGAGCAAACACGTGGTTGGTGCCTGGTCCTTCAGCCCGTACTGCCAGTGGAGTGACAAGCATGCCTGTGCCAGAGCGATTTCCCTGCTTGTAGGCAGAACTATAGCTAAGCTGTTTGCTCAGTCAGAGCCTGTGGCAGCCCACTAGAAATGCCCTTAATGTGTGTTCCCACAGTCCCCGGGCAGGGACCGCTGGCTTTCCCATTTGAGCCTGCAGCTGAACACGATGATGCACTTCAGGCTTGATAAAGCACACCAGTGCGTGCGGGGAGCCGCGCTGCTGCTGTCAGGCACCATCAATTCCTTCCATGCTCAATTTGGGTAAGATTCAACATACTTTCAAGAGCTACCACATTTTTTCTGATGCCGTGCTTTGTTCTGAAGCTAGCCTGTGTGCCATCAGCCACACACTGCATTTTGATAAATGCTCAGACAAGCTGGTCTGCTTTCAGGTCTCTCTTTTACAATATGCCAAGCAGGAACGGGCACAGCAAGACCACCATAAGCCTCTCTATGCAAACCGTATGCATTAGACATAGACCTTGATACTAATAGGGACCATTTAAATTCTCAAATTGGAATAAGCCATCTGTATTTGAAAGACAAGGAGAAATAGGGAACATCAAAGTAGCAAAAACATGATGCACAAACACCTCTAAATCCTGTTTGTAAAAGTACCTCAGGAGCCCAAGTCCTGCTGAAAGACCTCAAGACTTCTGTCGTTTTGCAAATGCCACCTGATGGCACTATGCAAGAGAAAACAAAACCAAAACCAACCCTGTAACTATAGCAAGTGCATAAATTTTGGGGTATTAACAGGTTCTCCACTTATAGCCTATTCAGATGCTATCTGAAACAATAAGAAAATCTGACTGTGCATACAATTTAAACTGACAGTTTTAAATTGCCTGGCCTTTAAACATACAACATTACAGTCACCAATCCTATACTCCACTCTGCCCTGAGGAAGAGAGTTCGATTCATCTTTTAACATCTCAAAAAGATCAACTGATGATTCAAGCCCTGGTACAGCAATTATCAGCACAAATAGCGTTCAGGTTTATTACAAAGATTCATGGTATCTGTACGGGTGGGGGAAGAGGAGAGGTTCATAAGCTCTTACTCACAGGAACAGCTGCAAAAGGAACGAGGGATTCGTAACTTGGCCCTGTGAGATGCACATTTTATGAATTCAGTCCTCAATCTGAAGGACCATCTGCCTACATCTACTGCAACTAGCAGCGCAAAAGGTAAGGAAATTTTATGGATGGAAAAATGCAATTGACAACAAATACTTTTAAGAGGTATTAAATAAGAGAAACCTTTCATTGTCCAAGATGAACCCGTACTTTAAGTTGACACAAGCAGAGTACCAGATGCCATCCCCTCAAACTTCTCTGTGCCAAGAAGGAAGTGAACGTGGTTACATTTTAGTGCACTGTATGGATATTTTGCATTAACCTAGAATCAAAAGGCACTTTATCTATGGAAAATACATTATTTGAAGATGGAAAAGTCCATTAAAGGCTTTGGTCATTCAACTGTAGTTCATTAGTCAGTCTGAACACACAAGAGCTCTAATAGCTTGTATCCTACGCACTAGGGAAATGCAACTAAAGAATAAACTTCCTGAACAATTAATGTGTAATGATATAATTTTGTTAATCTCATTGGAAAAAATCTAGAATGAGGAAACGGAGTACATATTTATCTAGAAACGGCACAAACAAACCACAAAAGGTACCACAGAGCAGATTCTTAGTTCATGCACCCTGGAAGACAGCAACTCCATCAGAGGAAGAGAAACTAGACTGATTTACATCAGTTCAAGAGGTAAGTTTCTGGCTATAATGCAATAACACTAGCATTTCTGTATGAATCTTATTTTTCTGCAACTCTTCACTGCTTCAACATTTAGTCTACTTACAAGTAAGAAACCAGTAAAGCACATACAAATGAAATAAATGAAAGTTTGCGGTATAGGCAGCAGACAAATTAGCCACGCACATCAGATTAGAGGGAGTTATCTAGGTTATTTAAACCTCTAGAAGTTCCATTCCATTAGATTAAAAGAGAAGGTCAGGTTTTTCCATAGAAGAGTGCTGTCTGAAATGGAAAAAAGCTTTGCGCCACTGGACAGTGTAGGCTTCTAGTACAAAATACAGTCTGATTTTCCCTACTGAAGTGAAATGTTTAAAAATATTTATGTAATTTTTATTTAACTAATCCAGTCTCAGGAACTTAATTCTGATTCAAAAGTAAAACCTTACATTTTGGTGCCAAACCCCTACTCAGAGATGTAGCTAGCTCTAAAATTAAAATGTACCATAAGCTCAGCAAATGGTGAACTTCTGCACCAGCTGCAAAATAAATGTTGACATTTATATTTTCTATTATACTAATTTAAAGAGCACCATGAATGGAATATGATTTGGAAAGTACTCACCACCTATCTTGGAACCTCTTCAGAGAAAGTCCACAGGACTCAATTACCTAAAGAGAAAACACAAAACAAACATGCTTTACAGTACAGTTTTCTTTGAAGTGACAACCATCCCACTACTCAGCCTCCCCTCTACAAAACCAATTTTCCCATTTGGAAAATAAATTAGAATTTGTATCAACATGCAAAAACTCTGGATCTGGTTTTTACTCTAAACTTAGCAGCAACTGCAACTTGGTTGCCTATTTTTGCTTGTTATTCTTTAGCCTGAAATAGAAAACCACTAACATGTTGAAAAATGCACAGATTGCTCGAGGTTGGATGGCAAATTCTTATGGCATTCAAAAAAAAATTACCCAAACAATTCTTCCTGCTTAACAACTTCCTTTGAAACTCATCTTTCAAAAAAATAGGCAAGAAGCAACTTCAGATTACATCAGAATGCCACAGTGGAGAGGTTTGCTTGGCTCATATTTCAAGTTATTAATATGTCAAGATCAAAAAACAGGATAAAAGAAAGGAATTGAAATAGGAGGAAACCAATTTGAAGATTGCAGGAGCCATTAAACCCTCTTCTGAAAGGATAGATATCACTTTTCTTTCAGATTGAGTAGTATTCTTCAATAAGCAGAGTGTAATAATTTGCGTCTCTTTGGCATCTGCCAGCTACAAATCCTGACGGTTCATCAACACTTACAGAATCAGAGACAAAAGCACTACAAGCAGTTCACCTGCTCCTGAAATTCATAATCTCTGAGAGTCTATGGATTAGAAAATCGAAAACAAATGACTTGCTCCTGTTCCTGATGCCCACAGGGCCCCACAGAAGACAGATCTATATGTAATTTCTCCAGCCTTTGTAGAACATCACAGATACAGAAGGCTGGGGACATCAGTCCTGCCCATCCCATTGCCTGTGAATGAGCTTCATGCAAATCCCTTCTGACAACTCTGTCTGATCCAGGAACTCCACAACTTCTACAAGCAAAACCCCAGTGGGCCTGTGACCCAACTCACAAGTGCCTATAGTCCACCACAGGATGCTGCCCTGGACATGGGAACCATTTGGTCTGTCCCACATAAGGCCTCAACCACATGGACACTAGACACCACCAAAGTGCCCCAGCAATCTCCTCAATGGTTAACCATCCTCAACAAGCAGGAACTTCCTCTAGATCCCTCTTCTAGATTGCTTCAATCATCTAGGATTTTCTCCATCTTCCTTCACATGCAATGTCCCAAGACGGATTCGATACTCCAGCAAAAGCCTTGCAATGCCACAGCACAAAGAGAGCTAGCGTGAGCCACGTTAAGTCAAAATTCAGCTTGTTTTCAGGGCAGGAAGATACTAAGCCATGTGTGATCCACCACAACCCCAAGGCATGTTTTTCAGTGGATCTACTCCCTAACTAGTTTATACAGCCAACTCACCCAATAGGAATTACACTAACATATCATTAGCACCTGCAGGTTTAACTGCTTGGGCCTCCAAGTTCATTTTCCTGTTTGCCAGAAGTTATTTAAGATGCTAAACCCTCCTTCCAAGTGCTTATAAAGTACACTAATTTGGTGCCACCCATTGAGTGTGAACACCTCTTTTAATAAAAGCATGAATTACAATACAGAAAATAAAATAACAAACCCAAGCCATGAGGTCCTTTTCTGCAAATCCCACTGAAAACCTGTTTTGAGTTTGATCACTTACTAGAACCAATCCTGGAGTATGATTAACAAAACTATACTGCACCATGCATAGCACTGGGGTTTCATTGAGATTTCATTTCTCTAGCTTCCCTTTGAGAATATCAGAACTGTGCTAAAAGCCTAGGACTGGAATATATCATATCATCTGCTCTTTGGCTATCCACAGGATCAGTTATCCTGACATTGAAGGAAATTAGTAAATTTGCTATGATTTGTTCCAGACTAATCCATCCTGACTGTAACTTATTAATACCCAAACAAGGAAAATAATTTATTAGTTTTCAGGAAAATACTGTGGAAAAAAAAAAGAAAAAGAAAAAGTCAGACCAACTATACTACAATTCCACCTCCTCCCCTTGGAGGGAAAAAAATAACAAATCAGTACTATATTATCGCTTACAAATTCTCCACTGGTTTTCAAATGTAATCACCAAGAAGAAAATAAAATATCCGAAGTTAAGCTCCTTGCTCACTATGCTCCTTGCATAAATAACACAGAGGAGACAAAAGAGGGGAGTATTGCACTAGTGAGGTCTGAAGTGGGACCACTGTGCACCCTTCACCTGCCCAGAGGTGCCCACACGCAGTCCTAGGCCACCAGCTTTTACTAAGGACCTAGTCCTGCAGTGCCCACCCTCCCAAAAGCTGTGGGGTAAGTTCAAACAGCTCTTTATGGCCCAGAGAAGGGAGCTGATTTAAGTGAGTGCTCCCTAAATTGTTTTTTTCCTATTTTATCCTGATGTCTTTCCCCTTCAGCACGTCTTCCACGCACAGGAAGGAAAGGTGAGACTTCATGAAATCCCCTATTACTCTCACTGCACAGGCATTCACAGAAGTCACAAACTGGCAGCAATGCAAACATTTAAACGAACAATTCTATTTTTTTTTTAAGGAAGAAAACCTGCTATCTTCATTTTACAAGGAATAGAATGCTAATCTGTCAAAGTTTCCAACCCAATGTCATCCATCTCGAATGATGGCTCGGCAAGAGCTGAGTCGAGTCAATGGCTGAATAGGAAACAACCCAGAAGCGATTCTGATTCCTCCTGCATGTTGAGGGTGCAGAGAAGAGGTTGAACTGGACACACACAAAGAAGGCACAAGCTTTACAGTACAGCCCATCAAGATTATTCGGCCACTATTTAAAAACTAAATGCCATTTCCCCAAGCCTTGACTAAATTTGGGAGTTCCAAAAACTCAAATTTAAATTCTTATAATCATACAAAACCTTTGCTCCAGTCCTACAGAGGAGAGGGTGACTGGACCGCAGAAGTTAATCTCTCTGCTAACAGAGCATGAAGAACTTAAATCCACTGTCAATTAAAAGTAAGGTATAATTGAATTAGCAGAAGCAACTTATGGCAGAAATTCAATTACAAGGCAGAATTAAAGGAAGGTATGTCGGTAACTTTTGGAAGCTGGGCAGGAAGAGGTGTGTACATTGGCCTACTATTTTCTGGGCTGTCAGCAAAAAGCTTGACGAGACCAATCCAAAAATGGCTTGCAAAGCTCATCCTGGCCAAAGGAGCTTCTTGGACAGACCAGAGGAACCAAAGGGACAAATGCTTGTAACCATTCCTGCTCCCTCCTACACGGTCAATTGACAACTATCAGCCCCAAATCACACCAATTTCTTTTCCAGGCATAACTGATTTTTTTTTTTTTTTTTGACCAAACAGGCCTCTAAGTCATACTCGGAGCCATTTGCCTCCTCTCCAGGCAATTCAATTCAGTGAGGAGCATCTGCCTTCATTCCAGGCCCACAGTGCAGCCTGTGCCCACAGCACACGCACAATAGCTGTCTCCCGTGGCACAGGCAATTGCCCAATAACAATTATACATTTGCTACCTGCAAACACAGGTTCTCACTTCACACCATTGTTTAGGCAATTTGGAGGTGCAAAACCGCTGCACGATGATCACAGATGATACCCACCTCACCCACAAACTTCTGGGGTTCATAGCCATGCAGTTGTCTGCAGTAAGCTTGGACCCACCTTAGCTTGCACCAAGGTGTTGGAGGCACCTTTTGGTTTTGTTTTGCTCTCCAATGTTGATTTTAACCCTTTTCCTTTGCTTTGTGCCACAGATATTAAGTAGACCTCTTTCTACTTCATGGAAAAGCCCAAAGTGTTGTAGACACTTTTTTTTTCTCTTAATAGCCACTAATTCACACTGTCTTGTTCTAGCCTCCATTTGTTTTCCTTCAGCTTACACTTAATCAATCTCAGTGCTGACTGCCGATAAGGCCCTCCCACACCTCCAAAGTTCAGCTTTCATAACTGCATTAAGACAAATCGATACTGCTATTAACGCTGCTACCTTTGTGAACCCTGTGTCTTGCCTGTGAGCAGTGTGGGCAGCAGCAACCTTTCTCCTTGCACAGAGATGACCTCCAGCATTATATGAAATCTATGGTCTCAATTAGTGAAAGCTCCCTCATTTACAATTTCTTTTGCAACTCGAACTTGCTGTTCTTTAAAAAGCTCTTTTTTTTTTGAAGTGCAAACTGGTGAGGATTTGTCGGACTAAATATTCTGCAGTCCCCTTTACATGTGGCTAGCAGTATTCAAAGTCAGCCAGGAAACTGTGCAACCACTACTTGCTAGTGACTTCCTCTACTCACCTAAAGCTATAGGCTCATTGCCACCACACTCCACCTTTGACTCTCACTCTGCTGCAGGTGCTTGTGATGCACCAAGACTGCACGTGAGCCCCTGCCAGAAGACATGCCAGGTGTTGGACTATTCAAGAGCGTCCCCCACCCACCCCTTCCTTCTCCCTTGGGCACCTTCTCCTCACACCTCCCTCTCTGCACCTGAGCTTTCAAAATGTTTGAAAATGTTTTCAGTATGTTTGAAAGATAGTGATTAGAGACCCCAGCAGGTCTGAGTGGTTCACCCTGGCCAGGTAACTCAAACCACAGCACAAAAACTCATGTTACTCCTTGCAACCAGAAGACTATATTCTCCTTCACATGCCAGTCCTACAGTTGCTCAAAAAATCAAACCTATGACAGGTTTCTTTATTTTCCTTAATGCCTCCCAAACTACAAAAGAGGCATCAGCCTGTTCAGCCTCACCATCACAGGATTTTCATTACCCAGGCTCATTTCCAGCCTAACTAAATTCTCAGGATCGCTTATTTACACAGTTTGACGTGGCTGAGTGAGATCCAAGCTAGCTGTCTACTGCCACAGTTCAGCTAATTTACTTTGGTTCCTGGGAAGGTTTTGCACCCATATAGAGCTCCAAGGTGCCACAAGTAAGGATTTCAACACTGAATAATTTAAAGGCTAATTCAAGTATTCTCTGCAATACCCTGTGATGTCTATAGTGTAGATATTCCTCAGGTCGTATGTCCCCTGAAGGACTGGTACTGCTGAGGTTTTTGCTGCAGACTGAACTGCTGTCCTTCCTTCCTCTGCTTTGGATAGTGCTAGTAATAGCACAGTCCCTTTCCTATTACCATTTCACCTAAGAAACATCCTTGCAACACCCTCAGAATGGGCTTGTAATCCAACTGCTCCAGTGGGAAACTCATGTACAGAGCTCCTGCAACTCCCCCAGGAATACTGCAGGAAGCATATGGTTAAGGTGGAAATTGAATGCAGCCCCCCTGAGATGCAGGATAACCACAGATCTATCTGCTCTGTGGCCCTGTATCTGCTCCCAGCTGCCCACATGATTTTCTTATGACCACAGCAGCGATGCACCTCAACATGAATACACTGGTTACATTAGGTACCAGTGATGGGGAGGCAGTCGAATCGTTCCTCAGAGACTATATTTGCCTATTTGGAGCACCGCTTGCACCTACTGATTGAACAGGCTTGGATTCCCAGGCTACTTTGATGCCCTAAAGCAGTCTGTGCTTCCAGAAGACTGTCCTTCTCCTGCCAGTTCTTCATCTTCAGGCTCTCCCCCTCTGCCGTTCATTTAAAGATGTTCCCAAAACAGTTTTTTTGCAACAGGAGGCATGCTGCAGCATCACAGGTGTCACAGGCAAAGGAAGCCCCATGTCCACCTCTCAGGCAGAGCAGACGCAGAGCAGACCACGGGGAGCAGCAGTACATCATTTAAAGTGGGGGTAGAGGCTAAGGTTGGTCTGCATGTTGCTTCTCTGATAGGAGGACTATATTCGAGATTTGCTCTCCTACACAAGGCAGAAACATCACTCTTTAGCTCTGAAATCTCACAGCTCAGATCACAATAGTCAGAGAAATCCTTAAAGTCTATCCTCTTCATTTTTATTGTGAAATTTTAAAGAAATACTCCAAGCAACACTGCCACAGTCCATTATATCTTTGCTGCATGTTGAAGCTCTCTCTACAGTCTAGAAAACACAATTTAGCTTGGACCTAAATTGGTATAAGATTAGGTCCAGAGACAGTAACTGCAGTTGTAGCTCCAAACCCCCCATACTCTCAGCATCCCTGAAGGCATTTTTATTGAACACAGCTGTAACACAGCAGTTAAACCACCGACTGAAGAGCGGCCTGAAGTGTGCTGTAGGAGAAACTTATCTCTGACTGATGCTGTCATAACACAAGCAATTATCTGTGCCAGATCCAGCAGAAAAACAGGGCAACTAATAGAAACAGAAAGATGTTTGTGTAAAGACGAAAAAAAAATGCAAGCCAAGAAGGTCTATCATGAAATACATCGCAGGTGATACCAAGATAGATTAATCTTGGTGGAGACAGAGGCGATTCCACTGGCTTCAGAGGAGCTTTGCTTGTTTCAACCAAAAGCTGCGTTTTCATGTTACATGACGTGTCTGGCTGGAGCACTTCCCACTACTGGGCTCTGTCCCAAGTTGGTCGATAATGTTTGGCCACTGAGGATAGCTGCACTGTGACACCCCAGCACACAGCGGCAAGGAAGCCCTGCAGGTACCTCCTCTGCCCAAGACAGCAAATAATCAACATTTGCAATTCTTAGACTCACGTAACACCACTATTTGGCATATTAAACATCCCAGGCTTGAGTTCCACAAACAACTAATAGGGAATCACAGTGGCATAAGGAGGCCTTTCAAATTTACGTTAAGCGAACTTTGGCTAGGAGACCTTCTGCAGGACAGTACCAGCAGTAAGATAAGAAGCCAAGTTCATTTTACTTGGTTTTACCACATAACAACTCCAAATGCAAGCCATAGAAGATCATATACTGCACGAAACTCCTCTAGAACCTGTGTTCAAAGACAGACAGAAAGGCACAGCAATTCCAGCATTCTACTGTGATTTCATTTTATTAAAATCTAATTTGAAGTATCAGAACAAGATGAATTATTTTCACTTAAACATTTTTCCCTTACTGAATTGCAAGGTGGTTTGTGTGTTTGTTTGTCTGTTTGTTTTAAACAGGCAATTGACAAGTGCAGCAAACTGCCTCATCAGACTTGGACACAATTGATTAGCCTGCAATTAAATGCAAACTGGCAGTTGGGGATGGAGCCATGCCAGTTATTTGGTCTATTTCCTCCTGCAAACTTTTTTCCCCATCCGATTAATGAAACTGTGTCATTATGCATTCATTGCTCAGGAAGTTTATCTCTCCCTTCCCCTTTTCAGTTGCATTTCCCTGCTTCACAGGATGCTCTAAACTAAACATTGCATTCAAGTTATATGATAAAACTTTGGGAAGAATGGCGTGAATAAGGAAGGTCATGGGAAGGGGGGTATCTGCTAAAATAAGGTTTGGTAAGTAGATGCAGGGGAGGGGAAACAATGTCCGCTGCCTTTAATAAAAGGAGATTATAAATTTGCATGAGCTAAGATACCAGGTAGAGAGATATCACACAGCAGTATTCCAAAGTGCTCAAAGACTTCCTAGAGCTACTAGAATTTGATCAAAAAAGCAAATTACAGTGATAAATTGCAGCATAGATAAGGTGTCTCAGATAACCTTAACTGTGTCTGCATATTCAAGCCCTTCTATGTTAAATAAAAAGCAGTTCCCTGTACTTTCCAGCTATTTGCAGCTGGAAGGAATTTGCAACCGAGTTAAACAGCTGTCAAACTCCTGCTCCTGCATGGGTCACTCATTCATTTAAAGAAGTATACATTCTCACCCCTATAATCATAGGAGGGTAGAAACATCCCTTGAAAACAAAAGAGAGGGAAAGGTGATGCAGCAGCCTGGCTGCTGGCAGCAAAGCACATGCGCAACCGAGCAGAGATGCTCTGCTGCTTGTAATATTTAAAAGCTGCCACCAGATTGCCTTTTGATACAATAGCTATTATACCAGGACACGCACTTGTGATAAGCCCCTAGGTGGCTATTAATATTAAATAGTCAGTCCAGCCTTTCGCATGTTCATAGCTTGATCAGCAGGGAAAAAAAAAAAAAGGAAATTAAGTTTTCTCAAAAAATGTTTTCTTTCATGAAACTCCCCTGAGCAAGCAACATGGAACATGCCTCCCCACCAAGTGTAAAAAGCCAAAAGGGCCTTCACACGATGCAGACAAGACCCCCAAGGTGGCCAAGGGCACCAGTCCAGCAAACAAAGCTTGGCAACAAGAGGGGCCTAACTCTAAATCTCCCAACACAGCTGGGCCTAATGTCTGGTTATAAGGGTCCCAGCCTCAGAAAGGTGACAACTAAGCCACTTGCCAAGGAAGAAGACCCTTTAGTAGAACAAGCCAGAGTTGTAGAAACAACAAGCAAGGACATGGTCACGTCTCAGGTAACATATTGAAATTATTCCTCTTGAATTATGCCCATGAAAACAAGCATTTGGTAAGTTCACTTGTTTCTGGTGCTATCCATTCACAACAGCTTGCCTCATTTAAAGCGCTGGACTCGTGGCCACCTGCAGAATGAACCTTGCTAACAACTCGGGTCAGAAGTGATGAGAGTCACAGGCAAACACCAGGAGATGTGAGAGAGGAGAAATCACAGTCAGTGTTGCTGAGAAACTCCAATCCAGCAAAGCCTGTACGCAGCAAACCATTTTGTCAGAAGACAGACACCCCTCTGCGACTGGCACAGCAATTTCTTCCATTCCCTATTCTCGAGAATCCAACAGTAACTTGGCAGGCTTGAGTGATGGGCAATTTTCCTCAGGAAAGACTCCACTTCTCCTGGCTGGGCTCTTCAGAAATCATTTGGGCCACAGAATCCTCTTTCCATAGCAGACAAAGTGCTCTGCAACCAGAGACTACTCTGCAGATGCCTCTGTTGCGGTTTCCAATCTGAGGAGGGCAAAAACGCACCCTTTGCTCTTTTGCAAAGTCTCACACAGGCCAAGAGGACTTCACAAGGGCTGGCTGTGCAATTCAGTTCGCAGGTCCAGGAGAAGATTATAGAGATTGGAGAGGAAGCCTAGAGAATGCATTTAAAATTAAGAATGGCCTTCCTCCACTTTTTGCATTGCCTGAAAAAAATACAGCATTCAGTAACGGACTTTTAGAGCCAGATTTAGGAAAGAATGGTATTTTAAGATGTACAATGTGAGCAGCTGCATCTGGAGTCTAAAAAACTTATTTGCTTTCAGAACGTTACCACAACTCCAATTATCCACAGCTGGAATGAAATCCAATTTTCATAAAATAATAAAATAAAATCTTCTGATGCATCTTTTGACAATCACAGAAGGGCCCTTTACTTCCTTAGGCAGAACGGCTGCTATGAAATGAGCCTGGCTCTGAGCACACAGCACTCCTGCAGATTGCGCTGTATTTCTCAGGGGGGACAGACAGGCATGAAGTGACCAAATTCGTTCCACGGCGACCTGAAAAGAGCCCAGAGCCGCCACTGAAGTCACCGAGCAAACTCCCACGAGCTCCACTGCCGAGGGAGTAACAGCAATGCACCTTTTAAATTAATTCATTAAAGACCTTCCTCAACCAATTTCAATGTGTTTATTCCACGTTAAATGCAAGCCCAGGGGAACCGGACTCCTTGTATTTGCTATGAGATTTTCAACCCCCCCAGTGACAGATTTGCTGCCTTTCCTCGCTGCACTTCAACGCTGCACATCAGCCTCAAAGCTTCACTGCACCAAGAAAAGAGAGAGTTTTGACAGAAGCACCTACTCTTCTTCATTTAAGTGATTCTGGCTTTCAGAAACTGGTCACAAAAAAGTGACTGCAAAGTATATGTATTTATATGCATCTCAAATACCTTTTTTTTTAAAGATTTTTTTTTTAAAAAAGGTGTTTTTTTTAATAATCTTTTAAGTAAAAGATCATCCATTTTCTGAAAAGAACCCCCAGAATCTCTCTGAAGCAAAACTGACATTTATTATCTCAAGTGCAGTAAAACTCAGCCCAATAAAAACTCAAGTAATGTCTAATAACGGAGTGTCTTTTACACTAATTTTGCCTTCTTCCCTTACTTTTACATAAAACTGTGGCTTTCTCTTTTTAAGAGCATTAATAGGGCAAACATCAATGACAAGAAAGGTACTGAGGACACAAAAACACAGGGATACTAGTGGTTTTAAAAGAAAACTTGGACTGAAAACAGGAATATATCTAATAGCCACAAAAGCAAGGATGGTGACAACACTGCCAGCAGTGAAAGTGGTGAGAGGCAGGGAAAAAATAAACAAACAAAAATTTTGATCCAAGATGGTTTTTTGACCAGTCTGCAGGGAAGTTGCAGCATCCAGTTGCCTGCAGTACTCCTTGGCAAGGAAGCTCCCTCCAGTTATATTCCCAAGACACAGTTTTAAGCTGCTGAGTTCCTCTCAACTCTGGTGAAAAGGGTTTTCCAGTGTCTTCTAATACATTCAACAGATGCTGCTTGTAGGCCCTTTCCAAGTACTTAAAAGCAGGCTTGCTTTTTGCTTCTTTTCTTTGGAATGTGCATTTAATAATTAAACCCTGTGCTAATGGTCATGTGTACACAGCGTCCTGCCATGCCATCCCCTCACACACGCAGCTCTCAGCAACACTCCCCAAACCGCTCCCCGTCCTTCAGGAGGCAAGTTCGGGCCACCATCCCTGGGAAACTTTTGTTCCAGGAAACACCAAGTGACACCTTTTGAGAAACACCATTCAGCTATTAAAAAAAGGCCCAACAGGGAGAAAAAAGCAAAGGAGACCCCTCAACCGCTAATTCGCTTTGATGTTACTTGCCATGCAACCCGAAGCAGCGAGTTCTCCCCCTCCGCGCCACAGGAGACTGCCAAGAATAGAGAACTCCTGTTCACAATGTCCTTTATTAAAAAAAGTAAGGAAAGGACAAAATCCCGCTCCCTCAGAGCAGCGAAAAGCATCTTCTCTGCACGGACATGCAAGGCCGTGTGCAGCAGAGGGGAATTAAACATGCACAAGGCAGGCAGGACACCCACACGCTGCGCTCCCAGCCCTGGGGTTTCTTTTCCTCGTGTCTCCCACCTCCGCCTGTGCTGAACGACACTGCAGCAACCACGTGCTGACTTCCAAGCATCGGCAAGATGCGCTTCCTCATCCTATGCCCAAGCCATGCCGTCAATCACAGTCAACAAGGATGCTCGTGTTTTCAAGAAATTCCAGGAGTTTGGCATTTGCATGTCCTTCTGCACTCACGGACAAACACTTCTTGTACTTCTGTCTCTGGAAAGTACGTGTCTGATGGCTGGGGAAACAGAAGCAAACACCTCTGTCCACCGGAGGTCTTTCCTTACCATAAATTACAGGGAGAACCAAAACAAAAATGTAATAGGGTGGCTTGGCCACCAAATTTACCCTTGGTCCTGGCAAACCTGTCAGGACTTCAGGATGCCCACTTGTCACTGGGCATCACCACACACTCAAGCTGTGTTTTTGCTATTCAACTTCCCATTCCTAGAGCGTTCCTCGGGATGCATCCCTACGGCACCACCCCGGAGAGGGGAAGGTTGCATCAAGTGCAACACAAACACGCGTTCTTTTTTCCCTTGTTGTTGAACATGGGTTTATCCAGCTGCACCATCTCCCATTGACTCAGCCTGGTCTGATGTTCACAGAAAAGGAAAGAAGCCTCCTAAAAAACACATCTGTAGAAATCACCCCCAAGTTGGCAGAGGTCTCCAAGGCTGGTGGTGCACAAACTGTGTGTAACTATAGCTACGTACAGCAAGTTTTGCCACTGTTTTTTCCCCAGACACATTTCAAGTGGAATGTGTTGCCTCATATAGGTAGTTCAATCATCAGAGAAAAATGTGGCATGCAAGAAAAGGGAAAAACTGATCAGTTTGCAGCTGGCATCCTTTGCACAGAACATTGCCAATGTAGAAGCAGGATTTCAGCTAACATAAATCACGAGGCGGAATTTGTTAAAACAGCGTGGTTCTTTGACTTATAAAGAAACAAAAATACACACATACAGGACAAGAAACACTTGAACAGGCATGAAGTATCGTCTGGGATCTCTTCCACGCTGTCTAGGCACAAGTGCCCATGAACCCCTCCATGCTGTTCATGAGCTATAAGCAGCATTTCCTAAAAATAATAGCATATTTCATGCAATGCAGTCCCGAAGAACCACCGTATTTCTTGGATCAAGAGATGGATGTGCCCTCCAAACTCCTGTCTCGCAACAATCTGCGATCAATTGCTGCAGAACATGTAGTTCAGGGTGTAGCTGGTCCCATAGGTCTCCCAGCCATTAAGCAAAAAAAGGACACTGAATTTCCAGAAAGGTAACAGAGTTTCCAGAAGATTCAGTCTGAGAACCTACTCTTTTGCTAGAGGGAGCACAGAGTGAAAAGCTCCTTCATCACTGGACCCCAGTGTTTTGTCTGAGGATTCACAAGTACTCACGATTACTTTGCAGTTGGACCAGCAGAAGGTATCTATCTGCAAGAAGACAGCAGTGCAGAAATCAGTGTGTTAATTATCAGCTTAGCAAAACACTATGGCCATGTGAAAGCTTTTATTCAGCAAGAGGCTGATAAGGTGATGATAACTGTTTGCATTTGTTATTATTTCATGATGGTAGAGCATTATTGGAACCCCCAAATTTCAGGCATTTATTTAAAACATTTCTTGCTCTTTAAAGCTAAAACCCAGTGATTTTGCAAAAAGTCCATGGTATGCATTCCCATACAGTTGAATAATACAGTCAATATGAACTGAAGATAAATCAACTTTTACCAATAGAAATTAATTTAAAAATGAGTTAAGCTTCTTCTATAGAAGTTGGGCACTGAAATTATTTTCTAATGCAGACAACGAGGCCAAGAAACTGATCCCATATGCAAACATTATGTGGAACATCCTAGGAGCAAGAGGAAAAGCACATAAAACGTTTTACTTCCATTCCCTGAAAAACATACTGTATTTGTTATTGAATCTGACCTAAAAGTCAAGCTTGAAATAAAGAACAGTAGCTCTCTGCAAAAGCTACAGAGCCTCTTCCCACGAGTATCAATGCATTTTACACGCACTCAGAGCACAGTCTCATTCCTCAAAGTCATCATACTCATGTCACTAACAGCAAGAACACATCTATGGTATAGAATTTTAATCAGAGTGGCCCACTTGTTCTACGAGCATCGCAGTGCCACTCAAGTCACAGTAATCAACACTCAGGAGAAGACTGTCCTGTTGTAGAAACAATACATCATGCTGCATAAGTGTTTTTAATTGCAACCATTTCTATTCATAGATCTTTTTTGCCCCCCCTCCCTTTTTCTTTTTTGCAGAGTCATAATCCAAGTTTAATGTTGCTCAGGCTACCGAGTAATCTCTCTCATTAGCTCCCAACACGCGAGCCATGTTTAGCAGGGGCCATGTCACTGCAGTGCCCATGATCGCGGTGCCGGGGGAGCCCGAGCGTGCCGGGTGCTGCACGGGCAGCGCTGCCGGCACCTGAACCATTTCACGCTAATTTTGAATGTTTGTCCACATGTAAAAGTAGCTGTCAGCACAGCCACCCAGCTGTAACGGCAAATCCAAGGCTGGCAGAGCGCTCCCCAGCATCCCTTCCCTGCGCAGACTGAGCCTTGCCAACAAAAACCACCTCTTTTGCCAGCGTAGCTGACTCCACCACAGAGATCCTGCCAGCATTGCGACACCCAGGCTAAAGTAGTGATTTTTTCCATAGTTTCCTACCCTCCAACTTCTTCGCAGAGGCAAACCCTAAATTAAGGCGAGAAGCAAGGAACAGAATAGGTGGTACGAAGCAGCAGTGTGTGCCACGCTGGTCAGTGCTTCTCCGTGCAACGTAGGCAAAGATGTGGGCAGATTATCTGCCCTTTCCTGCGTCCCACCACACTGCAGGAAATCAAACTCACACAGCTATTGCAAGAGCATTTTGCACCAACAAAGGGCACCAAGACAAGAGCAAGGCCGAGCGTGCGGGGTGATGAGCACGGGGCAATGCTGGCACGCGCGCCACACGAACGGGCTGCCGAAACACTCCCCGGTTTCATGTCGGGCAAGAGGAGCATTGGCACCCACCACCACGACACACGGCTCCGACCAGGAAAGCTGCAAAGTGCTTTGCAGGGGGAATAATTCATTCCTGCATCCTCTTCCCTACAGAGGGGGCTCAGTCTCTCCACCAGCTTGGCGCTCACAAATGGGACTACAACGTAATGCTAAGCTCCCGCGCTTGCCTATAAGTACTCCCGTGACGAGAAAATTAAAAAAAAAAAAAAAAGAAAGAAAATCAGGGGTTTGCCATAAAGTTACAAATACCTTGCTGCACGGAAGACCTGCTGCAGACCCAGCTGCTTTTTCTAACAAGCCTCTCATTCCAGATAACGCATTACGCGACCTTTTCCCAAACGGAGCAGAAACTTGTTTGCATGGAAACAGAGTTGCAAACACTCCAGTTCTCTTTTAGCCACTACATTTTTGCGTAAGGATTGCGGCAGTTCCTCGGTGCCGGAGCGCGCGGAGCAGCCGCCGCCGCCGCCGCCGGGTGCCCCACGCAGCGAGGTGCCCGCGTCCCGGGGACCCGCGCGCCGGAGCCTCCCGGGAGGCCCAGGGCGGGAAGCGGCGCTGGCTCCGCGCGGGAACTTCGGCGGGTGAGCGATGAACGTGCGGAGCTGCCGCCGCCTCCCGCACCCCGCGTGCACTCGTACACATGCACATACACACAAACACGCACCTGTGCGTGTGCATACACAGATAAATGTACATACGTGTGTGTATATATATATTCCCCCCAAGCCGGAGCAGCCGGGCACGGGAAGCCGCCGTCGCCCGCCGCGCGTCCCCCGACGGCCCCGCTGCGCTGCCGCCGCCCGGCCGCGCTCGCCCCGCCGCTCCGGAGCCACCCGGGCGCCCCTCGCTGCGGCCGCGAGCCCCGTACCCGAGCGGCGCCCCTCGGTGCGGCCCCGAGCCCCGTACCGGAGCGGCGTCCCGCGCTGCGGCCCCGAGCCCCGTACCCGCGCGGCGTCCCGCGCTGCCGGCCGCGAGCCCCGTACCGGAGCGGCGTCCCGCGCTGGCGGCCCCGAGCCCCGTACCCGAGCGGCGTCCCGCGCTGGCGGCCCCGAGCCCCGTACCCGAGCGGCGTCCCGCGCTGCCGGCCCCGAGCCCCGTACCGAAGCGGCGTCCCGCGCTGCCGGCCCCGAGCCCCGTACCGAAGCGGCGTCCCTCGGTGCGGCCCCGAGTCCCGTACCGGAGCGGCGTCCCGCGCTGCGCGGCGGCGCGGGCGCTTCCTGCGGCGCTCACGCGGAGCCGCGGGCGAGCGGAGCCGCGGCGCGCGGGGCGGGAAAGAGGAAATGAGCTGGAGGCGGGAGGCGGGAGGGAGGGAGGCAGGGCGGGCGCGGAGGGAGGAAGGCGCCGTCGCAGCGCGGCGGGGACGCGGCCCCGGTGCCCCGCGCGCGGGTCGCGCTCCGCGCTTGGTGTCGCCCGGCGGCCCCGCGGGGATGCTGCGAGACGGGGGAGCTTTTACTTTTTTACACACTTTTTTATATTTGTTTTGCACCCAGGGAAACTCAAATCCCTGAGCAGCGCTCTCGGGGTCGCTGCGCGGCTGCGCGGTGGGGGGTGATGAGTTTTCCCATGCACTCGCTCGGCTGCTGGTCCTGGGAGCACGATCTGCTCCCTGCTCCCACCTTCAAGGAGGGGACACACAAGTATCTATGTGTGCACAGCCATGCACCCACGCTGCATCCATGCATGCACATCCATGCATGCAGCCACCTGCATGTGCATGCACACATGCATCCATGTGCGCACACCCAAGCATACACATCGATGCATGCACACACCTGCACGCACACACACTTCATCCATGCACAAACATCCACACACGCCTGCACATCCATGTATGCACATCCGTGTACAAACACACACGAGTACACCTGCAAATTCACGCACAGGTATACATGCACATCCACGCGCACACGCACATCCATGCACACACCCACACACATACACACACTTCACTGCCAGTTGTGCTCATAGTCCTGCAGGGAGACCTGCTGTTGTCCCCTCCGGAGCAGCCTGAGCCCCTGCAGGGCTCGTCCTGCCGCGCCGCACTCGGCCTCGGCCACAGGGTGCCGTGCACTGGGCTGCCCGCCCGGCCGTGCGTCCCTCGCCAAAGGGAGCGGATTTAGGGATTGGTCACTAATCTGCTTGCCTGGGGAGGCCGGGGGAAACGTTGCTCAGCAGTAAGGCCTGCAGCACCAGCCAAGAAAAAGATCATCACAACAGGGGAAAAAAGTCCTTTCCCAGCTCTGTCCCAGAACATTTGCAAGTGGGAAAATGTACGGAGAATTTAATGCTGTCGCCGCTGTGCTTTATCGTCAGCTTTCACTCTGCCTCCCTGCGAAGGAGACTACGTGAGCACAGGCGGTGCAGTTGCGAGATAAGAACTCAGCAGCGCTGAAATCAAGGCCACGCTAGGCAAAAGGTATTTACAGATTTTAGCGACAAACCTTGGGAGACAAGGGGGGAAACGAACAAAAATGTCTGCAGACACCAACGAAATGACAGTTTTCCAAAGCTTATCTCTGTCCTAAGTCCAACAGATTTTTATGAGGACAGCAAAAAAAAAATCCACCAACTTTGCACATATACTCCAAAGCTTGAATACACTGAAACTATTGATGCAAAGAGCTGAAATGTTACACAACGGTGACTGTTTTCTGCAGCCTCTTTCAGAAATAGTTCAACCATTTTGCTAGCAAGAGAAGAGAAGGGAAGGGAGGGGAAGGGAAGGGAAGGGAAGGGAAGGGAAGGGAAGGGAAGGGAAGGGAAGGGAAGGGAAGGGAAGGGAAGGGAAGGGAAGGGAAGGGAAGGGAAGAGAAGAGAAAAGAGAAGAGAAGAGAAGAGAAGAGAAGAGAAGAGAAGAGAAGAGAAGAGAAGAGAAGAGAAGAGAAGAGAAGAGAAGAGAAGAGAAGAGAAGAGAAGAGAAGAGAAGAGGAGAAAAGAGAAGAGGAGAAAAGAGAAGAGGAGAAAAGAGAAGAGAGAAGAGAAGAGAGAAGAGAAGAGAAGAGAAGAGAAGAGAAGAGAAGAGAAGAGAAGAGAAGAGAAGAGAAGAGAAGAGAAGAGAAGAGAAGAGAAGAGAAGAGAAAAAAAAAAGAGCCCAAGGCAAAGAATGAGCATGGTGGAAACAGCAGAACATGAACAGTTAAAACTAGAAGCAACTCGAACAGGATTGTATAATGGAAAACTGTATTTAAGCGCCGCCGCTGCCAACTCTGCATACTCAAAACCTGGTTCTCCTCATGAAATCTCATTATATGTGAGTAATTCCCGTGTTTTCACTGCAGACACTCACGTGAGGACTGTGCAGGTGTGTGCAGGCCTTAGGTCTGTGCTGGCCTCTCCCCGGCATCCACATTTATGCCCAACCCCTTTTCTTTTCTTTTCTTTTCTTTTCTTTTCTTTTCTTTTCTTTTCTTTTCTTTTCTTTTCTTTTCTTTTCTTTTCTTTTCTTTTCTTTTCTTTTCTTTTCTTTTCTTTTCTTTTCTTTTCTTTTCTTTTCTTTTTCTTTTTAAGAATTGCACCCTTCCAGTTACAACTAGAAACAAAATAGTGCCATCCAATAAATGCAACCAAAATTTCAGGTGATTTTAAGTATTAGCTCTTGATAACGATCGTGTCTAGAGTTGCAGAAAACACGTAGGAGACAACTCTGAATGAAGGCAGCCTTAGAAAGCTGTTGGCTGTTTGCGATCCGTGATATGCAAAGAGGCTATGGATTAATTTTTGAAATGATCTTGCGACCATTGCATCTTTCTTCAGCACCGCTGCTTGCTCTACAACACACAAATAAAGGAGGCTCATGTTCCGAAAGGTACCACAACCAAACCCCGCATTTGGAAGTTAGAATCAATATGTAGGTGGTTACTTCCTCATATTCGGCACCTAAGTGCGTATTAATTCAAGATCTTAATGTCCTGTTAAAGTACCTGCATTTGCAAAATTGGGTCTACTGGGTGTATTTGGCTTATCCAAAGATCTTTTCTAATGGTATATGCTCATTAAGGCTATCTGTAATATTCCTGCGATGATATAGTGTGGGCCCTCACGAATTTAAGTACCATAAATGCTTTGGTATCAAACCTTTTGCTTGGTGTCTTTTGGCTCTTTGTTCTCTTTCTATAGTCAGAAGAAGGAAACATGGATTAAATTAGATTAACCTGGATCGTTCTAAATATGTTGAATTTGAAAAAGCTGTGTGAAATTTCTTCCACTGTCTAGTTTGGTTTAATTGCCAAAGGATTGAACAGAAACTAAAGTATCTGAGATGCGTGGCACACTGCTATGCTTTAAACATCTGCCACAGCTGTGAGAGCCTGTTATGTCAATGGTGGCAGTATTGAAGCTGTTGCTAATGCTGCATTGTTGCCTGCCTTGCCATGGTTTGACATGATTAACTATGTAAAGATTATGGTGATATTTGCCTTTCTGAGCAGTTCATTGAACCTGCACATGTGCTGCAGATTCACCTGGGCCGTGCAGCACTAGGAGCTCCCAGAGACACCAGCTCCTGTTTGTGCCATTGAAAAGCTTGGGGAGTGACTGTGAGCGAGGGCTCGGGACTTGGGCCTTATTTTCTGATACCAGTCGTTGGGATGGAAAGAGCTGGCGGGTGGGCAGGGGTGGTGAGCAGCAGCTTCCCTGAATCCGAGCAGCACCTTCTCCGGTCACTCAGCTTGATCACAGCTTACGCTCCATGGAACAAAGCAACATTTCAAAAGACATTGTAATCATTTTTTTCCATCCTGTTGTAATCTTGCTTTCAGAAATCTCTCAGTGAAGAATCATGCTAGAGAAATCCAAATGAAAGCAGCAGCGGAGAAAGGCAGCTGGCATTATTTTGCTGTGATAACTAAGCTGGATGGCAGCTGTTTGGAGAAATATGAGGCAAATTTCCTTATCAGAACTATTTTATTCAGCAAATTTTGTCTTCCAGTCCTAAAAACCTGGATGCTCATCTGTATTGCCCAACATTTTTGGCTACCAGATGCTGAAGTTTGCAGTCTGATTGACTGTACCGGTGTACCTTCTTTCCTTTGTGTTTCCACCTTGGACTATGTGCAAACAAACAGGCTTGGGAAATGCCAGCTGCACATATTGCTCTCAGCCACTGTATGGGCAAGCAGCATCGCTTTAATGGCAGACACAGTATTTAATGTACTATCAAAGCAAATACATAAAGGACTTTTGCCAGTTGTCTGGATTGCAGAAACAGAAAAAAACATTTTAGGTCTTTGTGGTGTGCTTTCCTGCTAAAGCAGGTTTGGTCCCTGTGGTATTTTGTAGAGTGCTTCCCTGCCCTGCTTTACTCGACCTTGCAGGGTGGGGAGAGCTGAGTGGGTGGACTCTGCTCGTACCCTTGAGAGTCTCTGTCTAGTTTGGAAAACATAACATGGAGCAAGGAAAAATGGGAGTACAGAGAATTCAATTACCAGCACAATATTTAAGGTGTTTTTTGCATGCTCTTTCTTCTCCAGCCTACTTGCTATGCTTTCAGTGTGTCACTAACATCAGATAGATGTAAAAGGTAAAAAAAAAAAAAATAGGGGCAATACTCTGTCATTGCATGATTGCTCTTCTTTCTCTTAGCAGGAGATTGTCTTCGGTGCTTTCTTCCCCTGCAAGGAGAAATGAATAGTAAGACCTGCAGTGATTGGCAGTAAGCCTGAGAACAGCAGATGTGAGTCTGCACAGCTGGACAAAGAAAAAAATGCACTTTGCTACCTACATTTGTATTAAGGTTGCCCCAGGGATACCACTGTGCCTACGTGTGACTTAGCATATGAACAGCAAAAGCCATCAGGCGCATTTACATATATAAGAACGCTTGGTGTCCTTTTCAAAGTTAAAGAGAGCAATGATTAAAGCAACATAAAGCAAATTTGGCTGACTGGTTGTTCCCTCAGATAATAGAATGACTGAATGAGGGAGAAAAAAAAAAGGAGTAAGATTGACAGAGATGAAGAATTTATGAATTAAACCAGCACATTTTCATTTCATTTACTGTTGTCTACTAGTTTATTACATGGGAATCTAAAAGGGACTTGATTTTGCCCCCTAGGCTGTAGTTGCTATGCTAGGCACTATGGTTAGATGTTTTAGATAAGATTTTAATACTAAAGCTTCTTACACAAAAAGAGAAAAAACCTTGCTAGAAAGGGAAGATTAAAAAGCCTCCTTTTCCTCCTGGGTGCTTTACTGCAGTTTGTCTGTTTTGCCATACGGTGTGCCGGAATTTGTCCTAACAAAACAAAGTGGGGGTGTGCATGGGGGCTGGTTTAATTATACTTATTAAGAAAAAAAAAAAAAAAGAAGAAGTGGTGTCGTCTGCCTGTGTTTATTTTAAATTGCTTGTAGCAGGAATCCAGTTCTCCAGTGGGATCTGTGCCCAAGACTTCCCCGACCGGTGCAGAGCAGCAGGTGCCTCCCCAAGCCCCACGGCCAGCGCAAAGCGGGACGCTTGGGGGTCCTGTCCTGCCCACCCTGCTCTTTCCCCACACTGGCAGCAGCAGCAGGTATTTTAAATGCAGCAGTGATGTGTCACACCAGAAATTACAGGGAGCCTTTGAAATGGAAGAGGTCCCACCGAGCTTAATAGCCATGTAAAGACAACTGTTGGGTCTGTGGATGCAACAGACCTAACTGTTTTTGTATCCCAAAATTGCAGATTTTTTTTTTTCTGCTGAGAAAGGTGGGGTGGAAGAAGAAAAAGCAAATGTTTCTGCACAGCAGAAAATGTCAGCGCTGTTGCTTGTTCCTATTCTGAACCACAACAGAAAATGAAAAAGCCAGAAATTAAGTGTGAAAAAATATAGGTGTCTCCAAGTGAAAAGCAGTGTTTCAGCCTGGGATTACAAAAGCCTTTAAAACAAACACACACACACACACAAAGCAGTTTGGTTCGATTAGGGCAATAAAAAATAACATAGGAAAGCTGATGTTTCCTGATGACTTTGTTTTGGTTTATTTCCCCATATGTGTGCCCCCCACCAAAAAAAAAATGGAAAAAAAAATTGGATAGCTCTTGCTCAGACATCCGCTCTGACAAGATGCTAATTCCACGCTCTGCAAGCCTATGAGCTCCAGGACACCTTGTAGAGCCCTGTGAGGGCCAGGGGCAGCTGCCTCAGTAGGTGACACGATCCACATTCCAGAGAACCTGGAAAAGCGAGATTTCTCCCAATAATAAGGTTTTCTGCTCAGTTCTACATTTTGATACCCAAAGGCAAAGCCATGTGGGTGTAACTTTGAGGAAGTCAGATTAATCTTGGCACAGGCAATAGAGCACCCTTGTAGCGCTCCTGTTAGTAATTAAGAGAAAGAAGACCACAGGGGAGGGCAATAAAAATATTAATTAACAACATTTTAAATAAGAAAAATGGTAGCAATTTTTAAAAGGGAAGTTTTTGCCTGGAGAAAATGCTTAAATAGAACAATTACATGGGTCATTTGACAAATGCACACGAATAATTAAATAGTGCTATTGATTACACATTCAGATAATCACCAGATCCTCCGTGCCATGGCATGAATGTCCCAGTTCAGCCAGGTCTCAATCTTTTCTGCCCTAATCGAAGCTAGTGAAAAATATGCTTAATTTCAAGCACGCAGGCAAACACATTTCGCTCACTAATCTTTGCTTGAAAAATTCGTGCATGTTCACGATCTTCCTGGACAGGCCCCCATAAATTCCTGCAAGGCGACGGCGCTGTACAGGGTGAGCAAAAGGCTGCGTGGAGGAGCTGAGGAGCCTGGTGACGGTGTCTTAGCTGCACTGGAGAGAAACACATGCTCAGGGCTTGGTTTGGCGGGCGCAGGTTGAGGAAAGGGGAACAGAAAGACCCATGATCCCAAGGCATGCACAGAGATGAAATGAGATGTTTCATATTATCACAGTGCCAAGTGCCCTACTTTGGCACCTGGCCATTTATTCTGAGTCACCTTTGTAGGAAATTGCCAGTTCTAGCCAGGCTTTCTTTTCTGCAAAACAGTTCTATACTCTGTCTGGAGCAGCCATGCCAGTGGTAAACCCAATCTCTTTTGTGGTAGTGTTGAAAGAAAAATATAGACATCCTATTAATATCCAAATTGTAGAGCATTCCAGATGTGGAATCTGGTTTCTTTAAATATGCAAACCCAAACAAATAAGGCTTGAAACAGTAAAATTCTGTTATTTCTTCTGACTCATAACTTTTTTTTTTTTTTCAAAGCGGTTTTCAGGGAAATTTCTTCAGCAATTCCTGTGTTTTTGCCTGACTCATACTGAAACACCAAATTCATTATTAAAGCAAAATTGTAGCAAAGGGTATCTGAATACTTGGTATTTACCAGATTAAAATGCATTCTAAACCATATTCTATAATGGAGCATGCATTACTCAATAATTAAATATTATATTATTTATAAAAGCAAACAAAAAATCTGTCATGTAGGGAAAAGAGAAAGTCAACTACTTCAGAAACGACAATTCTGAAGTGCAAGATTCTTGTAGCACAGCATCAAAGCATGGCTGAGGTTGGAAGGGACCTCTGGAGATCATCTAGTCCAACTCCGCTGTTCAAGCAGGGTCACCATGCATGTTGCATGGGATCATGACTAGATGGCTTTTGATGGCTTCCCCAACGAAGGAGACTTCACAGCCTCTGTGGGCAACCTGTGCTGGTGCTCACAATCAAGAAGCTTTTTCTCATGTTCAGATGGAACTGCCTGTGTTTCTGTTTGGGCTTGTTGCCTCTTCTGCTTCAGGACAGCCTGTACCGGTTCCTGGGGTTATTCCTCCTTTGGTGCAGGAGCCTGCACTTGCTTTTACTGAGCTTCATGAAGTTCTCTGCCCATCTCTCCAGCCCATGCTGGTCCCTCTGAATGGCAGCACAGCCACCTTTCCCAAGCTTGCTGAGGGTGCTCTCTGTCCCTTGGTGAGTAGGTTGAACAATATCGGACCCAGTATTTATTCAAGGTATACTATTAGCTACAGGTCTCCAGCTAGACTTTGGGCTGCTGATCACCAACCACCCTCTAAGCACTGCCGTTCAACCAGTTCAGTTCTCAGTCCAGCTCTGTCTGCTCATCTAGCCCACACCCCTGAGGATGTGACAGAGACTGTGTCAAAAGCCTTTCTCAAGTCAAGGGAGACAATATCCACTGCTCTCCTCCCCTCATCTGCCCAGTCAGCCATCCTATCATAGAAGGCTCTCAGACAGTTAATCAGGATCTCCCCTTTGTGAATCCATGCTGATCACTTATCATCACATTCTTATCCTTCCAACACTTGAAGGTGGCATCCTGGATGAGCTGCTCCGCCAATAATAAATGCTCTTTTATTCTTTTGGTGCTTGTCAAATATTTGCGTTCGGCATTCTTGGTTTTGTTCAGAATAAGGGAGGTGTGTGTGGTGTTCAGACACTGCGGGGATGGGTGGCAGAGCCAAGTGCAAGGGTGTGCAGCAGGATTATCCTCACGCCAAAGCCCGGCGGCATTTTCACCTCAGTAGAATACCTGAGATCTGTTGGACTCTCCATTTGAGGAAAAAAAACCCAACCCTATTCTGTTTGCCATGCAGGCATCAGACTACGAGCCCTTACGTCCCTTTAGATTTCAGCAGCAACCTTTTGCTAGACACACCAGTGCCCAGAACATCTGAGCCAAGGTGCACCGGGTGCAAATAGGCCCCAAGTCACCACAGGAGCTGAGTCAGGCCCAAATTAATGCTGCCCCGGCTTTATAACAGTATATAGTGGTGTGTGCTATTTTGCATGGTGCTCTGATGGAAGACAGACCTCAAAAGCAACAGGTTTGGAAAAGGATGCTGCAATTATGATTTCTTCACTTTTTTAATTAAAAAACTTTGCTGAAGAAAAGGGGAATGAAAGAAAAATCCCCCACCTCTAAGATCTGATATTTACCTTCTCACCAGCTTTACAGTTACTTATTTTGAACATTGCTTCATCTCCTGTCTCCCTCCCGCATCATCCCTAATTAAAGTACACACTCTCTGCACTTACCCAAATGAGGATGTGGGAGGCAGAATAGGATCAATCTCATTTTCCACGGCTGTATTGCCTCTCCAGAGCCGATGTGTGTCCTGCTCTCCACAACACCTACGCAGGGCCTGGAGGCCCTGATACGACCCTGGCTTCACCACAGCCCCATGCCGCAGGAGCTCGAGCTTTTGAGTGGCAACCTTCAAAAAAAAAAAAATGAAAAGAAAAGAAAAATGGCAATGAAACAAGCTGCCATGACTCACCAGGCACACAGAGCAAGCATGTTTTGAAAGGAGTGAAAGTCTTTACAGAAGTATTGCTCTCAGCACAGTGGCATTGGAAAATATGTTCGTTCCTCACCAAGGAGGCTGAAGGAGCAGAGAGGACTTCTAGGTCCATGGCATGGTGACTTGGTGCCCTTCAGACATATCTTGTAGCTTCAAACCAAAGTGAAATTCAAATAAAGCCTTAGGACTGCAAGGACAGGTCTTCTGCAGCCTGTACTGAGGCATCTCAGATAACATCCCCTTCTCCTCACTCTTCTTCGCCTCCTCCCCAGCCGAGCCAGCAAAGTCAAGTTTCTCCCTGTCCCCAGGTTTCCAGCCTGCACACTGGAAGTGGAGTATGTCCTCCCCAGCCTCCCCACCACATCCTTGTCCCAATACCTCCCCTGTTCCAGCTGGAACAACGATGTGTTCCTGTGTTTCTAGCGGTCACCAGCTCTGCATACCACACTGCTGTTGGAGGAAGGCAGAGGACAGCAAGCCCAGCTGGGAATTGCCATTCTGCAAAGACACCACGCGTTGTGACCCTGCTGATGCAGAAAAACTCTTTGCCATGGGGCCAGCTGGGATGCCAGGTAAGTTGGCTGGTGCAGAGCTCCCCGCTGCATTGCTCTGGGGAGAGCTAGCTCGGGTCTCCCTATGCTATACCATTGCCTACAGGACGACGCCTGGAAAATTAAAAAGACATACATAGACAGCAGCATAAAAATGTCTCTCTAACCTAATTGATGCTTCTGTGGCTCAGATCTACAGAATAAACCTCTCCCTGCAAACATCATGCTTGAAAAGCAGCTCTGGTGCATGCAGAGCTGGTGCCCTGCAGTCACCACAGCCCCTCCTGCCCCTGACCCAGCACGAGGGCAGCCGTTAGCACAGGAAGAGCATACGAGAAAGGAGGGAATATCGAAATTAGCAGCCTCAGAGAATATCGATGCCTCACAGAGATTTTCAAAGACATGGTCAGAGAAGAAAATGCTGCACGTCGGTGCGTTGAATATTTGGCAATAGCCTTTTCCCTGTCTGAAATGCCAATGCACACTCCATTCTGTGTTAGACTAATGCATCAGTGTCCATAAAAGCTGAAAAGAGCTGCTGAGAACTTCCATAGCTCTGAATAATTAATTCCCAGAACTATAAAAAGCTACAAGGGAATGAAACTTAGAAAAATCTAGTTTTAGGATAATTATAGTACAAATCAGGAGAACACTTGGACCCCAGACAGATATATTAGTAGGACAGCTGAGCACAGTGGGTCAAATCCATACTCAACAGAACTGCAGTCTTGTACAGAGCTCCTCTGGGATGGATTTAACCCAGGGAGAGACAGCAGACCCTGTGGTTACATTGAAGAAGTGAGTAGAAATCTAAAATAGCACTTCTTAATATGAAAACCATAAAAGAAATGAGTGAAATTATTCCAGGCTAGCATTCATGCCTCAGGTGTAAACAGGGAGTGCTATTTTCTGAAATACTTTGTTGTAATACTAGTTGAACTCTCTCCCAGTCTTTATATATCACATCTACAATATTACTATTAGTCCTATAAAATCGCAGTTTGTTTGCAGGCCTTATCACATTTGGAGGTTTCTTAAAGCTCCAGATACTGCAATTGAGGTGTTGTTTGAGGAAGCAGACCTTCACTGTTCAAAGCAGCTACATGTTTCATCCATAATTTTCATGGAGAGTTTGAAAACACTAACCCTGAGCATTTTGTCACCAGCAGGCAGATGGCAGATGTTTTCTTTCAGTTTCCCAGTTTTTAAGCCACTCATATGGTGCAGAGTGTCCAATCCTTTTTTTATCCTTTTTTTTTTTCCCCATCCTTGGGCCACATACACTACTAGTTTGTGCTTGTTTAACTGAAACTCACTCTCAGGTACGGGATGGAAGATGTTTACAGTTTGCAGAACAACACATACAGTCAAGTTGCATACTGGGCATGTGCTACATATGTATGTGCTATACAACATGCAAACACACAGGGAGCTTGGACTAGCAGAAAGAAAAAAAAAGTTTATTATAATTGAGTGCTGGAGGAGCCAATATTTGGTCATTGTTTCATGGTTAGCACCATGCACTCCTGCTTCCTCAGGGTCTCAGTGGGCTCCCTGAGGCTCTGTACAGGCTTCCCCAGGACAGATCCACTTGAATTTTGTCTGCTGCTCTCTGAAGGAAGACCATACCAACAGAGAGGCAGCATTTTTTTTTCTTAATAACAGCAGCAGATCATCTGACAATTGAGTTTTACGCAAGCCAGAAGTCCCAGGCTGTTCACAGACCAATGTTCAGGGAGGGGATTGCTGCCTCAGAAGAGTCATGTTGGTGACTCCCCAAACGCGCTCTGGGCTATGATTCAGCACAACTCCCTGTGTCAAGGAAGCAACCCACAAACCTGCTCCTGCTCCATAAAGGTCATTTCTGTGCTTCCACCAAAGATAAATAATTCCTTATATAAAAAGTTCCTTGCTTTCCTACCTCTCAAGCGGCAGGAGAGGATATGTCCAAGGACAGGCAGGCAGCAGCAAGAGTCCCAGCACCAGTCCTCTCCAGGTTGTATCATCCACTGATCTTTTTTAGGTTTCATGGATTGACAGTTCCAAGGCAAGCTGGAACTCCTAATCTCCTGTGCTCATTAAAGCTTTGACAATTTTATGAGTGCCAGTGTTCATTAACCCTGCTCTCCTGGTAAAAATCCATATCAGCTCATGTTTCCATGAACTCCCCTTTATGGCATTACTTATTCCTGGTATTAAGTTACTGATACACTCACAGCGTGCTATTAAACAGATACTATTTTCTTAGTCGTGAGCAATGATTTTCCTATATACTCCATTTATTAAGAGCATGTACATCTTTTAAGGTGAAAGGCTTTCCTATAAGCCTGTGTCATTCCTTGAACCCCCACATGCTTAAAAAGAGACATACTTTGTAAAGAGGCATCCTTTCAGTCATTCATAACTGCAGCAGCTGTTTGACACTACACAAAAAAAAAGTGATGGAAGGAAGCAAGGATTACTGTATCAGTCAAAACCGCATCCACCTCCTCCACGGCATTCTTGCTGCAAGAGGAACAAAAATCTATTTCGACAAGACTTAACTCTCCAGGCTGGCATTACAGATAGGTGGAAGGTGAAATATCACATTTTTTTCCTATGTGTCCTAAATGTGTTCCTAAAACATTAAGGTCAATTCAAGATGCACAATAAGGGCACAGATGATGGAAAGAGTATGCTTATTAGCTTATAGGCAGGCCAGAGCAAGCAGGAGCTGCAGGCACAGAGGAGGGCAGAATGACAATTCAAAGCAATGCTGACAAGTTGAGGAAATGGCCTGAAAAGCAAAAAGGATGCAATTCAGTAGAAGCACAAGTAAGGTAGACAGGAACAATCAGCTGTGCAAACACAGACCTGGTTCAGCAGCAGCCATTCTGCCAAATGAAGGTCTGAGAGGGTGGTTGTGGATTGCACCCTGAACATGAATCAACAGAGTCATGTTGCTGTGGAAAAAACAGATGTTCTCAGGTAGATAAGCAGGAGCAGAGGCCATAAAATGTGAAATTGCCCTGCAAGAGCACTGCAGCCCAGCTCGGAGAGTGGCATCGCCAGAGCCCGGCTGCACAGGCAGAAGAGCAGAGATGTCAAAGGCAGAGAGGCTGGGTGAACCAGGGTTTAGCCTAAATATGTGAAGCCTGAGGGGAAACACAATCCTTCAGCTATGCAAAATGTTGTCTTACAGTGGAGGGGGGTGTCCATGGTGAAGACAAGCAATGAGATTAAGCTAAAGAAAGTAAGATTCAGAGTGTGCATGGGGGAAAAAAAACAACAGGTAAGGGCAGCAAACCACTGCACTGGATTGCTGTGGGGATTGAAATTTCCATCACACTAAGAACAGGTCAGACAAGTGGTGGTTAGAGATGATAAAGTGGTAGAACCTGCCTTTAGGCAGAAGGGAAGATTAAATGAGCCCTTGTGAATCTTTTTAGCACAGTTTCTCTATGATTTATCAGAGGCCTCGTAGCTGCAGTTTTCCACATTTCCAGGGTTTAAAATGCAGCTCTTCTCAGCAACACAGCTGTGGAGGTGTTGGGATAAAGTGGAGGCACTCTTATCTGAGCGCAGAGGCACCAAGTCACTTTTGGAGCAAGACCCGCAGAAGCCACCTACAGTCACCAGCAAGCTGTGCTTGGATTTCCTCATGAGATGAGAAAATAGCACTCAAACCTTTTCCCTCTAGTTTGTGCAGAATCGAAATATCAATAAATTCTTGGGCAGATCAAAAAAAAAGGTAATATTTCAGTTTACCTTTCAGGTTGCTTAACCCTTTCTTCTCCCAATATCCCTTGTCAATATCTAAGCCTCTTCAAAGTCAAAGTGAAATAAAAACCTCAACTCCCTGTCTTGGAAGTGCCCATGCCAAGAAGTTGATATTTCTGAATTCCTTCTGATTTTACAACACAGATAATCCACAAATTGAGATTCACATAGACTTTCAGTCTCCTAAAAGCTATTGCAAATATATTGACTCAGCTCTACTTCAGTTCTTCTAATTCTAAACACTCACAAGTTTCATCAAGGGAAAGTCTGACTAGAAATGAGGAAAAAAAAAAATCATTGTGAGGGTGGGTGATCAAGCACTGAAGCAAGTTGCCTAGAGGAGCTATGGCATCTCCATCCTGCTGTTTCAAAACTCGATTGGATAAGGACTTGGGAAACCTCATCAGACTGAAGTTGGTCCTGCTCAGAGCAGGGCTGGGACTAGAGATCTCCAGAGTGCCAACAGAGGTAAAGCAGAAGTTCCCCAAGTCACGGCAGAATGTACCCTATGTCTTAATATGTAGGCCATGTTTTTTTCTCTGCAGTTAAGTTGTCAGCAAATGCCACGGGACCCCAGGCTACCCTACTCCTACCCAGTGCCCCCAAGCACCAGAGCCAGGACTTGTTGCTGGTCCTTCACACAGCGCTTCCCACTCCTCAGCTCTCCACAGCTTATCGCTCCTGCAGGCTCTGGAAACTCGCTGATAAGGATGGATATTTACCTGCCTTGATTCATTAGGTCAGAATACAAATGAGGTACAAAGACAATACAATCTTTTTTAGAAAAATAAATAAATAAATAAATAAATAAACAAGCTCAATTTTGTTGCTATCCCACTGCTGTGTGGGAGAAAATTTATTCTAACTCCTCATCCTTTCCCATAATATTTGTTGATTTTTAAGGCCTCAATAAATCCTTGAAATGGCATCCACTGAAGACATTTGACTGCAGTAATGGGTTTAATCACTAGAGTCTCAAAAAGCACTTTATAAAGTTTGCAAAGCATTATCCCTGTCTGGGAAAGAAAAAAAAAAACACACAGACAAAATAAAGGAAAAAAAAACACAGAAAAGTAAACAGAAAAATATATATATAAAAAGGAAGAATATCAAGAAAAGGCTAATAATACTTCAAATCACAGTGAGAAGCTTAAACCCCTGGACACAATCCAGCCCTCCCAACTCTCACATATACATTAAACAGGCTTTACTCACAGCTGCACCAAGAAATATCTGCCTTTGCTTTGCTGGCTGAATGTTCAGTGGAAGTTATAGGTGACTAAGCAGGGCAGAAGGCGTTTAGCTTTTCAGAGCCAGGATGACATGGCAAAGCAGGGCTGTTAGAAGATGATTGTCTTACTTGTAACCAGGCCAATTTGGTATAACTCAGAGAGCCCTGTGCTGATGCAACCATGGTATCACATGTAAGGAAACTGCTAGGTCTTCTTTCAATACTTTTCTGACTAATAGCTAGACAACAAGTTTGTAGGAGTACCTTATTTCTTTGAGTTGAGCTCAGATAATGTTTAAATACAACATGGAGACTGTTTGCTTAAAATATTTAAAAGCTGAACATACCTTTATATTTCTCATGAAAGGATGCACAGGACTGGGAAGCTTTTCATTACCTCCACAGCATGGCTCTCCAGCTAAGCATGGTGCTTAGTAGGTGGTGCAAAAAGACTCTTTCCAGGTGCTCGCATAGCTGAAGCATGGGCAAGGCAATTGATTTGCTTGAATTTAAAAGGGCAGATTTATGGAGAATAACCGCCCTCTAACCTGGCAGCAAACATGTACTGCCTTTAAGGGATTCACAACTGCGTCTTGTTCTCATGGAGGTAACTGAGTTTACAAAAAGCATTTGATCTCTTCTTCCTTCCTTAGTTCAACATTGTTGAGAATCGCCCAAGTTATTCCTATTAGAATTGCAACAGGCTTTCCATTTCAATGCCAGTGAGTATCTGTCACACTGATGCATTTTGTACATGGAAAGTGTCACCAACACTTACAGTAGACAACAGCATATACATCACCAAATGGCTGACTGCCTGTTGTAAGAGAAGTAAGATGGGCTACCTTTTCCTGTGATTACGAAAGCAGGTTGCCTTGAGCAACGTGAATTCAGCGGCCAGATTCACAGATTTTGTACCATTTCTGTGCTAAATTGACAGTTCTGGCATTTAGCTTCATTTAAAGATAAAACAAAATTAAATACAAAAAAATTCACTGGGCGTCAGGATCACTCATATGTTCATTACAAGATTCCAAACTTTATCCATCATTTCCTGCAACTCTGTGTGAAGATGCTTGCCTGTCATCTTTTCAAAGAGATGATTTTTTAAAAGTTCATATTTGCACAGGACTCAAATACAGCTGGAAACCCCCTATATAACCTTTTTGCCAATGAAGAAAAGACAGAAACACCCTGCAGGAGATCCTGAACAGTATACACAGAATTAAATGAGTGATTCAAAAAAATATGAGCCTAAAGGACAGAGAAAAATTCAGTTATATCTCCAAGAAGATGCTTTTATTTATTTATTTAATGAAATGCACAGAGCCTTTACAACAGGCTTATACAATGTTGGGGTTACCAGCATTGAAAGTAGCTTTCATAGAAATGTGGCACAGCCACTATCAGAGGTGGTTTGGGATCCTTCTCAGATATTACCTACTTGCACTGACACAGATGTTGAAGCTCCTAATTTATTGTCTTTTATTCAAATTACAAACTTGAGTAGAGTTTTAGAATTACATTTCCAAAGTAAATCATTAACAGTGACAGAAAAAGCTGTCCCATTAAAACTGTGTTTCCATGAAAGCTCTATGCATGAACCTAATTTCTCTGTCTACATTAAGTACGTAATTTCTCTGCTGAAAGTATGTGTCAAGGATAATTTATTTTATCTGAAACTTTGCAAGGCAAGAAGAGCCTTCTGTGATACGTGCACATATCATCTGCTGGGTTCTGTTTGATGCAGAGGGTCCAGACACTGCTGAAGTCCAAGATAGGAGCCAGGTACGTGCCAATTACTCCCTTCAGCCTGCAAAAAGGAAACCCTGAGCTTGGTCCCAAGCTTTGGGGACTGGGAAACCAAGGCTGCATGTGACAGTGCCATAGACCTGGGTAGCATTTTAGATTCAGTCTAAGTATGGCTGGGACAGCCCTCACCGTATATGTTGTGGTATTATCTGCAGTGAATTAAATCACATTTTTTATGTTAGATACAGTATTTGACAGTATCGTGTCCCGTACTGTTTTAAAAATGACTGAAACACTTTTTTATGTTGATATATGTTGTATGATCAAGCTGGCCATTTATGCCTTCTCTCTGCCAGCAAAGTGTTGCCCTAGAGGAAATTTGTTTTTCTGGCTTGTTCTAAATGTTTTGTCATTTTTCTGAGAGGCCATCCAAAGGGCTTTTTAATGACCATGCAGAATTTCTCCTGGTGCTTACAGGACATGCACGTGCCAAAGGCATGCAGAAGTCCAACTAGGCTTCAGAAGAAATTTCCAAATGAGTAAATTCAGTTATTCAAGTTCACTCTTGCAAATTCGTTATTATTTTCTGGTAGCTCTACAAATGGTCACTCAGTGACTGTGAACGAATACTCGTTTGTATTGCCCCCCATCGAGATGGTCAAACCTGAGACCAGCACGTGCAGAGGATGCTCCCTTACCTTGCCCCATGTCCCCCAGCAGACTCCCTGCAAGACAAGCCACAAAGCCACATTCCCACTTCCTCGGAGTCCCAGTGCTCCCCCTCCATACTCCTGGCCAAGCCACTTCACCAGTCTGTGTCCAAGCTGCAGATCTGCTGCTTGCAGACAACCAGCCCACCCAAGCTACCCTCAAAGGTTAATGCCTGCCTGGGCTTTTCTTTGCATCTCCACATTGGCTCTGTTCAAACACTGATAGCTTTTTGCAGCCCTTTCATTGCATCCAAAATCGGGCCTCCTGGCCGGGATAAGCATGCCCCTCTCCCAGATGTCAGTGCTAGAGTTCACATGCAAAGGTAAATGGACTGCCTCTTGTTTTGCATAAAAACATGCAGCACTGTTTTCTGCACCCTACGCTGATCCAAAAGATATCAAGTTGAATATCTCTTCTCCCCATCCCCGTTCTTCCTTTAAGGATCATGTTTCCTGCAGTATGATATTCTCTGCCAGTCTGTCCCAGTTGTGCTGATGAAGCTTGGCAAAGCAATCAGTAGGTTGATATTATATAAGATATTAGAGTGCTCTGAAACATGTCTGCCAGCATTTTGGTGGTATTACTCAAATCCTATCACTAGAGACTCATCGGCTTAATTTCATAGCCATGTGCCTTCAGAGGTGGCCGTGCTCCAAAGCAATGCCTGCTGAACGCTTGCCTTTCTACCCGGTCAACTGCTCCTTCATTTGCTTTCTGAAGTTAGCAGACTGCTAGTTACCTTTTTTATATGAATTAAGTCTGTGTTAAATGGCATGAGGATCACGAAGTCTGGTACCTGAAAGACAGAAAAAAAAAAAAAAAAACAGAATTCCATCTCCATACATATTCATCAGAAGCTTTTCATGCTTCTGATGTATAGGACACAGGTGTAGCCTGTGTCTCTCAGTGTGTAGGAAGAATACGGTTCAAAAGACAAACCAACATCTTAGGTCCTCCATATGATACATGCAAGTCACTAAATATTCTTGCAGTTGTCTGTGATGTCTGACGGCTCCACAACAACACTAGATTTCTAGCCTCCCTGTGCTGCAAGGTGGGCTGGCCAGACAGTCACAGAATGTGCTTTTCCAGAGAGGAAGCTGAGGGAGAGCGAATGATAAAATAGTTGCCCCCAAACAACTCAGCATGGGGAGCAGCATGTGGCCTTGTTTGGACTCATGGGTCATTCAGTCCAAGCTAGTGGGGCAGAGACGGCAGGATGTTACCTTCTGCTCAGGAAGAGACTCACATGTTTCTTGGTATTGTTTCTAGCCCGTTTGCTAGGAAGGATGCTGAGTAAACCCATTCATCTTTCATTCAGTTTTAGGAAAATCGTACACTTCATTGGTTACAGACCCTCCCACCTCCCCCGCGTCTTCCCTTGCCTCATATCCCAGCTCCTTCCTGTGTTTTTTTTCACCTTGCTCCTATTCCTACTCTTGTCTATCCTTGCATCTGTTCCATGCTCACTAGTCTGTCTCATCTTCATCTCCTCTTCACAGCTCAGCTTTACAAACCCATATGCTTCTGTTACAGCTGTAACACTTCTTTGCTCTTGACTCCAATGCCCAATTACAAAGGAAGAGCTCAAAAGACTATGCTGGGCTGCAGCCTAGGATTTGGAGATGACATTTTTCAAGAACTTACCCAAACTAGCAGGTATCTCAAAAGTATGTGAAATGGTGATTTTTATTTCAGAAGTTTGCTTCTTGACAAGATTTGAGCAAGAGGGAAAACTGATCCTCTTCCAAACCAAACCCTGCTACTGAATTTCAATTCCTGCTCAAGCATGAGGCACTGCAGTTTTGACTGAAGAGCTCTATAAATTCTGGCTTTGAGAAATTAAACTTTTTTGTGTGAGACTTTTTTTTCCAAATTTGCTGGATCAGATATGCTGAAGCTTTGCAAAGATACCTAAGACTGAGACAGGCAATATCATATGTAATCCACTTGGATTCCATCTTGTCAGACAAATACATCAGCAACTGAATACAAGACTTGAGAATGGAAATGATTTAGTAACTGTAAGACATATACCCATGCAACATCTTCTAGTTTTTTAAATGTGCTTCTCATCCAAGAATCTGGAGGCACAGAAAAAAAAATAAGCCTTGTGGAAATACAAGTTCTCTCTCATGTTCTTCAGGTTGGTAGCATTAAATATTAGAGACTAACTTCATTATGTTCAAAAAAAGATCAACTTTCTGTTGCCAGTGGCTGTTCTGAATCTCTTCCTAAAAACACAATTCAAACTCCTGCAGGACAGAAAATGCAGGATTGAATCACCAAGTGAAAGAAGACCTTTCCTGGTCAAGAGATAGCACAGGAATCCCTTGTGTAATTACCCCCAGAGTATGTCTCTATATTACCCTGCATCATACTGCAGAACATGACATTTCCAAGTAATTCGGGCCTGTCATGGGTTTTAGTTTACCCTTAACTAAAAAGAGGTTCTCACCTCATAGCAAAGCTGACATTTGCTACCATTTACTCACGGATGTTGTGTGTTTACACAGCAGTCAAGGCAGCGGTGCCAAAATCTTTGCCCTCTGACTGTTAAAACAACATCAGTACTATTCAACACTATTATGTCTCCATCAAGTGCACAGCTCTCCCTCATCTTGCCTGCTGTCTCCATGCTCCCAGAAGAAGACATGTTATCCCACTCTGCAAACAGCAGCAGGTTGTCCAGCCCATGAGCAGCTCTGGCTCTTCTCTATGAAGACCAGGACGGCCTACCAGACCATGCCCAGACTGAACCCACCTAGGTGCAGCACAGCACAGCTCTCCCAGGCCACCTCTGCACTCCTCCCTCGTCCTCAACCACACGCATCTGCTCCAGTTGATGTTGCAGCCCTAAGGTGCTCCATGCAGAGGTCTCTTTCAGCTCCACCTTTTTAGCTTTGTAGCTCTCACTGCCATAAGCTCAAGTGTTGCTCTGTGCAACAGCAAATTCCTACAAACACCCAAGAGCTTTAGCACTGCTTTCCAAATTCCATTCACAGACCCTCATGGAATTATAAAACTTGCACAGAGTGATTATAATAACTGTTCTTCAGATCTAGACAGATCTTCCATTGCACAGAAAGTTAACACATACAGCAGGATAAACTCATTAGTCATTTATCATGAAGAATGACACAAATTTCAAAAAGAAAATAGAGCTACTCTTACTCAATAACTTAGAAGAAGATATGCTGTTTCAAGACTCCATATATATGTCTTTTCCCGTTATGTAAAATTAATTTCCGTTATCAGACTGAGCTAAAGAATTATTACGAATTTTAGAACAAGATGAAAGGTTGTTTAAAGTGGTCTATGATACTGATTTTATCAGTTACTACTTTCAGCTTTAAAAAAGTCAGTGCCATCTAATAGTGCCCATATTTTATCTGTTGTGAAATCTAATGCTCTCAGAAAAGAAGCAATATCAGACTGCATGGTCAGTCTTATTTGCAAAAGAAAATATGATTCTAAGAAATTTAATCTTCAACAACAAGAGAAAGAAAATGGTGAAATCCAACTGATATGTTGCATATGCACATGGGAAGAGAGAAGAAATGAAATTATTGTAATGAATAAGGACAACATTTTACAAATAATGCAGATATCAGCATAAAGTATTCTTTTTTTTTTTTTTTTTCTGGCATTTGAAATGAAAGATAAGAAGATCAGTGCAATATCACACCACCACTCCAAGTACATCGTATTTAACATATAAATTAAAATTCTGACAATAATCTTGGGTATGGAGAAGCAGGCATATGTGGAAGGCATTAATTTCTGAAATCCAAGAGTGCCATGATGAATGTATCATAAGCATATTAATATGTCTTTCTCCTATAGTTTATGTAACATGCTACCACCCATATGCCGTTGCCTACAGTAGCACCCAGAGGTCCCCCTAACCTGGGGTCCCACTGTGAGAGAAGCTGCAACTTTAGCTGACAAGGTCTGTGGCTCCTCACATGGGATACCTCTAGGGGATGAAAGGCAGGGAAGGGGAAGCATTGAATAGGTAGCAAATCTCCAAAAAGGAGTGTGTTTTATTTCATTTGAACACACTCACAACCCCCCCTGACAGAAGCAAGCCTAACTAGCTTAATGCAGTAGCAGTGAAAAACTCTCTCCAAGGGATAATCTTCCTCCCCATTACACAGTAATTGTGCCAGAGCTTGCTTACTCGCTCAGCTTGTCCTAGCAAGCCCATGCACACCTCCATCTACAACGTCAAGTTGCATTAAAAATTACAGAGGCTGCATTTTATCCTTTCGGAATGAGGCAAGTATAACACCTGGGTGTTTTACAGAGGGAGAAGCAAAACCTGTTTTTGCACTTAAATGGGCGAGCTCATTACCAGATGCCAAGTCCTGTTAGCTAGTGGCTCCAAGCTGCTGGTCCAAACCACATCCTCCTCTGTGTGGACGGGGATGTTGGAGGTCCCCATACACCTCTACCTTAAATCAACAATGGGGACACAATCTCCCTAATCAGGTGGTCTCTTATAGTTAACTTTAAAAAGCTACATATGATAAAAGCAAGTTAGCTGCTTCCCGGAAGCTGAAATGTCATTATCTGCATAAGCATCTTAGTATTTAGATAGCACAGATTTAGATTCAATCATAACTGCAGCACTTTGTTCTAAATATGTACTGCAGTTCTTTGTTATCCTAGCTTAAATCTAGTTAGGAATGTTATTCACAGTTGTTATTTCAATAGTAGCCCACTCCCAAATTGCTCTTGTGATCAGGCCTCCTGTTCAGGGAGTGAATTTTTTGGTCTTGCAGAATTAGGCCTTGCATTACAACAATTAGGTGCAGAAATTACATGACCTTGTTTTGTATTTCCCTGACACAAAATTGTGTGTTTCCTATTAATTCCTGATATTTTGTCTGATAGCACAGTGATAATTTTTCCCTGAACACTGAGTCTAATGTACTCAGCAATTACAGCCTGAGAAAAGAAGCAATTATTTTGCTTACAGTGCTTGGTGAATTAAGTTCATGAAGGTCTAGACAGAGGTGTCAGCGTTCTCTATACAATCAGATATTTGCATGTTAATTGAACACATGTCTGAGAAGGCCACCTTGTTTAGCTCATCAAAGAAGGAGCAAGAAAGCTAATTCATACCTCTATGGGGGGAGGTGAAGGTGGGGGGCCATTATCGACATGAACCACTTCTACATTTCTTTTATTTTAGAACTAGAACACACACCTGCACAAACAACCCTAGGTCCACGGCTCCTGTTGCTTGGTCTCCTTTGCAGACAAGGCAGCTACACAGATTTTTGGTGGCTGAGCATCAGCTCAGGCATCAAGGACAAATTCCATCCAAGTTCCTGAGGTTTGCAGGATGAGAGCAATGCATCCACCTACCGCACTTGGGAGGCTGAAGAGTTGGGTCACCATGAGTGCATGGCTTTGGGGAGGAGGGGAAAGGCTCCAAATCCAAATGCTGCAGAACTTTCTGCACCCACAGTGGCAGGCACCAAGCACTCGCCAAGGGCTTCTGAGCTCCCGAAAGTGAAAACTGGCATAAACTTCAGCTACCAGAGACTTTTTCAAGAAAGGAAAGCCCATTTTCTCTCGACTCAGGAAATCTCTATTATGAACGATAAGATTTGCCTAGAATAGCTGCTAAATTTCATTAAGGCTTTAGCCGGAATATATGACTTGCATCTCCCAACTGTAAGTGTTTCCCAAAGACAAATGTCATGTGTGACTATCTAATTGTGATAGCCTGCATACAAGTTTGGAAGGAAGATGATGAGATTATTTTTATTGCATTGACCAGGCAGAAGGGTGCACTGAGCTGCCAGCTGACCAGAGGATCCTGGAGTAGAAAGTACCTTTCCAGAGTACATATTCAGCAGATAGCTCGCTCCTACAGAGCTGTCTCTGATCACCTAAAATTTCCATCAGTTTCAATAAGTTCTGCAAACTGTGAACAGAAGAAAAAATTAATCATATTTTGAATTTATTATTTAAATAAAAAATACTGTTTGGCATTCACTAGAATAAGACATTTTGCAAATAACTAAAAGATAAAGGCACACATTACCTTCTGCTGAGAAAGGAATCTATGGCGTTTATAGACCTTCAACCAGGCTGTCAACTTTTATTGTAGTTCACAATTTTCTATTATAAAACTGAAGGCACAGTTTTGATAATCTTTATTTAAATATGATTGACATTGAAAAGGTTTCTTATTTATTAGCATATACATTTTTATGGCTAGTCAATTGACTTGGTTGAGACAAATCACCATTCCTTTAAGAGATTTAAACTAATAGAGTTAGCATTCTCACACTTCACTTCTCTGCTAGTGCAGAAAAAAAAATCACACTTTGCTTTTCCTATTTCAAAACAGTTTTTCTGCTTTCAAATAACTCATCGTTGAGCTGAACTGGTTGAACATGCTGAAACAAAACATCCTACTGTACTCCTGCTGAGATGAAATAACTGTAAAACTGTCTTATTATTTCAATAGAAATATTGTTTAAGATGTTTCTCTGGTGACTTTTATAATCTTAATGCTTTTTCTTTTTCAAACTTTGAAAATAAGCATGTTCTTTCTGAATACTACATTTCATTTACATCTACTTAAGTTCGTGGTTATTACAACAACTTCTGGGTTTAATATCCTTGTAATGATTTCATGTCCTAAAATAAATCATCAGTTTTATTACTATAGTCCAATTTTAGACTTCTTTTTTAAAAGAAATCTGTTTTAAATGATTATCTGCTTTTTTTCCCCCCCTCAAGGCAGCAAAATCATCTACAATTGCACAATTCACTGAGGATAGATATATATGAGAATAACAGTTCTTGCTTTCCTTTCATGACAATGGTGCCTGAACAACCCACTCTCATTCATGAAAAAGATCCTGAAGTGATAATAGATGTAATGAGGTGGAAAGAATTTAAGTAAGGACATCTGAGACAAAGTAAGAGGGGAGGTGGGACAGATAAGGAGAAGGGCAACAAGGTGTGAGGGATGACCCAACAGAGGAGTCATCTTCAGGCTGGCAGGGATAAGGGAGTAGAGGTGCAGCAGCAAGACAGGAAAGCTCAATGGAAGAGCCAAGGCAGGCAGGGAACAACTCCTTCCAATCTTGGCACATACTGGGATTGTTTAATTCTCCACAATCGTGGTATTTGGCAAAACAGAGAACATGCAGTTTATATTCTGTTATGCAATATCTCACTTAGCTCTGGAATTCCTTGGCTCTGAATGCCATGGATAGTATAAGCATGTGGATCTGCAAAATAGAGCTGGACAGGATGATGGACAGGGAGAGGATGGGAACACACTGATGAGTATCAACGTGGAGAAAAACCACCTCTGGCTCACCAAGGCTTGGAGCTGCAGGTAGGTGAAGGTGTGAACATGCTGCTACATGCTCTTCACCCTTCTACGATTGTTATCTCTGCAAATATTTTTGTGAAGGGCTGCATCATCACCCAGGCAGGAATATACAGTTGAACAATTTCTTGTGCCTAAATGCATAACCTGTAACAAGCTGGCAGCTGTTGTCATGCTGTCTGAGGTAGAGCTATCCGGAAAAAACACATGCTCTAAGCAGTTGCCTTCTAGATATTCGAAACATCTCAGGTATTATACCAGATATTAATCAGGATAATTATTTCAGATATTAATCATATCTCCTAGAGATGCAAGCAAGACTTACACGCATGTCTATTGAACAGGTTTAATTCTGATATTGCAAGCAGCAGGACTTGTGACGGTGATCAGGCATGCAGAATAGCTAAATGATAGCTATTTCAGAAAGCAATCAGAATATTTAATCTATTATTCTAACTGCTAAAACAGCAATGAAAGATTAATTCATCAAATAAGTCATGAAAAATTCAAGCATCCTTGACCACCAACTGACTCAATTTTACAAAAGGCATTGCAGCATCTCTGAAGATCATAATATAACCCTGACATGTGGCATCAGAAGGGAATCTCTGCAGCTTGACTAGGAATCTACAAACATACACCATTTGCCAATTTAATTTGTCAGAAACTTAGAAGAAATGCAAAACAGCAGATAGTCAAACATTGTCTTTCACCAACAGACATTCATATTAACTGAATGGGCAACTGTACATGAGAAGAACATTCATTGTTATTAACAAGCAAGCTTATCACTCTTTTGCATCTACTATTTTGCAGGTGTGCTATTTGTCTACATTTTAGCACAGCAAAAGCTAGGACACTTGTGAATACTCCTCCTGGCCCCATCATTTCTAAACAATGTCATAACCTTGTCCCAAGTTGAAAAACCTGCTATGCAACGACACTGTGGCCATCAATAGGGCCTGCTGTACCAGCTGTGACAGCAGGACTGGGAGGAGGCCTGGGACCTGAGCAAGGGAACTTGCCCTGTCCCCCTCTTCCCTCTCTGTCATCGAAGGTGATCCAGCTTGCCATGTTTATTATGAGGAATGAGGCTACGTCACAAAGTCAGTTTTCACCACTGGCCCCTTGGAAATTATGTGCTTCAGTAGCCACGAAAGGAAGGCATACAAGGAGAGGACAGGGCACACACAGGAATGCCTCTCCATTTTTCTGTTTTAACAGCTCATCTATAACATTAACATCAGGCTTATATATATCCCTCTGCTTCATTATTTCTCAAAAACTTTGCAGAGAAGGATAGAATCTTCTCCCCTCAAATCCATTTTACACTGAGGAAACTCCAGACCAGAAGGCAGGATGTTGCCCTGCACACTCGGTGCCTACCCCAATAGCCAATTCAGGCAGGACGGACATCACCAGGCCTGCCAGTTTGGCAGGTATTTATGAATTCTTCATTGCCTGGACTTCACCTGTCAGGCTCCTGAAATGCATATGCACATGCCTGTCTTTGTTTCCTCATCTTCAAAATTATACAAGAAGAAAATCTGCCAAAGTCATCAACAATGGAATTAAAGCCTTACTGCAGCCATCACACAAACTTCAGGAGATGGATGAGCTCTATAAAAGAAATATTTCTAGTAAATCCACACTTGCCAGAGAGAAATCAGGGAGCATTTAAGGGGTCTAAAGCACCGCTGACAACCACTTAGACTTTTTCAGCTGGTTCAATCTATATTATGATGGTGGACTTATTTAGGAATGACAAAATGCCTTCTGTTTTCTGTCTTTTACACTATTTGCTATCTGGAGAATTAAGGATGGGTTGCATTAGACCAACTAGTGACACTGGGCCATCAGTATGACCATAAGATTATTCATCATGCAAGATTCCTTCTGGGATTCAAGATGACAGGAAGCCACTGGGTTTTTACATATCTATTGTGTAGGAGGGTGACACACACTTAGAGATCAAAAGTGTATCCTATATCAGAGAAAAACAGGGACAGATTGATAGTTTTGCAGGACCACTGGTGAAATACCTATGAAAAGAACCGAGGCTGTACATAAAGAAATGTGTGTTCTCCTAGGGAAATCTGTGGGAGACAGCTATTAAGCGTAGGCTGTATGAGCCAGAAAAGTCAGGATGTAAAAGTGAAGGTTAAACATTAAGTGCTGTATCATGCCTTGCACAATATTCCCTGGGAGTCTCCATAGTTAGGAAAACGCACAGAGGCCTCAGAGCAGCAAGGAAAGCACATGCTGGTGGACGGATAAGACAAACCTCCTTCAGAGACCCTGTTGACCACAGCCTGTGTAAGGGAGGTCAATACACCCAGGCTAAGGCTTTCCCTGGAGCATCCCATGGATGGAGGGGGGTCATCACTGCTACCCACCCCGCTCAGCGCAGGCTGAGCCAGCGCCCAGCACTGTGCACTGCTGGCCCAAACGCTGGTGGCAAAGTCAGGGGCTGCTGCAGCTGCTCGTGTGCTATTCACAGCTTTATCAGTAAGGGAGTTTATGCTTTTTCATAAATCAAGGGATTCTAAAAGAACCAGCAAAACTGTCCAGAGCAGGTCACAACCTAACTTCACATCTTACTTTCTTTAGGGGAATTGCTAAGAACATCTGCCAAGAGCAAAACAAGTGTTCATCCACCAGGATTCAGCAGCCAAAAGGTTCGCAATTTTAATCTGTCCTAGTGCTCCCCTCCCCACAAAATTAGTGTTTTGCTGTCATGGAGACCGACCGCGGAGCGCTGATCTCTGGGCTTTGATCTGAAAAACACGAAATGCTTGCCTGAAACCAATTCGGATGAACCCGCCTGCCCACCATCGGAAATAGTTCAGCTGTTAATAATTTGGTGGTTGAGAGAATGGAGTCATAAGAAGAGAAAACATTTCCACCCTCTGTTTTGCTCTGGCCTTGCTTTCCTGGTGGTTTGAGTGCTTTTTCTTTTCTTTTTTTTTTTTTTCTCCAATGCAGAGCCTAAATCTTTTTGCAAAGTTCAACTCCCCATGGCTTCCCTATTCTCCAAGGGCACAAAGAACCCTAATATGGTTAAAAATCTGCTATGCCTCTCCTCGCTGCTCTGCCACAAGCCTCTTTCCCCTGCTCCCTGTCATCCCCTGCTGTCATGCTAAGGACATCCATTCCCTCGAATGGTTTTCATGCTTTCCAGACTCCCTGGCTGTGCCAACCACCCTCTGTGGCTGCTTTGCAGCTTGGGAAGCACTCTGTACTGCTCACCTTCTGCCTCGTTCCATGCTGAAGCCAACCATTACTGCACTTCATACGCTGCTATCATCTGCCTTCATATCCAGCTGGTGAGTCCCTGGCCGACGTGTCATTTCTATGGACCAGTTAGAGCCTCAGCACGATGTTTCTGATACCTGTTTCTCCTCAAGCACACTGACTGCTACCTAATGGGCAGGTATATGGGAACTGTTAAAAACACACGCTATTCAGTGCTACTTGTCTTATGTTGCCCTTCCAGGTGCTTTCCAGCAGTTTATCATTGCATTTTCTTTTGGGGTGGAAGGTGGCTTTTCTATAAATAAGATATTAAAATTCTATAAATAAGATGGCTCTTCTATAAATCTTTGAATTTTTTTCTCACTTTCTCTTCATTGCATTTGCGTACTCCTAGACTTCTGAGCATCTCACCCAGCCACAGTTCTCAGACTGCCATATCCTAAATCTGAAGGTACCAGCTAAGTTTCATCACTCCTAGATGATGCAAATAACTTTTAAGTTAAAAAAAAAAAGTCCTTTATTTTTTTGCTATTATAGGCTGAAAGCATTACCTTTAGTTATGGTGGATGCCAATTGTACTTGCAATGAAAGCAGGATCAAAAGGCAGGGAGCCCTGGGATAGGGATTATGTTGTTGTGAGCTGGAGCCCATTGTGCATGAGGAGGACAGGGAGAGGATGGTCGTGGCCTGTCTGACACCAGAAGAGAAGCCAATGTCCGAAGGACTTCTCTGCAAGCTGTAGATTATCTGAAACGAGAAGGAAGCTCTCAGGCAACCCAAGGTGGAGCAACCAGCACTTCCAGGCACCCACATCACACACGACACCAGAACTGTGGCTGTCACGGCTGCTTTGCTGGGATGTCCGTCAGGAGTGTCCCCTGCCAGCAGGGCCGTGCCAAGGCAGCAGAAGCAGACGTGCTGCACATAATCACACCCATCCCAGCCCTGAGAAACTGCTGCCCAGCTGCACACCACACCAGTGCATCCCCTTCATTTTTTAACCTGGTAAAAGCAAACCTAACAGCAATATTTCTCTCCCCAAAACACTGCAAATATATGAAAATCAAAAACATAACAGATAAAGGCAACACTTCTGTGAGGATCTACTTGATCAAAATGCTGATGAATTTACAGCAAGGCCCTGGTCCAGAGGCTTCAGGGTCTACTACTCTGCTGGGGAAACGCTCCCACCTTCTAGAGAATTTCAGGCAGCCCTGACGAACCCAGCCACCAGCTGTGGCTGCGAATGGGTGTTTAGTAGCCCATCTTTCGGGCATAGCTGGAAACCAGCCTGGGGTGCCGCAGGGTCATTGGGTTCAACGGCCCTTCATCTTGCCAAGTCGGACACCCAGTGGCAGCATATTTGATAGACTGCCAACAGGAGTGGAATCATGCTCCCCGTGAATGATGCTCTCTGCATCTCATTTGAATTCCAAAAGGTCTGCTTTTTCCCTGTAATGACATCCAGGAATAGCAGGGTATCTTTGACGTACTGAATGATTACAAATAACATTCACAAAATACCTTTCATTTGAAGGGACTTTTATAAACAAAATTATCTGGAGATTGCAGTCTAGCCTGTACACCATATTCTCACTCAGCTTCCCACTTGAAAGTCCCAAATGAAGTGATATTAGCACATAGTGATTCTCAGCTCCCATTTACTACCTCTTATGCCAGAACTTCACTATAAATTAATTCTGTTACTGCTGCTCCTAGCAATATCCTTCCTATATTGCACAAAGTACTTAACATGCCCAGAGTGGCTCTTTGGGGGAAAAGACCAGATTTGGCAAATAAGAGGTAAAAGGAAACATTCTTACGTGCATTTCAGAAGCAGAGAATAGCTAGACAAAGGCACCCAGGTCACACCAAAAACCAATTAGATCTGAATAGCATTCTCAATGGAGTTAGGCTCCTAGAAAATATCTTTATTGACATGCAGTTGGGGAAAAAATACAGCACACTAAAGTGACCATGCTAATGCACACAGGTGTCCTCATTCTAACACAGATTGACAGCACCTGTCAGTCCCAGGGACTCCTGCAGACAGCAAAGGCTTCAGTGACTCTCACCAGTAGCTGAGGCACTACATGGATGAGATATGGTGATATAATCACACAGTAGATTTAAAATAACATAAAACAATTACCAGGTGCTGTCGATACAAGGAAATCTCAATAACTAGTTTGGTGCATGGGCCCATTATTCACTACCACATAGGAGCCTGAAGGTGCCTATTCTCATGGATAATTCCCTGGTCATGGATACAGAGCCATCAACTCCCTCCTAGAGAGTAAAAAAAATTCTCACAGTTTGGTTTTACAGCAGAAACACAGTCAGTAACAAAATGTCATCACTTCCTAAAGTGAGAAAAGCTGAAGGAAGTTAAAAACTGTAATCAATACAGTCAAAAATGTTAGTTTAAATTAATATACATGACAACTGATTTCGGGTTAATCCATTTGAGCACTTCTCTAATCCATAAAACAGTGTATTTGCTTGCATTATTTAAAAGAACAAAAAAATCCTTTTAAATGTCTGTCATCAGACCCATTAAATTTCAGCTACAATCTTCTTCCCTCTGTTCTGTCATTTTATTATTCATGTTCCTATCAACTTTGTTTTGATAAGTGTGTTTAACGTTCATGAAAAAGGGCTGCATTGCAAATACGAGGATGCTCTTGCACATACCTGGTACACAAAAACCATGTCCTGCCATTCTCTGATACTATTCCTGCAGCCAAAGTTTGGCCTGAAGATAAACTCTCTTATAAGGACACAAAGTCAGCAGCAGTGCAGGGGAACAGCTGCGCGCAACATCACTGAGGAAGAAGATGGATGAAGGCATGAAGAGAAATGGTCCTGGGTTCAAACTGGGAGGGAAGCTGCTGTGGGAAGGAGAGGGCAACAGCTGCCTGATGCAGCCTTACAAAACCGTGGCCTTCCCCACAGAAACAACCTCGTGCAACCCAGCCTAGGAAGATGTTGTCCTTCAGCAGGAGAACTGTATGTATGATGTGCCCCATTAACTGTAATGGGAAGAACTGAGGTAGAATCTGGGTTATTCCCATTAGTTTAAGGATCTTGTGTCTTTATATAAATTCACATGGTATTAAACTGTTCACTGCAAAGGAAACTATTTCATCCAAATGAAAAAGAGAAAAATGTTGAAAACTCTCCACAGTCTGCTCTATGGGAGCTTGCCTGTTTTGTGATCCAGGCGTTATTTTGCCAAGTGCTGAAACCAACAATTATGCTGACATAAAAACCATAACCAGTTTAATCTTCCTGTCAGTCCAAAGATGTTTGATACAGCATGTCTACATTAAATATACTGTTATTATATTTCCCCTCTCAAATTAATTAAAGTCTCTTTTATAAGATGCTGTATTGGTAACTACTTCCACCTTCCTAAAATGAACCATCTTGTCTGGTACAGTAATTATAACAACATCATTCAATCTGTATTCATAGCCTGTTTTTAAATACTTCCCATTTCTAAGCATAGACTAAAGATATTTGTGGGCAGAAATACTAATAAGACATGTCTCTGGCTTTATTAAGTCAGAAATGCATGGATCACACAGCACACCCCTTAACAGAAAAACTATTTTAGCTTACCAATAAAAACAGCCACCAAACCCTACATTAAAGCAACATCACCAAGTTGTCACCATCTCAAGATGAGTGCCAGGACACACATGACCCTTTCTGTATTAGGCTGGTTTTTGTTTTGTTGCTTTTTTTTCAGACGGAAAACTCAGTTAAAGGCAATTAAAGCTAGGAGTAGGATTGAGTTAACTTGACTGGACCTGCAAGACCTGTGTGCCTGCCCCAGCTCTGCAACTGACACTGCACCGTCTCAGCCAAGTCACTTCATTCATTGCATGGCACAAGAATTTGCTCTCTGCTATTCGTCCTATGTATCATTGCATTAGGAAATTGAAGCAAACCATCACCTTTTTAGTAGATGTTTGCAAAATGCTTAACCCAAGATAGAACTGAATCCCTAAGTATTTTTTGAAGTACTGCTAGATGATGAAGAGTGGCAGTCCTCTAAAATGTCAACAGCTGCACAGCTTCTATGCTATATCCAAACAATCTGACCTTCCTCTGGCCGAATGACCAGCAAATTAGAATTCCTGTTTCTTCACAGGACCTCTACCTTCACTCTACTCCTTTGTTGTGGTTGTTAGTTTACTGAGAGGAGGAGGAAGGGGACATAACACTAGACCAAAGGGACTGTTTGGCTTATCAGCTTCTGCTCTGGCAATCCCAGTCTGCCATGTGCTATGTATTTAGTTTGGAACTGTTTGCTGGATATTTATTCCCTCTCACCCCAGCAGCTCCTGTCAGCTGCTCACACCACAGGCCAAGAAACCCTTTTCTATAATTAAACAACTTGAGATACAAAAGGCAAAAAGCTACAGAAAATTCAATAAAAACAGGAAAAAGAATAGATGAAAGTTCATTGCCTATGCTTAACATCTCAGAACAGCAGGAACTTCATTAGGTAAAAGTGCTGAGGAAGCAGGCTTTGCTTCTTCACAGTAGCTGTCTTCTTGCTTTGTAGCAACTGAAGTCCATGTGTTTTCTAGACCTTACATATTTCAGTCCATCTTGCTCTCTTGCAGTCATTCTAATATCACCAGTGCCCGACCATTACCATGATGCTGGATTCTAATACAGGCTTTTTGCTGTACTCCAAGGTACAGCAGTTTCTTGATAAATAACCGTGTTTATATTACTTTAATTCACTCCTCTGCTTCTTGTTCCCATTGTCCCCAGCCTCTTCACTTATGTTCACTACTTTAATAACCAAAGATTTATTTCACACGAGAAATGGAAGACAGATGAAGGTGCAATAACGCCACCGTAATCACAAGAGATTAATTATCTAGGATTCATATACCTGCTCCTAACAGATGAGTCATGATAACAGCTCCAGAGAAAGGATAAAAAGTTCAAATCCTGGGCAATCTAGTGTGCTGAGAGATTTCTTTTGTTCAGTGAGTGTTTGGTGGTAAAATTTTACCACGCTTACATGAAATAAAATTCATAAATCTCCCATTCCATAGGCTACCACATGTGATTTCAACAGACAATAAATTCAGCCTTTATCCTCTCTTCTTTTCCCTCTCCTTGCACCCAATTCCTTGTAAACTGAAAATTTTTGCAAAGTCTCTCTTAATTCCAGTTACTTATGGGAAAAAAAACAAACAAACAAGATAACCCAGATACCCCAAGTACAAAGACCAGCAAGATTATGCTTAGGTCAAAAAAAAAATATGCTGCTTGCTTTCTTTTTCTTTTCTTCTCTCTTTTGATTTGCCGTAGCTGTGTTACCACCATGTCTTCCTGCTCTTGATTGTCCCAGGCAGCTGTGATCAGAGTCTTATTAATCGTTCTGCAGTAACCAGCTAGGGGCAGATGAGGATGTTTCTGGCTTGAGAGCTGCTACAGTCCCATCCTTCATCCTACATATTGTGCCCTGCTCTCTTCATCACTGACGCACTTAGGGAAGAATTTCCATTAAACACAAAACAAAACAAAAGAAAACCAGAAAACCTTGACACTGTGATAGAAATGAACTAAAATTAGAACTTTATATTTGGGTCTTTGTTAGTTTTCAACAGTGAGGAGGCGTCCAAATTAAATCCCTGATGTATAGGAAAAGATGAGATTGCTTTTCTGGCACTGTATGAAATAAAAGTAAAATAAGAACTGCTGATTGGGTAAGATCTCCTTTTTGTTAAAAATTCAGCAAAATCCCAAATCTCTCTCTTTTTTTTTTTTTTTTTACAGTGTAACAATACTGTCTGAATTCCTGCCAGTCATTCCGGGGATACTTTATGGACTGGAAACTGAGGGCAGAAACCAATGAATTTGCCAAAGTTTAAAACAATCTGTGGCAGAGCCAAGAACAGACTTGAGATGGGAATCTCCACCCACTGCCTAATTGCAGGCCTATCTTACCCCCCCCAGCCCCTTCCTTCTCCACCCTTCTGCCATACTGCTCCTCACTAACCCACCTCCAGGATGCTTTTCTTCCTTTATCTCCAACAGATTATTTATGATGCTTTCCAAGTTTTACTGCTAGAAGGCAGGGAACACTATCCCTGGAACTCACAAATTCAATGTCTGAATTTGTTGCTGTAATAATAATAACACAATGTTATATGCATCCGCTGAACTAAGATATTTCTGCCATCTATTTCTCTGAAGCTTTTATTGCTCTTTTCTGTTGAATTTATTCACTGTGGCAGCAATGGGGGAAAGTGTGTTCCCTTTTATTCCACTTAATGCAAGAAAGTGAGAAACTGAGCAATTACAGTGCATGAAGCAGACCCTGAGATATACTGGTCAAGTACCTACAAACATAGGGGCTAATTAAAGCAGGCTCAGTTTTCTGAGTCTGTTCTGCACTTCTAGAAATGTGTCACTTGTTATGAAGGCAGAAAAGAAAATGGGTATGGAAAAGAATAAGAAAGCTTGTTCCTAAAGCAAGCTAAAATTTCTTCTAACAAAAACAGAAATAATTATGGCTTTTACACTCTATTCTTATTTTTACGGAAGTAAAATTTTGAAGTTAAATGAGCATACGACTTCTGCAATGATACCTTGACACTTTCCAGTGGTCAAAAAGTGCTTGGTAAAATGAGGATTTTCTGTTACAACTGAAGCTGGAGGTCTTTGAAGAGAGATTTATTTCTCATAAGCTCTTTAAGGAAACAAAAGTATTTAAAACCTCTTTGCAGTGACCTTGCTTTAAAAATCAATATATTTAAGCCTTCATTTCTTTTCTATAGAAGATGTATCATCAGTTTTTTCAAGTTTCCATTGCCGACCTCCTATAGCCCAAGATTTCACTTGCTAACCTATGGCCCAGTTCTCCGAAGTCTGATGTGGAAGCTGCGTGATTTCCCTGAAATTCTGATGTTGTGGGGCTGAGAACATTTTGTCCATGTCTGATTTTAGCATGGATGACATTTTCAGCATTAACATGGTCTTTGTGGATGGGAGGATAGTTGCTTACAAAGGTTTGCACATTATTTAATTACTATTTATAGACAATTCCAATGTGCAAACGTAAACAGAGTGTAAGGAGGTCTTACGTCACGTCCTTCTTTTCTTGCTATTGAATGTTTATTAAATGAGTTGTGCCTGAGTCCAGAATAGAGGAGGGGCACACAGAGGAATTCAGTACTAAAACCATAGCTTAATAGGCACAGCTAGGGGAAACCTAGGTCCATATTCTCTGCAACATGAAGTCCAGCCTCTAGCATAAGGACCAACCAATGGCCAGAAGCTGTTGGATTTCTGTAGCAAAGGTGGCCTCACCCCTCATTTTGCAAGCAAAATAAGCCTACAAGCCCTTCTCCTTTGGCAGTTGCCTTGAGTCCCTGCTTTCAGAGCAGTGCAAACTGTCCAGCAGCATTGCACTGCTCTGGGTGCCCGCAGCACCCCACTTCGATCCCTTGGGCAGAAACAAAAACCCACCGAGCAAGAGATGGGTCACATTAGCCTATGTTATCTTGGAAGGTGTAATTTACTGAATTCAACAAATGTAATATTAAAGATGTTTTCTGATGGAAGAGAAGGAGCTAGATTTCCAAACATTGTGAGATACACCCACAATCAACCATTGACATTAAAAAGTATTCTGCATACAAAACGCCATCCTGAAAGCCCGAAGATTTCCATTCCAGTATTTTGGAGGTTATAACAAAAAGAAAGTAATTTAAAGAAAGAAACTGCACATTTTAGGCTAAAACTTTTGACATGATCCTTCTCTAAGTATATAGAAATAATCTGTCTTCATCAGTTTCTCAAATTTGGTTACAAACTTGAACTCTTCCTGGGGGTTACAAAAAACGAACAAACCCCTCAGGATTCCAAAGGAGCCAATAGAAAATAAGTTAGAAGAATTTCAATGTAAAAGAACAAATAATTGCCCTTAGCTAGTTTCATCCAAGTAAATGTGCAGTTACAAGATTCAAGTGACATGGACAAAAATACAGTCAGTGCTTGAGAAAGTTACCTTAAAAATAAAACTAAATTTTCCAACAAATTATCCTCTCATAATTGGGAGAAAAGTGTGTTTATATTCCCTAAAGGCAGTTCTCAGCCTGCAATAACTGAATGAGATCCTATACATTCTGAATTACCTTTACTTGGCTCAACATTTATCAGCCTTTTCCTGGAAAGCTAATTCCTAACCCCTTAGCCACATCTCCACCTATGCATACAGAATACTTTGTCATCTTCTTCAAAGCATTTCTGAGAGTAAGAAAGGTAAAAATGACTGGCATTTCCTGACATCTTGGATCATCACCATGGTACAACATAGTTCCAGTGGGACAAAAAAAAAAGAATATTTCTAATAGGCTCAAAATCTGAACAGGAACCACAAAATAATTCCATATGATTTCCTATTAGCAGTTGAGTTACCTTTCTGTATCTCTTTTATGTATTTCTAAGGCTTCAGCTTCTCTGTTCTTTAAGAACAATGACTGATTTCAAAAGGAGCCAAAAAGACCACAGTATTCAGGAATGTCAGCTTAGGTTTACTCAGGAATGCCAACTTATATTATGTGCAGTCCATTTAAGGACTGCAGTTCTGCTGAAGATGTCAGAAGAGGTTGTCTACTGAGCGAGATGTGTTCCCAGCAGGGTTTAGTAGCTACTTTGAAAGAAATAGCCAGCAAAGGCAATGAAGCTAGCCCAAAATATGGTATTCCTTTAGGGGATTTTGTCTGGTTTTTGTTTCCCTTTCTTCCGCACTCCCACAACACTTTTTTTTTTTTTTTTTTTTTTTTTTTTTTTACCATATATATATATATAATGGTCCTGGCCCAAGGAAAACTCTGCACAGGTATTCCAAAAAGTACTTTTCTCACAGACCCAGCAAAATCCTGTTGGCTGAACCAACAACCTGCCCCCAAGAAGAACTCATCACTGGATCCCTTTTTTGCTCGGTGTCCTAGTACATGCAGGCAGTCAGTAGTTCAAAGGACACCTGTGGTACAAGGAACAAGTAAAGATACTTCACGATGTACTGTACTTGACACAGTGAAATGATTTGAGAGGATCATGAATGCATAATTTTCAGCACAAGCCAGGACAATTCCTTACCCCACTGACACCTTTCCACAAGCCCAGTCAGTGTTATCCAAAGCAAAAGTGTTACTGGGAGGGTGCCTCTGTACAGTGGTGAACAGTGCCCTCCTCTTGGTTATGCAGTAGCACTTTGGACACCAGTGCAAAAAAAGTTTTCCTCCAATGAGATTTTAAGCGAGCCAGAGATTTGAATTGGATCAAACATGAGCTCCCCGCAAAATGCTGAAAGAGTCTCAACTTCCTAAAGCCCGTCTTCCTCTCCTTGGAAGTCTGCCCAGTCGTCTGCTTTTCTAAGGAGTTTTCTTGCCTCTTTGCCCACATGCCCTACTCCCTAGAGGATCTGTTGAACTGATCCCTTCCCTGGGTGCCATCAAGCAGCCCCTCTTCCAAATAAAAGGGTTTCCACCCAATCCAGCTTCAGCAGCCAGAACAACGAGGGAGTTTCCCTCCCCGGTGCCCAGCTGCTCCTGCTGATCCAACTGGATCAGACCCATGAAGAGGCAAATCACATGTCACTGCCCACGGCCAGGCTGGCAGGGCAGGGACAGCCATCCCCTGCAGCTATCCACTTCTGCCATTTGAAGATGAATACAGGTTTTAGACATGTTTCTATGGGAACAAAGCTTAATGCAGCCACATTGTCTTCTTGTCTCCTCCTAATAACCTTTGAAGCCTTTTGGCTCATTCCAACCAACAGCTGAGAGGAGAAGGGCAAGTGTTGCAAGAGAATGGTGTTCCTCAAGCTTTATAAGCACAGAGGGCTGACTGAGTAACAGGGACAGGAAGCATCTTGTAAGTGCCTGGACAAATGGAAAAGCTGTAGCTTGTATGTTAAATGGCTGCTATGTGAGCTATTTTAGAACATCTCTGTTACCTAGACAAACACATCCATTAGTGCTAATGGTCTACCAGCAAATCTGTAGGAACCCAGACTTCATTAGTACCTATACAAAATTGCTTGTTTTTGTTTTTGTTTTTGTTTTTGTTTTGTTTTTGTTTTCTTCTCCTCCTGTAGGCAGAAATATTAATGGCACTTGATTCTGGAAACCTCATGGGATGAAATAGTGGGCTGACTCTGTTCAGCTCCTGCTGGACAGGGTTTCTTTTTAACACCTTCCTTTCCCCAATTAGTGAAATTGAATTTTGGATTTTTATTGCATTTTCTATAGCAATATAGGTATTTACAGGCAAGCTTACATAGCTATATGCTATATTTAGGTCTTTTTTTAATCTTCAGTGATGTTCCCAAGACGGTTAAAACTCGGAATATCTCAGAGAAAATCTGTATATTGTTCCTGTTCCACTGCTGCAATCCAGCTCCTCAGGAGCCCTTGGAACTTGCACCATAGGGTCAGCATTTCAGTTCTGCTGCATATGTTTCACCAGCATTCATAGCGCTATGCTGTGGAGATTGCAGAGTTTGATCTGAAATGAGTGAAATGTAGTTACAAGTTACTATAGAAATTATTTTGATTTTACAAAAAAAACCTATAATTTTAGTAACGGATAAATTCTTATTTTGTGCATTGACTCAAGTCATAAAGAAGAAAGGAGGTAATACTGGCGTGTTTTAAAAACAGCATTCACCTGGAGACACTACAAAGGTATAAGGACAGGACATAAGTGGTGTTTTTCCCTATGGCAAGTTCTCAGCCAAAGGAACAACTGGAGCGTAACTGAACAAAGACATGAAAGCTGCTCCAAGTCCTCTGGATATTCTGCCCTTCGGTAATTGAGTGTATTTAAAACGGATAATACCTTCTGCGTGAGCAAAGAAGGTTAGCAGCTTGCTGAGTGAAAACATTTGAAGCTTGTCTCTGTTGTGGGCTCCCCATGGCAGATCTACCGAGAACGGGCTGGCCTTTGGTCTAGCCCAGAGGAAGATCTGCTGCTCTCGCTTGCTTAGATGGACTTGCCTTTGTCTAATGAGAATCAGAATGGGTGGCTTACATCTTGCAGGGATTCCTTTGCTGCTATTTTGACCGTTATTTGAACCACCTAAGATTCTGCACCAGACCCTGCTGCTTGGCCCTAGGTGAAGTTTTCACAGTGACCTGGGCAAGAGCATTTCCCAGCGCAGGGGCTGCAGCTCACGTTCCTTGTCTCACTTTTGCCATGATTCCACCATGTTCTTTGCTCACCCAAGTAACTGTGTGAACTTCTGTTGTTTGTCCAGCTAAATAGTGGCATCCCATCTAGGGTAGACTTTTATTCTTGCTTGCTGACAGCAACAATAGTAGGAATACACACATTGAAGGACAAAAACGAAGACGCCTAAACTTTCCTCTGTGTAAACAAAATGCAGTCTTTCCTTGTGAATTTTGATATGGCATTATTATACCAGGCCATGTTGGTCCCCTGCTGGCAACCTCCTTTCCTGCAGAGCTTGTAGATAGACAATTTATCAAGGAGTTAAAGAAAGCAGCATAACACAAAACTGTATATATGAAATAAGATTTTTTTTCTTTCTCTTGGATCCATTCCTACAATATTAACAGAAAGGAATGTCTTGCAATAGTCCCAGACCTGTTTTTCCTTGCTAGCTCATTTAAATTGTCTCTTGGGTATCCTAACCTACTTTCTGAGACTATACAACTGCCTTTTCTTGTGACACACTCACGTGGCCAGTTTTCCTTTTATGAAAAGCATTGCATAGTTTTTTTTCAGCTACTCTGGCTTTTGTTAGCTCTTTAAATATTACACTCATGAAATACCCAGTGTGTATCCCACCCTATATTACAAGGTATGTTAAGAGGAGCAGGGGTGATACAGAAATACAAGAATCTTAAAGTATACAATTTTTATCAGAGGGTGACTAACTCCGTTTTTCTCCAGTGATGCAGTAATGCTTTCTACTTCATGATGCTTCAGAAAGGTTTAACTGAAGGAAAAATATAACCACACATGTTAGCTTGAAACTATGAGTTTTATATTATTTTTGCAATCTTGGAAATGAAGGAGATCATATACAAAGCTGCAATACACACTTAACATTTAGCAATAAAGGATTTTGCTGTGTTGGTCTTCCCCAAACTTTCATGCCTTACTATCCAAATACTTGTTTTGTTTGCTCTCTAAGAATCCTTCTTTATTAGTCTTCAGTTTATTACACTTTCATCTTTATCCTCAGCTGTCTTCTGCCCAAATCTTTACCTTTGTCAGCTATACATTCTACCTCATCTGGAAACAAAATTTCTGCTCAGTGTAATGTTATAGTTAACAAGGACCAGGTAGAATTAGTTTCCCTTCATGTAACTCTCATTCCTTGTGAGGAAATCATCTGTACCTCTATAAAGCAAATAAAAAGCTGCATTACTTGCTAAAGGTGTTGAACAAAAAGCATTTTACTTAATGAGTATGCCCCACTACAGGAATGAGACGTAGCATTGAGCAGCCAATGACATACAAAACAACTTTGCCTTTTTAGCAATTGTACTTTAGAGACTACTATGTTAATGCTACAACTAGCATTAGGATTTGTACTGTTTTTGTTTGTTTGTTTGTTTGTTTTCTGTTTTTGTGCTCAGTGCAAGCATTCATAAACAGTTAACAAGCCAAGACCAAACTTTGCTTTGGTTAAGATAAACAAGGTAGCTAATTAAAACAAGCTTATTTCCAGGCCTCTAAAATTTACCTTTCGGAGTCAACATATTGACCAAAGGGTTGAAATAGCTTTGCTAACAGGGAAGGTCAGGCAAATACACTCCGAAGTTCAGCATCTCGGTGAGATAGCATGAATCGGGGCTTGAGTGACCTGTCTGGTACAGCTGGGAATGGGGATCTGGGGACAGTGGAGGAGAGGGGGGACATCTCCTCAAGGCCCCCTGATGGGATGAAAAAGTGTGATGAGATGGGAAGCTATTACAGCTCCAATAGCACGCATGTACTCAGAGTGCTCTCATGTCACAGGAGCAATTGTATATTTGTATCCTGCGGGGCAATTAAAATCATAACTATTTAAAGAACTCCAGGGTAGACAGTTATTTCACAACAAGTTCAACTGGCTGTTCATAATTGTACAGCATCTACAGGTGCTTATACGTGCTTGCATTCAACAAATACCACCATTTTGGAGGTGTAATATTTCTCAGTCATGAGCTTCAGAAGGATTTCAGGCTTTACCATGCAAAAATGCAAGCTAACTCAGTGAGAGTTTTTCCTTGTGCAGAATTCAGTGCAAATGAACCAGTAGTTGGGATATCGATTTTTAAATGATGGCAGACACTGAATGTCATGGGGATTTTCTCCCACTTCTTCTGTGGGAGAAGAGTCCAAAGAGGACTCCAAAGACGACCCAAGAACAAAGATCTCTGTGCTGCAATGGAAAAGTTGACTTTTAAATTGCACCAGCTGTACCAGCTTGGCCAGATTCTGCATGAAGCCACTCCCCAGCTTCAGGATCAGATACAGCTCTCATGTGCCTGTTCCACAGTGCAGCTGCACCTTTTGGCACAGACCAGCAGCAGATGTGCACCTGCTGGCAGCTCCCAGCTGCAGCACACACTCTCAGAGCTATTTCAGAGCCTTTCTGAGGAGATTACAGCGTCGGGACTGAGGTAGCGCCCAAATCCTGCATTCACACAGGATGTGTGCTCGGCATCCCACACATCTGGGAGACATCCTAGGTAGGTGATGATTCCTCTCACCTGGACTGTTGGCCTGAGGACGTCTGCAGAAAATGCCCCTCTGCCCTCAGACTGTCTTATCTCTGTTGTTTCACAGTGTGATTTCTTTGCTCTGGGACAAGGAATTCACAGCTTTCAGCAACATCCTCACAAACCTCTTGTGGCTCCAGCTAACCGTTGCATTGAGCACCTGGCTAAGCAGCAGACCTATATTTTTTCTTTATTTACATCTATAAGAAGATCTTGCTCCAAATCTGTGAGCAGGATGATCCAGAAGCAGGATAGACCTTAGAAACAAGCCCCAGAGAGGAAAATGGATGCTATCTTGGAAGAAATTAGATCAGCTGAAAAGGCTAGATCACCATGCAGGTACTAAGGAAAAGGTAACCCAAGAAGGAGACATTCAATTTCTCAAATCTCCAGAACAAAATGGGAGGGTTGAGTGGTCAGCAGGGCACTGCAAGCCACAGTTTTACTAGGACTTTGATACAGTCTCATCTTTGGTGAGAGTTGCAGGTCTCTCTCAAAACCCCTTTAGCTCTGGTGAGTTATAGTCCATTTTTCTAATACATGACAAACGCAGGAGTGAGAACTAGTTGCTAACATGTGGAGGCAACACTGTGAGCCACAGAACCTGCAGCTCCAGACTTTGGGTTCATCTCCATTTACAACCTGAAGTAATACATTTCTTTCTTTCCATTTATCTGGCAGGGAGAGATAGACTCTTTTCTCATGGCAAAAGGATCTCTCCTTATTGGTGGACACTAACTTCTTTCTGTCTAACTTTGAGTAAAGCATCAGTTTTATCCTTAATGACATTCTGATTGGAAAACCCTTCTGACACTTAAATACACTTCAAATCACATTAAGTTTTTTAAAATAACACAGGCCATCATTACCATGAAGTGGGGAGTTAATCAAAGGATGTTTTACATTTTCCAGTGAAGAAACCTCTGAAGCATTTCCATTTAGCTTGCTGCAACTTAAGGAGCAAGCTAATTAATTTGTGGCCCATAGAAAAACTCAAGGGTTTACTGTAAATTCTTAAAGACCTTTTAAAATGATTTAAATGTTGCAAAAAGTACTGGGGCATCACTCCTGGAGATGCAAGATGCCTCCTTCTCTACAGAGGGGGTAGAGCTGCCGTATCACTAAAGCAGCATGCTTCAGACCAGTTAACCTGGGGTGGGAAGTCAAGTACTCATCTTACACTGGTTCATGATTAAATATATACTTGAACCCCTCATTTCCCACAGTCTACATGCACATACTTACCTCAAAGCTCTATGGACTGTAGCAAAAAATAAACTTTGGACTAAACAGCTATGCTGAATTAGGTCCTTGTACTTGGCCTCTCTGTGAAGAGGAGTAAATATCACTAACTACAGCAGCGATTCTTCTGCTTTCTAAATTGGACTGAGACTGGAATTACACCAGAGTGTCACTCACATAAGGAGGCAGAAGAGTGATAAGAACTTTAGCCTACATCTTCAGAAGAGATGCAGCTGCGTGTCAATTATTGTTTTTAGTGATTAAAGTCTCTGCAAGGGTGAGATTTGGGAATTCACAATGACATGATTAATTTAATGTGTCCCTCACCAATCATTTAGCTCCAGCCACTTTAGTCCCTTTATCACAGAGAGTTTCATCCCTGTGCTCCTGAAAATGTCTGGCTCTACTGAACAAATCAAAGGATGTCTCTCCCTAGAAAGAGTAAGCAAAGGTAACAAAGATAAATAATTAAGATACAGTAAAAATGAAATTCAACAACTTGCTACTGGGTCCTTGCTTTGACTTTGAAATCCTACATGATCACTTCTATCATAATGTTATTTTAAACCAACTTACTTGGAATCCTTATGGGAAAACCTTATTTTTTTCAAACTCTACTTAGGGATTCATAAACTGCTCATTTCTTACTATCTGTTTTGTGGACCATTTCTGACCTTGGTCTCTCCTAGACCTTTCTCTTAGGCTTTTTACAGGGACCTTCTTAAGTGTCATGTTTTCTAAATAATCTGTCTATACTGTAGGGATCTATTTAATTCCATTGCATTTGCTTCAAACCTGGACAGCAGGAAGGTGAATTTCCACTCACTTCAGGTATCTCCATCTTTCTTGACATCAACAGGCCAAATTTTTCCTCCCTCCAAAGTCTACCACCAGAAAAAGACGCTGAGAGCACTAACAAGACTGAGCAAAAGTCTTTTCGAGGGTCCTTCCCTCCCTCAGGAAAGGAGACATGGGAATTGAGCATTCAATTCCCACAGACTGTCTCCAGAAGGTGGGAACCTAAGTGCTCCTTTAAAGATCTCCTTAAGTGCTCAGTAAGCGCTTCAGTGCATGTGGTGCTCTACTTCCAGCCTTGCATGTAGTGCTTTTTGCCAGCCAATGCACATTATACGCAACATTGAACATGGGGAGGAAGAACAAGGTGATTTTAGGAGAAAAAGGCTGACAGCAGAATTTCTAGCTGCTACTATACCTCAGAGCCCTAAGCTTTAAGCTTACTCACTTGCATGAGTAAATCTGCACTGCATTGAATAATTTATTTTTTCCTCCTTCCCTTGAGTTTGGTTCCAGCTCAAAGGGCTATCTCATACGCCATGAGCTTGGTATTATTTCAATATATTGTATGTGAAGGAGTCATAGAAATACAATTTGTCTTGATAACATGCTTTATGTAAGAAAATTCCAGTCAGGCTTGCTTACTGCTTGCCTGGACTTTATTATGGAAGTAACAAAAAATAATTTAGGCTCTTTTTTCTTGGCTGTTCCTAGGTTTCCTTCTCGCATGGCTGTTCACAAAGAAGCATCAGGTCTCTTGCATGAGCAGGTTTCAGAGAAGTCCCCATCATGCATAGATAGTATGGGGCCAGACCTGCTCAGCTGATGCTGTCTCCAACAGAGAAATGGGATGCCAGAAGTGTTTCCTATTCTGGGAAACCTTTTCCAGCTGCACTAGTAAAATATAGTTTGGATAGATATGCCAGGTTTTCCTAACATTTTATAAAAAGGGCCCTGCCCTGCAACAGGGTACCGGTGGGCAATCCACAGCAGTGGTAGGGAACTGCACAAAAGGCAGTGGGCAATGCAGGGCTGGGAGAGCTGCACCCCATGTCTGCATTAGGGCTTGGGCTTCTTGATCCTTTCTTGCTCAGTGCCTTAGGTGGATGGCTCACTGATAATGTCTTTACATGTCCTGGGTGGAGATGAGGAACAGCCCTTAAAATTAAAAGTTATCTGAAGAACCATTGCTCTTAAAGGAGCATGCTTTTTTTCTTTTTTTTTTACTGTCTTCTTCAAATATGCAGTTATATTTAAATATATAATTATCCTAAGCATCAATTTATTATTGAAAATGGCACTTAATGAATTTAATCAGTGACTAAGCTCTTTAAAGAGATAATTCAAACTAATTTGACACCCAGAATTTGCAGAATCAATATTTAGCTGGTTTCTATAATCTGCCCAGGTCTGTTAACACAAAAAGAAAATCTCTCTATTGTTGAATTTCAAGCAGAAATGAAAGCAGTAAGCTCCATTAGTTCTAAGAAGTGGAGAGAGTTAGGAGCTGAAGATAAAATACCAAATCACTTCTGACCCAAAGGTTCCTGAAATATCTGAGCACTGTTGAAATGAAAACCAGTATTTGAAAGCTCAAATGCCTCATTAAATGAATATTTTCCATTTTTTTTATTCAACTTATTTTTATGTCAAATTCCAACACATATATATATAAATTTTATTTTCTAAATTTAATCTGATAGCAGAGACACACTCAGGATATCGTGAAAAAGTTGATAGTACTCAGTAATAAAGTGTCTGTCCATCATCTGCACTGTTTTGGATGTGGTTAGGAAAGGAGAAAGTCTTTCAAGAACTTAATGTTGCCATGAGTAACCTTCACCTAAAACTATTTCTGAAAGAAAATATTTAAAAACTTTCATCTGCACGTTTTAACATTTTTGCACATTGAAGTACTGATAAAACAGTAATTCCAAAGCTTCTGTCCTACAGTAATGTATAACTTAATCTGAGGTGAATATAGAAAAACATTTAAAGTTTACTGTCACAATGAAATGGTCTATATAGAGTGCAAAATTCTGTGGCATCCTTTTGTTGTTTCTGCAAGTCATTTGTTTTCACACGTTTTCTTGGCAAAAAGATTTAAGAGTTCAGGTCTTAGATGATAAGACAGAATTATTATCAATCCCTTTTGCATACTCTTATATTTGAGAGCCCATAATGAACACAAGAGTATATAAAATTTGCATAAACTATATTGTCTCTGTTTTTACAGATCTGTACAAGATTTCTCAACTCACTGGAAAGTAAAATCTCTTCTCCTTCCAGGAGGTGGATCTTGAAATATTGGGATAACCAGACAATGTCATACTCATTATTTAGGTGGGGCAGTAATCTTAAATTCAATGGTGCATCATGATTGCTACATCTCCTGCACCCTCTTTATTCCAGGCCAAGAGATTCTAGAGACTGTGTCCATGCAGGCAACATGTAGAATGTGACACAAGGTTATGAATTAATAACATCTTCAGATATCAAATGGTCCTGATGATACATCCCAACTGTAGCCTTTTAGGCAGATGACTTATCTTGGAAAAGCTTTTTTTTTTTTTTTTTTTTTTTAACATTTCAGTGTCTGCTAATATCATCTCTGCATAAAGCTGATTCTAAATGCATTGCAAATACCCAAACTGTTGTTTCATGAAACAAAGCAGCCATAGACAACAATATTACAGGTTGAGTCATTCTGAAATGAGTATTTCTTCTCCCAGAGGCATATCAGTCATTCCCAGCTCTTTACCTCATTTTGAAGTCTTCAGCTTTCTAGCAGCAGTCTCGGTGGAGGGTTGCCAGAATCGCTTCCCTAGCCTGGTTTTGGCTTTATTATATGTGTGAGCTTTTCATCTTACTTCTCCAAAGCCCACACTGGTGCTGCCCCAGGGAGCTCCAGCCCAAGGCAACGTACTCGTCTGTGGCAGCACAGGCTCCAGCAGCTCACATAGCCCATGTCCATGGGCTGCTCAGGCCTGGCAAAACCTTCTGCATTGCCAGTAATTCCTCTGCTGAAAGACCAGGCACTACGAGGAAGATCTGCCTGGCTACCATTACTCAAAGTGTGATGTTACATCCAGCGCTCACTAAACTTTTGCAATGAAAATGGTATTATATACTTGAGGCAAGTCTTCACCATTTACACATTGCTAATTCACCTTTTGAGCAGTTTGCATCCTTCTCATGGCCAGTTCTGCTCACTACACCTGTAAGAGATGGATTAAAAAAAGGACATTAGTAGAGAAAGTTTAACTGGGGTGAGCATGCTACCCACAGACTGTGAAGGGATTTGATTGCACTATCTAAATACATCATGGAATAAGATATAAAGAGAGGGGCAAAAATTTTATAGTGTAAGGGCAGAACTGCAATAAATGGCTATCAGCTCAGGAGATGGCTTAAAGGGATTGAGGAGTAAAAACTCCATTTTAAGGAGCCGATATATTTGATGATGAAACATGATTGCCTGTTACAGGAGGGCACTGAATTCAGTGCTATTGAAGCTACAGAATGATTTTGGAAAGCAAAGACGAAAACTGCTAAAATAGCCAAGGACAATAAGCATCTTTGCCGATCTTCCTGTGATGACCAGCAGCCTCTCCTCTGGAGCAGGAATGCCCGAAGCTCCTGAGATGATGGCCATCACAGATCATGCCAACTGCTCCTCACCCATGGCCAGCTCCCCTGCAAATGCCCAGATCCCTGGTGCTCAGCATCTTTGAGTCTAGCTGCCAGATTCCATGCTAGGCACACTCAACCAGGAGGCTGCAGGCCTGATCTTTCCTATTCAGTTTCCCATAGCCTCCCCTCTTCTCTCTACCTCTTTGCTGCAACCCTGCAGTTTTGCTCTGTTTGCACCAACATGAGGATTTGAGGGGCTAGGTGACCCCTTGCTCACTCTATCAGTCTCAGGTGCTGTGACCAAGTCTTTTTGCAGATCCAGTCTACCAGCAAGAGGAGAAAAGCAGGAAAGGTACCCTGTGAATGGATTCTCTGCTATAAATATATCCTCCTAGATAAGAAAGAGAGACTAAGGAGAGCTCCTTGTTAAACTCTGCATTGCAGCGATTTGTCTGTGAAAACTATTTGAAGGTCACTGAGACAAAAACCAGAGACCTCCTGGCTTAGGTGCTATTTTCATGGTCACCTTCCAAGCAAGCTACGTGCTAAGCCATTATTCCTTGTTCTGTGCTCACTCATTAGCGATGATGGTTGATCCCTGACTTCTTCCCTGTTTCCTGTTGTGTACCCATAGTCATCGCATTGTACTCAGGCACTCTTATTCAAGCCCAGTCTGATCTGAGTAACTCCAGTTCTCTTGGTCTTTCCACTCAGATCTACTTTTCAGACATTTCTGTGTGCTTGCTGCATGCTGAATTCCCTCCAAGTTTGTCTGCCTGCAATGACAGTGCTTTTCATTGAAGTGGACAGGAATATAGAGCTTTTATGAACACTAACCTTCAGCTTGTCTTTACACAACTCAGCAGCAGCAACTCAAGCCATTCTTCTTACAAGTCTCTCTGTCTCTGACTCCTTCCCCGTCCCTGACTTACATGCTCTTTATGAGTAGTCTTCCTGCATCAGTTTTTCTCATCTTTTTTTTCATGTGAGATGTCCAGTGGCATTATTTGAAGGCCAGCCACATGCAACAAGGTCATGAAAACCTGAAGGGTGGTCTGTATAGATGAAAATGCAGCAATTCTGTTTGCCATGGGAGGTTAGTGTTACTAATAACTCAGCAGTAAAAACTCTACCACAAGACTCAACAGATGAGTACTTCTAGGGCTAAATAAAGAGTGAGCATGTTGGCTGGAGCAGTGAAACCCTGAAGGCCTGTTGCATCTGGGCTTACCTCCCTCCTGATTTCTTTGCAGACAATGTTCCTATTCTGAAGGAGCCTGACCTCCTCTACTGAGCTCTGCTTCCATCCACAGGCACGACCCACTCCATTTCACACACCCCTATTCATTGATCTATATATAAATTGTTTCAAAGCTTCCTATTTCCCCCTTTCTCAGACAAATAAGAACTCAGGCTAAGACAGAAGAGACATTTCCCTCATCATCTCTAAATCACCCCATGCATTATGGGGACTACCTGCCACATCACTGCTGTCCTGGTTTGTAAGAGTAGCATCCAGGAATAGTGCCCAGGCATGAGTATGGCATGAATAAGGGTGCTGGTAACCCAAGAAGGAGGCACTGGTAAGTAGTGTTTCTGTAGCCTTTTTTTTTTCAGACTTTCTGTCTGATAGAACTTAAATTTGTCCCATCACATCTAAAATCATCTGTAGTAATAACTGCAACAAAGGTATAACAAGGACAGTTTACAAACAAAACCCTCTACATAGGTATAGCAATCTATCCTCCTTAAAAGACAGCAAAAAGTCAAACTACCAAGACAGCACTTAAATGAGCTCAGATCTTTTATTTGAAATCCTTAAGTATGTGTTTGCAGTAAATTCTCAACATCTGTATCACAAAAACCATTGAAAAGAATGTGATCATTGTCTCTGGCAGACGAGGTACTTAGGAACACAGTTTAGTAGGCATGGTGTTTAGGGGCTTACAGTTGGACTCGATCACAGAATCACACAGAATCACAGAATGGTTGTGGTTGGAAGCGACCTCTACAGATGGTCCAACCCCCATGCTCAACCAGGGACACCTAGAGCACATGGCACAGGGTCGCATCCCTTCAATCTTTGGAAGATCTCCAGAGAAGGAGACAATCGATGATCTTAAAGGTCTTTTCCAACCACAATGATCCTATGATTCTCTGATCCTGATGTAATAAATTAGCTGCCTTTATAAGCCAAAATGTTTCAAGTTGTCACACAAGGGATTTCAATCCGTAGCTATAATATAACTTCTGCAGGTCTTCTCAACAGCTTCAGTCTTCACAGATGAAGAATCCAACCAGGTAATTCATCCCAGGAAAAAGCTTCCCTCTGCTTCCACTGATCACTGAAGGAGACCATAGTTCACTATAAAACCTGCAACCCAGCAAGATTTCTCCTTCCCTCTATCCTGTTATTTTTGTTCATTCAGAAGATATATTTTCCTAAGCCATCTGAGTGCTTAGGTATATAGAATCACAGAATCATTAAGATTGGAAAGCACCTCCAGAGATCATCTAGTCCAACCCCCCTGCACACACAGGGTCACCTAGAGCACGTGGCACAGGGTGGCATCCAAGCGGGTTTTGAAGATCTCCAGAGAAGGAGACTCCACAATCTCCCTGGGCAGCCCATTCCAGTGCTCTGTCACCCTCACTGTTAAAACATTTTTCCTTAAGTTCCTGTGGAACTTTTGGTGCTTCAGTTTGTAGCCATTACCTCTAATTCTGTCGGTGGCCACCAGTGAAAAGAGGCCAGCACTATCCTCCTCACTGCCTCCCTTGAGGTACTTAAACACACTGATTAGATCCCCTCTCAGCCTTCTCTTCTTCAGGCTGAACAGGCCCAGCTCCCTCAGCCTCTCCTCATAGGGCAGATGTTCCAGGCCCCTGATCATCCTTGTGGCCCTGCGCTGGACTCTCTCCAGCAGCTCCACATCCCTCTTGTACTGTGGGGCCCAGAACTGGACACAATACCCCAGATGTGGCCTCACCGGGCTGAATAGAGGGGCAGGATCACCTCCCTCGACCTGCTGGAGACTCTTCTTAATGCACCCCAGGATCCCATTGGCCTTCTTGGCCACAAGAGCACACTGCTGCCTCATGGTCAACTTGTCATCCACCATGACGCCCAGGTCCTTCTCTGCAGAGCTGCTCTCCAGAAGGTCAGTCCCCAGCCTGTACTGGTGTCTGCGGTTATTCCTCCCCAGCTACAGGACCTTGCACCCTTGTTGAATTTCATAAGGTTTCTCACCGCCCAGATATACCCCTCATATTCCAAAGAAAAATATATTTCCACAGATGTGTGGAAGGGAAACTCGCAAGGAAATGGGGAATTTCCTGCTGAAGTAGCAACCATATATCTTTAGAGATGTTGGAGTGTACCATCCATTTCAATGCACTGAGGCACTATACAAAATGCATCTATCTCCTAGAGTCCAATGTGAAATCACAGAATCACAGCATGGTTGGGGTTAGAAGCAACCTCTGGAGATCAGCTGTCCCAACTCTCCTGCTCAAGCAGGGTCACCTACAGCAGGTTGTCCAGCATACTGTATCGTCAGTTTTTAAGAATCTCCAAGAATGGAGACTCCTGAATCTCTCTGGGTCCCCCATCGCAGTCCCTGACCATCCACATGGTAGAAAAGTTTTTTTCTTATGTTTAAGGGGAATTTCTTGTGTTTCAGTTTGCACCCCTTACCTCTTGCCCTGTGACTGGACACCACTGAGAAGAGTCTGTTGCTTTTACTCTCCTGCCATCAAATATTTATATACACGGAATTCCTATAGAGACACCGGTGATTTTCCCCCAAAATTAAGGATCAGGGAACTTTTTTCTCTGCTGGGAGAGTTTGAGTCTATAAAAGGCTCAAATAGGAATTTCACAGTGAGTGACAATATCATGACTCTTTGAGCTGTAAGGAGATTCACCTTTTCTGAGTTGCTGAAGGCATATAATTTGGCACAGCAATGGTGCATAATATCAGTCTCAATTATTTCTTTGGGAACACTTGAAAAGGACATTTCTGAAAAGGATTTTGACTCTGGCTTCTAACCTGTGCTTATTTTTAGTAAGATGTAGGTGTGACAACAATAAAGATAGCAATGTCCTGATAGAAATTATGAAGCATGACATTTATTTTCACCTTCTTCAAAATCCCTTTATATTGATCTGATGTGTACACTTTATTACCGCTGTTGTACAAAGATAAGAAAAGAAACTAGACATGCTTAGAAGAGGTGGATTGTGAAAATCCTTTAAATGCTACAGAGCAGAAAGGCAGTTTTAATCACCGAGGTGAGCTGAGAAGATGAGATATATTAGACAAACTCTTTCCAACTGATCCAATATTTGTTGATCAGCTACCAGCCAGAGATAAAGTTCATGACAGAAGTCTTCAAGCAAGAAATTTAGAAATATCCATACCATGTATTTAATGTTATAGCCTTACAGTAATGAAGGCAAAACTTAAGTTTCATAAGATACTGGTGTTCTATGAAACTCACAACAGATTAAACAGGATAAAAGAGAATTCAGGCTTCTATAATGATGACTTTGGCAGGTAAATCAAAGGTAGGAAAGTGAATGTTAACTTTAATACTAAATATGAGAATGAGGTTTTTAAGATATTCAGATTATATATTTTCCACTTGAAGTATAGCTTATTTTACATGTATTTTCAGCTTGTGAAGCCTATGCCTACCTAGAAAGAAAGCACAAATTTTGCAGTCTAGACTCAACCTCTAAATTTGTCCTTTTTGACAAAGTTTCCGTGGTGAGTAGAAATGCTTTTACATAGAACAGTTATGGGTCTAACATGGACCCATATTATGACCATTTTTGTGTTCACAGCAGAATGTCCACATGATTTCCCTTTTCTATCCAAGAAAAGTCCAGATCTAGGCTGTGTTGCCCTAATTATACTGCAACATCTTACTATCACTTCCCAGTACTGTGTACCATGTTTTTTTTTTTAGTCAGTTTAAGCCCTAAGCACCTTTCTTTCTGTAGTTTCATGGAAACATTGTTAATTTATTCATGGCACTATCAACTCAGGTACTCCATGGAGTAGAAGTTTATACTGATATATACAAGAGCATAATAAAACTGCAAGACTGTAAAGAACAAGCACAGTCCAAGCAGAGAGTAATGATGCTGAAGCACAACTGTAATACAGATCTTTTCCTGAGGCTGCTCCGTGTATCAACAGATCAACACTGATTTACTCAGGTGTTTTACAGTAGCCAGGCTAAGGCCACAATAGCAAAGTTAATTTTTGCTGAAGCCAATGCTGAGACAGATCTTCATTTAATCTATCTGCAATATCTACTGGAGTAGAAATAAACCCTCATCACTCATGCTGCAGTTGGAGATCTCAGATTCTCCAAGGTATCTAACAGGACCCTCTAAACCTCTCTGCAGCTGAGTTGGAAACTGCTGAACATTCTTGTTCATGCAATGGGAGAGATTTCAGGAAGGACAGCCACACCAACTGAGGAAAAGGACATTTCTGGGGCTAATTTCAGACAGTATGAGTCCCTCATCAAATCATCATTACACTCAGTCTATGAGATGCAGTTTTATGGCCTCAGATGACATCTGTAACGTGTATTCAAAATATCCCACTATCTAAGTGTCTTGATGTGGAAAGAGAAAATATCCCACTATCTAAGTGTCTTGATGTGGAAAGAGATGAGAAAAATAAAACACTAATGTATGATACGCCTCAACTACATCTCTTGACACAGTCCCAAACAGCACTTGGTCATTATAATGAGTTGCAGTGTATGAACAGGTCTAGAAGAGAGTGTTGCAGATAGTTAGGGAATGGCGGCCGGAAGATATCGTGCTGTACGGAAAGATAGGGCCCCTAATAGCCAATAGTGTTTAGTCTATGGTGTAAGCAGACGGATGTGACGTTGTAAACCTAGCTATATAACACCTTGTTACCCATCAATAAACGCCATTTGCCGTCCACTACATTGGTGTCAACTAGCTGATGGCCCGAGTGGCTTGGGGGTGGTCGCCGTGCCGTCCCTGAACCAGGTCGCTGCAGCTGTTTGAACTGCAACAAGAGAGCAAGAGTATTTGCAATGGATACAGGGAGGGATGTAGTGATAGCACTTTAGAAAAACCTGTTCAGATAGTGCAAGTTTTAACACCCACACTATTGCTTTTGAAATTCTTGCAGTCTTTGATGGCAGTTTTGAGACATGAGGAAGAACCTCTCTGGTTTTCCACCTCCCAGTTGATCAAAAAATTTTCAGAAAACTGAGTCCTGGTAAAAACAACTTTCATTGAAAATATTTCACATTTTTCAGTCAGGTTTACTAGTTCCTACGATGACCATTTCTCACTAAATAAAAGGAATGTAGACAGTCTTCTCCTCATACTTTAATCATTTATTGTCATCTTTTCACAAGCCTGGAAACCTCTGACTCCATGCCTACATCTTTTCTTTTTATTTTTAATATATTTTCTTTGTTTCCTCATCAATCCTTTACTGCCTCTTCCCATTTTTCCCCTTCTCTTTCTTCCACATTGTTGAGATTAAATTACACTTTCAGAGAATTTTTTTTTTCAATTTCTCAGGAAGACTTAGCGAAAAGTTATAAGAACCCACAAAGAAGATTTGCAGAAGTGCCTTGATAGAGAAAGGGCATTTCTCCATACCTCACATCTCTTGGCATATTCTGGGCCATCCAACCAGATCAATCATATCAGTTTTTCACACATAGCTGGATTTCTCTCCCTACTTCAGGTGAATAAGGTGCATTTTTCCAGAGTTCATGGCCTTCGCTTGTTGAGATTGTTCAGATTTCTGAGAATAAATTTGTAGTTAATGGGGTCGTGCTAACAATAGTGTCTTAAAACAAGCAGCATGGCTGGTTGATGTTTGAACAGCAATCAAGTTCACTGAAGCATGACTCTTTCTTTGCATATGCTTGCAGACACTTATTGCAACCACCTTTTGAAATGCAACAGCCATTGGACAGTGCAGCAATCCACAGCACAGAAGCAGTAAAAAATTCTAGCCAATAAATGAAGAGGAACTGAGCAAACAATACTATCTAGACAGTTTGCTTAATACCTCTGTGCCTCTGCCAAAAAAAAAAAGGTAAAGTAAGCAAGAAATTCCAATGCATTTTTAATCTAACTAATATGAAGAGAGATCAACAGATCCTGCTTTTTGAATAGAATTACTCATAAAAATGAAAAAAGCCAGTACAAGTGGATTTAATTTGACTTGTATCACTTGTCCATGAAGGGATAGAGTTTTGTTTGGAGAGTTTTTCACCAAGGTCCATGGCCCAAACAGACAAATAGTGTGCCAAGGCTTTTGTTTTTTAAGTCATAGGTCAAAGAAGTAAAGCAAACTACACTGTAATTTTTCAACAAGAAGGAAATATTGGCCCAAAATACATTCAGAATGAGTAACAGCTAGAGGGAGAGGTCTGGAAACATGCCAGGTGGATTTTGTCACTCTGTTAATTTGCTGTTAGTTTTCGTGCTTGGAAAAAGTGATGAATTGTGACAGAAGCAAACAATGCACAGTAACTGCCCCTATACAGTTCCAGCACACACTCGTCCATATCCAAATTCACTGATCTGTGAACGAATGATTGCAAAAAACAAGCATTCAAAAGCACAAACCCAGGTTAATTTTATTGCTTAATACAATTTGATCTCCCAATACAAATTTCAATTTCACTTCTGTTTACTTGGAAACTGCTAGAAAATTTTCTGTCTCAATATGAATCAAGGAGTTCACCCCACCCAGCTGCAGAGAGCATATAGCTCCCTATTGATTAAAACATCTACATCCAGAGTACTGGCAGCTTTATTGCCTTCTCATGATATTAGCAATACTATAGTTACTATTTATGTGGCAAATGGCCATTTCCCTCTTCTGACTTATTTTTCAAGCCAGGTAGCTCTGGTAGTCTTTGACATGATGCAACCAATCTAAACTAGTCACTTCTACCATCTCAACAAAGGCCAGTCTGGGACTTGCTTCTATTAATATGTTAGCAAGCCACGCACCTGATTTTTGATAACCTGCATTGCACCAGTCAAATCTCTAACCAGCAAGCCCAAGGCAGCAGAAATACCTGTACTGTTTTCAGCATTTGGGCTTACCAGCACAGTAACTTAGTATTCCCGTGCAGTCTTTTTTAGCAATTTAATTTCTTTTAGTACTTTACCTTCAGCTTTCAGTTCTCCAGAATCCAAATACCACATGGAGAGAAGCAATGATACTCTGCAGAGACTGCTGCAGTTAAATAGCCACGCTGCCAGGATGGCTGTGCTTCCTGAGCACGTGATCTTCCCTCCAGGCAGAGGAAGAACACAATTAAGCTCTTCCTATTGTTCCTCTAACTTTGGCATCCCTTGCTACCACCCTATTTCAGGTAAGAGGGAGGGGGACACAACTTTATTTCCTATCAGGGAGAATTTTTCACTGCTTTATGGCACAAAAGAGGTTTGGCCTTTTGGATCTCTGCAGAATAGCAGACTGACCTGCAGAAAGCAGCTCTGCAAGAAGGTCCTGGACATCCTTGTGGATAAGAAGCCACCAGCGTGGCATTTTGGCAAAGGCAGCCAGCAGTACCCTGTGCTGCATTAGGAAGAGCATTGCCAGCAGGTCAAGGGAGCTAATCCCTGCCCTCACCCCCGAGGAGGCCACAGCGGCCATGTTCAGTGCTGGACTCCCCAGGACAGGAGAGGTGGGCAGCAGTGACTGACCAATAACCCCTACCATGGGAGAAGGCTCAGAAGAGAAGGGCAAGAGGTGAGGTGCCCTTGAAGATCAGGAATCACGTAGGATGTAACTCATTAATCAGAGCTGTTGCACAGAGAACTGACTTTATCTCAACACACAGGGCACCAAAGGATGACCTTTGTGTTTGATAAGCAGCTCTAACTGTTGAGTGGATTAACTGGTGTAAATGTTTCTTCCTCTGTATCTCCCTCCTCCATCTTGGAGACAGTCCAAAACCATTTGGGCTCCGCCTGGGCAGCCTACTCTAGCCGACCCTGCTTGAGCAGGGGGATAGGTCTGGATGATTTCTAATGGTCCCTTCCAACCTCAACTGCTCTGCTATTCTGTGAAAACCACTGCTCTTCAGTTTGTTCTTTTTCAGCCCACAAAAATCAGACCTACCATGATGGGGAAAGCCCAGGTGCTCTGCTGAGGAATACTTCACCAAAGACGTCCTCCTCTGCAGCACAAGCGTGGTTCCTTCCCCAGGGCAGGTGCATGCCACTAGGAAGAGCAGAGTGCATGGTGTGCATTAGCCTTGGAGGCCAGATGGTCTGACTGGAGGTGGGGCTGTGCCTGGATGCTGTGGTCGCTTGATCAAGCAGTTTCCCCAGCTGACGGTATAACTCGAAGCGCTAAAACAAAGCTTTTGGTCCTTGGAGTGGAGATAATATAATCAAACGGAGAATGAAAATCAAGTCTAAATTCATCCAACATGCTGTTTAGGTATCTAAGGTATCCCACATGCTGTTTAAGTATCTTAGGTATCTACGTCAGGGACTGCAGTTGCTATGGGCTCACTTAGAGACAATGAGAAGATAAGTAATTTCAGATGCAGAGTAAAGTCTTTTCTTACTCCGGTAACTATGCAGACAGATTAGGGAATCCCTTCCTTCCTGAACAGCACCTACAGTTACGCAGGAAAAAATCAAGGCTAAAACATAATGAGTAAAGTCAGAAAACATCCATCTGGAATCAGTGCTCAAGTAGCTCTTTGACTCATCTTCCTGCATAAGTCTGCACTGCCTCAGATGGCCATGCAGCACAGAGAGCTTGATGTCACATGTACATAGACAGACCTCCGGTGTTCCTGTTGGGACCAGACACCAAGCTGGATCCTCAGGCCACACTTTATCTGAATGCAGGCAAACACACTAAGACGGAGCTTGTGCTCCTAGCAGACTAGTGATGGTCAGGGAGATCCCATAGCAGAGGCTTTCCTGACCAAGCCTCAGCAATGTCATAGGGTATGATGACCCAGATGTACATTTCAAGAAAAATGTTTCAGTGAAGCACCTGAAATCCTCTTCATAGGAATGTTCTGCCTTCTTATTATTTATCATTAGGTCATGTAATTTACATTTTTAAGAGACTACAATACATCTACAGTGCTAGCAGAGAGGGTGACACTATGATAAAGCTTTTGGAAGGGATATTTTACTCTCTAATTACATATACTTTACTACCATGTTCTCCGAAGTTTAAGGCTGCCCCACTTACCCTAATGAAGAATTCATGTCACAGTCCTGGAGTACTTTGAAATTACAAATTTAAAGGCATTGAGAGATTGTTTGCTAAAAAACGTACACTGGGGCCTGAAGGGGTATAGATAGCTACGCTGAATCTTATCATTCTTAATGTCATCTAAGCCTTTCCCTGACATAAGGTCTGCTTGTATCACATTTCTGTGAGCTTCAGGAGGCAGCCAAACGAGAGTCGCTGCTGGAGCGCTTTGAGGGAAGCTATGAGCTGCGTGTTGTGGTGGCTGGGAGGGCAGCACGCCGACGGCACTGCCTCCGGCCGCAGGAGACAGGGAATGGAGACCCATGTGCCTGCAGCAGTGCAAGAAGGCAGCCTAAGGACCTAAAGGGTGGAGAAGATGTGGAAAAGGACATTGTTCAGACTTCACATGTGTATGAATCTAGCTTTGTTAGCGGCGCAGCTCAGAGGATGATCCATTTGTCTTTATCCTGCCAGCTCAGTGGTGATCCCCCTGCGGCTGTGTGAGCAGAGCATAACTCAATGAGGCCCTTACGGCTTTGCAGATCTGCAAGCACTATCACAGTAGCCATTAAGGTTGTGCACTTCGAGGCAGTTAAGAACAACAGCAGTAATTAGTTTTTAATCTAAGCAGACCTGCACAGCCAATTCCATTTTACCTAACGAGCCAGTGCTGGCATGACGAAAGGGCTGTCAATAGGACTCTGGGCTGCAAATTGCACCGACAGATTTGTTCTGCAGGGCAAAGCCTTGATGAGGAGCTGCCTGCTCATACAAATTAGCCCGGTGACCTTCCCAAGCACCCCTGAACACTGACTTAATGCCATGTCCTCATCCACAGTAGCTCAGGTGAACCAACACTGCTAAATCTTATTCTGGAGCTAAGTCAACCACTGTCACAAATTTTACTTTTGCCACTTCTTTGTATTTTGCTCCTAGTGCTGAGAAAACCTGAGCTTGCTCTGTGCTGTACCGGAGGAATGGGAGAGATGTCTTACATGTTCACCTTCCATATTGTTCTGTGCCAAAGTGAGGAGAGACAAGACAAGGGGCTCATCTTCTCCAAATTAAACTATCAGAAAAAGTAAGATGATTTATGGCTGATGTATAGACTGGTGCTAACTTGGTATTCATTCCAGCATTTTTCAGTTGAAAAAAATAGTATGAAATTTTCTAGAAAAAAGAAGTCTTCCACACAGTTTTCAATACTGATATCTCAATTTTATTAAAAAAAATTACTATTCACAAAAAAAAAATGAAAAGGAGGGGGAAGTAGGTACACGGCAATATCAAATTCATAGGTTAAATAAATAGCGTTAGGAACAGCTAAGATATGCAGTTACGGGAAAGTCCTCTCCCTTTCCACCCCACACCAAATCTCCCAAGTTTTCTTACATCATTAAGGAATATATATAGTCAATACTTTCCAGAGCACACAAGAAATTCAGGAGCCTGCCACCTGACCCAATGTGGATCTTGAGTCCCAGTTATCTACAGAGAAAACACAGTCAGCAAATAGAAATCTTGTATTTGCTGTGTGATTTCTCTCATAAGGTAAAATCCTCTGATAGGTTAGACGGCTGTCACACTAAAAGAGACGTTTCTTCGCCATGCCAAGAGAAGAAACTCATGATAACTGAATAAATGCCCAAATAAGAACATTGACACTGTACTCCTTTCCAGTTAAAGTGGTGGTTGTCTTAAGGCCTAATTCTCATCAAAAGTCAGTGAAACTCATATTTCCATCATATTCTAGATTATGCTTATGAGTCTGAATGAGTTACCTACCCTCCAGTCTATGCTTATTGCATCGCTCTGTTGGTCAGTGAGGGCTGGACAAGGACTGCTCCGGAGGCAGCAGCTTTCAGAGACATGAAGCAATGACTCCCCCCTCTCCTTGTGCAGTTCTGTGCAGGAAACCCAAGGTGTTTCTGCGTGATATCTCCCTTCCTGAACGCAGTGTGGGTCCTGCATTACTCCACCTGCTCTGCTGACAGCATGAGGACTCCAGCATCCCCTCTCCATATCTATTCAGCATATCTATTACAGCTAAGACACCAAACAAATAAAATTAGTGCAAAACACTGTTTATAGCTATCCTAAAGACACTAAGCATTGATCCAAGTGACACTATTTACAGTACCATTTTGTTTTTTACACTTTTTGTTACCTTTTTTTGAGGAGGACTCTCTGACTGAAGTTAATACATGAAGTTAACACACAGGCAAGAATAAACATACTGAATTCTCCCCTCTTCCCCAACAACTTTTTTGTCGATAAATTTATACATTAGTTCCCTTCAGTGATTTCTCTGTTTCGTTTTATGCTTTCAAACAGAAAAGCAATCAACTCTACCAGAAGCTCACAGCATGGCAACTGAAGAAGGTCTTAATATCAATGGAACCAAGAATTAATTTCTTTGGGGGAGATAATGTCCTCTGTTAAAAACAGATCTAAAAAAAAAAAAAAAAAAGTAGTAGTCCTGTGAGTGCTGACTTGAAGCCTAAGAATTTACAAAACCAGATATACAGCAGATATCCTTTCAAAGTAGCATAAACTTCTAACCAGCTATGAAGATTCTCTTGACATTGCTTTTAACGATTACATCTATTTTCAAGATATGGCCCTAGCTTGTAAGACCAAGATTCCTGTCACTATCTACCACTTAAAAATCAGGTTTCTAGCCTGAGCTTGCCCTCTACATCCAGTGGGAGGACACACACATCCGTGGGTCATTTAGTCTTCTCTGCAGCAAGAAGACCAAGGCAGAACCTCAAGAACCCACTCGAACCAGGCACTGCACTTCAGACAGCTGGTGTTTTGGGGAGATGTCACTTTGCCATGAAGATTTGATGACTGGAAAGTGTCTCATGTTCTTCAGGGAGATGAGAATTCCCCCTGGAATTTTCTAAGGAAGTCAACTGATTCTTCCACTAACATAGGCAAACACAAACCTTATGAATACAGTCTCATTATTCACTAACAACAGCATTTTTTTACTTTACTTTGAACATTTACTTTGAACATTATGTTTGGACTTAATGATCTTGAAAGTCTTTTCCAATCACAATGATTCTATGACTCTGTGATTCAAGCTGGAGCTGGTAATATTTCAAAATTCATAACCACCAGTGTCCCCACAATCATCTCTAAGCTATGTCTCCTTTCCAGCAGTTGCAGGTAAAGTCAGTTCCTATGTTTGTATCCCCATAAGGTTGACCTCTGAACACCTAAGCAGAATCCCATTAAAAAACAAAAGTTCTTGCCAGATTAGACTATGAAAAACTACACAGAACTGGCTTCAAGCAAATCCTTATTAGTTAAACAAACCCTTTCCTTGGGCTTGGATAATAGAAAGCCTTTGCTGGATTGTCTGGTATGGGATGAGGTCAAGTACCTTCAATGACCCACGAAATACCATTATCTGAACAACATACACAAATACATTTAAATCTCTCATGGAGCTAAGAAAATATCTCTCCTGCTCATTTCTTTTAAAACAGCATAGAAACATTTTGTTACTTCATTTTCTCTGAATGATTTCTGATTCTCAAAAGATAATGGATTTTTTCTTATAATAATTTTCCTTTAGATAAACATCTCCATGAAAAAAGTACAGATGCCTTTTGTTCCACCTTTCTCTGCTGTGATGAAGTTACCCAAGCGTTGTCCGCTGCACACTTCCTCCTGCTGATTAAGCTCATGGCTCTGGCTCTTCCTTCTCAATTTCAGATGCCAAATGTCATCAAGGGGCAAGAAAAAAGCCAAATGTTTCTTGGTGTGGCCTTTCCGCTCAAACACTTGCAGAAGGAGGTCACCTGTGTTGCAGGAAGGTGAGCAGAGGGGCTGCATGACAAGTGGCAGCGATGCCTCTATCATCCCACACTGTGGGCTACTGTCACTCAATCAGAAGCCTTTTCTAGACTCCTTTTCTTGGAAAAGAGATGTAAAGAAGTGTCTTATTGCTCCTTCTAGGAAACAACTATTTGATTATTGTTACTACAAACTCACAGAAAAAAAAAATCATTTCTGTAGAGGGTTAAAACAAATCTCAGTTTGTCTTGATGAAGACCCTAGGGTTAATTCTGCCCACAGAGTGTCAAATGATTAAAATGAGAAAACAAAAAGAAAGTCTAACGCTGCCATTGGAAGCTTATTTGTTTGCTACAGTTGCCCATAGGGGAGCAGAGATTGCAAACCATAATTTTATGTGGCAGTGACTGTAAGAAGATGCAGTGTTAGGGAAAGATTGATGAGATCCAGACTTATTCTTTGTGAATCGAACAGTTGAAATAATAGAACAGAGAGCTCCATGAAAGAGATGAGTAAGAAGAAACAACACCAAAAAAAAAATCTTTACAAGTATGGGGAGGTGATAGAACAAGCCAAGACAGGAGAGAGAAACAGGCATTAGAAGTGTGAAAAACATAAGCCTGAGAACTAAGAGACTCTATGGACAACTTATACACTAGATGGACACTCTCAAGTAGGATTTGGAGTTGGGCAGAAAACCCATGAAGAATTGGAGATTGAAGCACGGGATAGGTATAGTTCTCTTTTAAAAAGATATGAGATAGATCATTTAACACATTGATTTCAAGCAAGTTTTTCCTATTTACACCACTACCAGCAAGATCAAAATTCAAACTCAGAAGAAGCCAGGACACAATATAGTCAGCTCTTTGAAGTCCAGGGAATAAAAACACAAGCAGATTGCAAACAAAAAAAGGAGAAGTCTAATCAGTGTACCCTTTAAGATTAAAATGTATTTAAAGATTTCAGAAGTGAAATCATCTGATGATCAGAAGGGAATCCATTCAGACCAGGGGAAAAAACAAATTTCTCACTCCTAGGCAGAAAAATCTTTATTTAGCATAAGCAAGAGACCAAGTGAAGTCAGAGACACAGAATAAAAAGATTTTTTTGTTGTTTGGGTATTTTTTACATTTTCTTTCAGAAAGAAACAGTATGCTTTGAAGCTTTCACTAGGAATGTGACATAACAATCAATCTATCAAAGAAGACACAAACAGAATTGAAAACAACTCAGAGTAAAGAAATCGCTGCAATTTAACCTTTCTAGCATAACTCACCCTTACAAATTAGCAGATAAGAAGGAAAGGATTTGCAAAGAGCAATTATAATTTACTATTAAAAGCAGAGATTAGTAGGCAGTAACAAGAATGAGCTAAATAGAGGAGTATTGTGATTTTCTTTAAATTGTAAAAATGGAAATTACAGTTTTTAATTTGTTCTCTTCCAAACTATAAAAGCAGTCAGAATAACAATGACCATACAAATTGAGTTTCAGATTCTGACCCACACATGATCTTACACTGTAAAAGAAAGGATGATTGCCTAATACATTCCCAGCAAACAAACTTTAAATCCATTGCCATGCTTGCTACAGAAGGTACCAGCAATGGAGGTTAAGAGGGTCACATTTGTCCAGGCAGACTGGCAGTCCCTGGAGACTGTCCCTGTATTGCCCTATCTCCACAATGCTGCATAGGCAAGAGCATTCAGATAGTAATTAATAACTCTGGGCATCAAGTAAAAGAGATATTATCTAAGGCTGACATTGGCATGGAAATTAAATGTTATGTCTGGCAGGAAGTTTCTAAGCCGACTTTAAGGACTCTAATGCTTTAATGGACATTTGCTTAAATGCCCATTACTCCTTCCTTTGCTTAATGCAGTCCTTTTATTCTACAGGGTTGGTTCATTCAGACTCTCATTAGCACCGTGCTGATTCCCAGGAGACAGATGTCTTCATAGTTTCCGTTGTATATCCTTTCCCCACCCAAATAAATGACAATAACTTACCATATTTTCTTCCTTGGTAGGACATGTGGGAAGCATAGGGTGGTGTCATTTTTGCTTAAGGAATAAACAAAAAAGAAATACAACTTGGGCAGTAAATATACAGGGAATCTTAAGGGACTTAGAAAGAAGGATGCTAATAATGCAAAACGCCAGTCATTACAAGAGCTTGTGTAAGGAGGGTGTGAAGAGAATCCATTGTCTAAATGCAGAGCTTGCATTTAGAGACAAAATTAGGGGTTTCATCTCTGTTCCTTTTGACAGTGTTTTGCTAAGTACAACAGAAAGGAGAATGTTACCTTCCCAAATATTCTGCTGCTTAGCTTCCCAATTTGCATTTCCCTTCTATATCTGTTCTATAACCAAAAACAACAATTTTAAATGGGAACCTCCCAGACTTCTTGGGATTTTGCTATTACTGGCTATTTCTCAGAAATTTCACTTTCCTCCCTGTTATTCTCTCATGTTCCTGACGTTGAGTTCCTTCTTTCTTTCCTCTCAAGACAAACTTTGATGAATTTGTTGGCTTATTTCTCACTAAACAGGGTAAATTTTTGTTTGTCTCAATAAACAGGTCTCTGACTATCAGTTTAATACACAGCAGCTGTACTTTGCATCAACAGGATTTTTACCAAAGCTTCTTTGACTGAAGCTACCAGATTTTCAAACTACTGAAAGTCATGCTAGCTCCAGAGGAGTCTGTGAATGTATTTCAGTTTGTATTACCTGAGGATCATGACCCAGGTATTTTCATGTGCTACTCAAAATCAGTAGCAAAAGGATTATTTTGGAGTCAAGTTGTGTCACAAATGTGCAACCACCTTAATCTTGTGCAAACTGAATAAATAAATAACTGCCTAAAACAAGCAAAAGACAAAAAAACAATCAATCAAAAATGCCTTTGTGCTTATGTAAAAAGATCTTCCCCTCTTCCCTATTTTTGTTGTTAAAATCCAGAAATGTTCTCTTTTTAGGTAATGTATTGTTAAATAATAATCTATCACTAAGTAAGTGTTTTTTACCTAATAAGAATATGTTTAAATAACCGGAATAGTGTTTTTTCCCTATTTCTTTTATATTTCAAAGTAAATATTCAAACATGCTGAGCACCTCTGAAGAAAGAAGATTTTGTCCAAAAATTCATCTTTGTGCCACAATGTTCTATTGATCAGTTCACTGGAATTTAAATAAAAGACATGTTTCCTATTTTTGGAGTGTTGGGTCCCAAAGAGCTTCACAAAAAGCACAGAAGAGTGTCTTGTGCCTGAAGCCAGAGACTCATCAGTCTCACTATGAACTTGGCCACAAACCTGCTGTAAGACCTTGAGCAAGTCACTGCTTTGCTCTTTGAGTGATCTTTATGCAAAAGTAAAGTAACTGCACTTCAAGTATGCTTCTCACATAGATACATCGAAGCTTAACAATACATGTCTATTATGAATTGCAGGTTTAAGATTAGGGATATCAGTTAACCAAGCATTAAGTGACTAGCATATTGTATGAAAATAAGCAAGAAATATCCTGCTTTTAGACAGAGCATATTTAGACAGTGAGGTGTGTAAAAAAACATTAAATATCAGGCTGACTATCTTCAGAAGATCCTGCTGTAGATTTTTATACTCAAAAAAAATCAGACTAAGGATCTGGTGGAGGACAAAAACAACAGGAGTACTCTTATGTAACTATGAAACTGCTTTGAAGTGGAGATGGGCAATCCATAAGGTAAAAAGAACAGGTTATTGGGACAAAAGATCCTCCAAACTAATAATCCTAAGGGAGAAAACGGTCAGAATAGGGGCCATTGTATTTGTCCAGTAAAAGCAGCGTTCAGAAAGGTGTTGCATTAGGTTTTATGAGACTTAGCATAATCAGTACTCAAGAGTTACACAATTTATTTAGCACCATAGGAACCTATGAAAGATGCAGAGCTCCAGGCTTCTGATCTGGGGCCTTCACCAAAACACCACTATTCCATTCCAGAGACATACTAAGAAGCTTAGAGTATCTCACACAGTAACTATTTGATCCTCAAAGCACTGAGAGGCAAATTACTTAGAGATTATTTTCACTTTTTATTTTGAGCTGATAAAACCAAATTGGAACAACTAAGTGATTTGCCTGGGCAAAAGGGAACTGTGTGCCAGAGGCACAGCAAGTTTCTGTTTATCTCTGACGCCCCAAACTGGCACGTGTAACTTCCTTTTTTTTTCTTTTTGTAATCTAGGTAGCCAATGTAGATGTCAGTAAGAGATCAATAACAGATAATTGCCTACAGGAGCAGCATACGTCCATAATCTACCAAGGAACTACCGCAAGTTGCCAAAAGACATTTGTGATTCTGCAAAGGGGGGACACACTGACCAAAATCATCTCAACACTCATGCTCAAATATACATAGTGTGTAGTATATAAATATACGGTGTATATAACTGAACACACAATGCTACACGTGACTGTGTTCTTGACATAAAGTACTTCACTGATGAAAAATGCATGTGGATGGGTCACGCATGGACCATGAACTGGCTCACGCTCCCCACTGAGCATCACCGTTCAGAAGAGTGGTATCATTTGCTTGCTACAGCCATGAATAAGCACTGCAGATGAGGGGTCTTGAGAGGCATAGCCCCATGGACCCCGGTGATGGACAGGGTAGGAGAAGGCCTCATGCTCCCCAACACCTCTCAGCTGTAGGCCAAGCTCAGCACGTCTGTGTCCCAGGGAACTGCCAAGACGTTCACACATGGAGAATTTTATCTCAATGCCTGTACTTGGTCTGAAGCTAACAGCTGCTGTAGCTCCAAGGTGGAAATCAACTATGTTTGACAGACTCTCCCTGCCTATGAACCCTGAAACGCAAGGTCAGCCAGCAGGCCCTTTTTCTTCGCGGTAAGATGAGCCATTGTGGGGATAAATAAACCTGACCAGCTGATACGCAGCTCATTATGATGTCCAAACCCATTTTTGTTCTGGAAAGTAAACCTGATCTGTTGGAAACAATATCTAGGGCTTTTATACAGTAATTATAGTGAACGAAGATCAGTTTTTTAAATGAAAGTGATGACAAAGCTTATGGAATGAGTAGCAACAGTGCTGATTTAGATCCTTTATACTGCTAATGAAATGTGAATAAGTAGGAGTCTCATTATCTGCACTTCAGTGTGTGCCTTAGATTGCTCATTATCCTACCACACTGTAAAATGGTACTTGTGCATGTGTGTGATCCTAATGGTTTTTATACAAAAAGCTTCAAGCTTTGTTTAGTAAGTGGTGTTTTAATCATTATATTTTGGTTATAATACCTGGTTATACACTATCCAAAAACAGTGCCTAATGGTTTGCAGCTTCAAAGAAGAAGGAAGATTTCAACAAAAGCTAGATTTTTCAGTGAGGAAAAAAAAATCACCTAATTTATACAAACCCATTTTATCATGCAACAATCAAAATTTTGCAAGCATTCACAGAGTGATCAAGGGAAAATGAGGTCTTTAAACAATCTGAATATCTTGCACTCATAATGTAGGACAAAGAACAGAGACAGAAACCTTTTGACCACAAAAAAGCAATTCGGCAGATGATGGAGCTGAACGACGCCTTGCTGCAGTATGGGTCCTCCTATCCAGTATGCCACAGTTTAGTGTCTTGCTTCTCTTGCCTTAGCCACTCTTTATATCAGTTCCTCTTGAAGTCCTACCAGCTGCTCTTGGCAGCAAAATCTACTCATCCTAAACCAAGGAGAAATAAGAGTTCATCGGAGCAGCTAAGCCCCTCATTGATATACTTGAGAAAACCCAAAATGGATTAGAATAACAAGTAATAACAACTACATGTTTTTTTTTTTTTTCCAAAACTTCAACCAAACCTGAGCAGAACTTCTCCCAAATACGATAGGGTCTGACAAATACACTTCCTTCATAGTTACTGTGATGCATCAGGGCTTAATTAGATCTGCTGGATGCCTCTCTGCCATCTGCTCCTGTCCAAAAGACTGCACCTGCCTGCTTAAGCTCTAGCACCAACTCTCTGCTGCTTGGGAGAATATACCTCCCTCTTCCTAGGCTCCCTAAAAAAAAGCAGTACCTTGGGGATGTCTTGCTCTGTGCAAAATGGAACACGCTAACATTTTTGTTGGATTATTCTTGCTTCACAGTATCAGAAAGGTTTGACAGCAAAATTGTGGGAAAAGATTAGCAAGATGTGAGGTCAAGTATTTCAAGATGAAAAAAAAAAGTTAAAATAAATTTTAAAACTTTACAAATAAAACACAACTCTGTCTATATTTTACAGGACTGAATTTCTTCAAAGACATGCTCATGCCCTAGGCATAAGAATGAGAGAGCCAGGGCACACAGTGTCTCTCTGCCTCCTGGGTGACTTCTTTTCTCCAGGGATTTCCTTTCAAGGTTGGGGCTTGGGTACCAGTGCTGTCAAGGGATGTGTCTGGAATCTGGCATTTTGGCTTCTGACTACTTCGGATCAGAATATGCAGATCTCTTTGAGGGCCTTTCCTAGCAGTCATGCTTCCAGCATCTGAGAGATGTCTTTGCATTTCAAACCTGATAGTGAAAAGACTTGCCCGATCTGGCCTCCTCCCACTGCAGGCTATAGGCAAGCTGGGGTTACCTGGACGTTATGTCAAATATCATACAGGACAACAAACCAAACCAACACCAAATCAAAATCACACATCAACTAAGATGACAGTCAGGCTTCCAGTTGCCATACACATACAAACATAGACAGGACACCTTCCCTTTCCCTCTGCCATTTTTCTGCTAGGGTTTCTGTGTCTCAGATATATCCCTCTAAGCTTCGAGATGTCAGAAGAGATCAACACAGGTGGGATTTTACCCAAGGATGATGCTTTTCTAGTTACTAAAGACTCATTTGGAACCAGAAGGTAGCAGAGACTCATTTTAAGAGAGACGACATCCAGTTTGCATGTGTTTACTGGAAACAAGCCATCCATCTAAAATGAACTGAGGCCAGAACTTCTTGGGTGAAATCCTGGTCCCATCAAATTCAACAGGCATTTTGCCATTGATTGCAAGTCCAGCAGTTCATTTTTTTCTATAGAGAAACTGGAAGCTGCTACTATTTTCACATACAATAAATACAGCAAGCCAGAAGCCTAGAACAAAGAAGAAAGTGAATGAAAGTTTTCCTAATGTCCTGCCTCTGTAGAAGAAATTATGAAAGATTCAGCATTTAGACATTTGGGTTCTATATTAATTAAATGGCACCTTTGTTAATGTATTAGCACAGTTTATCTTTCACAGCCAAAAAAACCCAATAGATGCAATTTATTAGCTGCCTGGTACTTAGACGAAACTGAATCAAATTCAAATGATGTACAACATAACCTAGAAACTTGGCCCATGACAACAGGTATCTCACCAGAATTTGCTGTTGGCAACTAGTAGGAAATCACTTCATTTGTCCTATTTGGATCTTAGCTTCCCTCCTCCTTTTTTCTTTAAATGAGCATTATTCTACCTCTACTTTTCTGGGGTGGCGGAGGGATCAATTAAACTTTATGTTTCTTGTACTCTTTAATATTTCACCGTTTTTAACAAAACATTTGTCTATTCCTCACTTTTTTTTAACAGCAAGAACGTACCGATCAGCCATTTCATTTCTGCTCCTGTTATAGATCACTGCAGTTTGAGGGGACTGCAAGCTGACAATTTAAGCTTTCTAACTTCTTTAAAACAAAAAGAAAGGAAATAAGCAGATCAGTTTTTGATATCTATGCCTTTTTGGAAAAAAAATAGGAAAACCACATGTGTGTACCTCTGTGAATGTATTTGCATCCCCAGCAATGAAGCTGAGTACAAGTGTTCCAATGTGACACTGGATGCAAGAAAGTACCCGAAGGATAGGGTACTTACCCATCCTTAGAGGTATACTGGAATCAAACCAAAACTCCCATCTTTCCAAAATGCTCAAAGCAATGACTTATTATCAAAGTTAATATGAAATTTGCCTTTGGCTTCAGCAAGAGCTGAGATAAACTGACAGCAAAGGGCAAACTTCGAAGATTCGTAAGTGCCTAAAGTTACCGAGGTACCTAGCAGATTTTCAAAGCAGCTAGCACCTCAGATACTTCTAAAGTCAATGAGGGTTGGCAACTGGACATTTTTGAAAATTGCCGTAGATGCTTGAAAGCAACTAGCTGTCTAAACATTCAGATGGAAAATCTAATCTTTGTGCTTTCAGAAATTCTTGCCTTACAGGCTATTGTTGAATTTTTCAGGGACAAGGATTTCAAGATTTCTGCTCCATCTTGCTCCATCTAAGTCTGTGCAACACAAATCTTGCATTTACTGAAGCTACTACCATCTTTTGGTATCAAAGTTAACAGCATGTCATTTCAATCAGTACTCTTATAAGCATACATTTAGTCCATTGTTTTATTCTTATCAAATACTTCTCAAGTATATGTTAAAATATATTTTTTTTATTTCATGTTTCATTATAAACTCCAAGTGAGGGCAAGAGTTATCCTCTATTAGCTCATTAGTGTTCTGTAGAGCCCTGGAAACAGTAAGTATTAAGTAGAGAGGAAATAATTATATCTAATTTTGTAAATTCTACACTTGGAGATCATATATGTAAAGACTATGCAGTCAGAGACATCATGTCTAGCTTGAGTGTGTACATCTATGAACCTCGCTTGCAATGCAGTTTTGTTTTAATTCAGGGATAGATTAGCCTACTAGGAAATCATCTGCTATGAGAAGTTCATATTATTGTGTCATGGTTGGATATCTAAAAGCTAACAAAAATCAAGACTCCTGGTGTAACAACATGATGAAGCACAGGACAACATAATAAAAATATTCCTTGCCTTTGAATCTTTTGTTCCATAAAACTCCCTTGCTATTTAAGTTTCCATGGCATTTTTATTGTATTTTCTCACCCTACTTTTAATTAGCTGATGCCTGTTGATAGACTAATTAGGACTGGTTGAAAAAAAAAAATCACCTTTAAAAAAAAAAGTATTTTTCATTGCACTATAATTGGTCGCAAAAAACCCCTTCGCTTTTTATCTTTTAGCACTGAGTTTTCATTACTCTATCCCTAGAAAACTAAACTTGAAAATGTTTGTTTTCTTTAATGAAAAAAACACAAGTTTTTCTAGACACTCAGAATATTGCCAAATAGCTCCAGCAATATTTGGCAGCAAAATAAGTTTCATTATGAGTAAACATACCAACATTTAGAATTTAATTCCACAGCATTTTATCAACATTAATCAGCTAATTAACTGGGGAGACAAGTAGGTAACACTCCATTCACTGGAGCAGAGAAAAAATATCTTCTGCACTAAATCTATAGAGCTGAATGAAGTGTCAGGGCTTAACACCATTCTGCTCAGTCAAGCTCCTTGCGTGATGCATTAGGAGCGTTAGGAGTCAAGGAACAAGACGGCAGAGGCTGCCAGATGTAGCAGGGAACTGCTTAAACCAGGCAGTAGGAAACGTCAAAGGCAATCCAGGTTCCACTCCCACTGGTCAACTCTCCCATTTGATCCACATTCAAAGCAAAAATCCTACTTCTGCATTTCAGTGCCCAGCCCAAAGGGTTTGGCACTCTCAGAAATGTGGAAGATCCTGCCACCCTCTGGGGTTTTGTGACCATTTAGCAAGCCATTTACCAGTGAGATGTGACTCCTAATCTCAGGTTGTCACCTGTCTTGCTCACATCAGCTGTTGCCCTAATTTATATCAATTTGGGGACTGGTCTTCAAAGATTTCTCTGGTACGACACACTTCCATTTACAGTGGAGCTGGAGATCTATCTCTTCCATGTAAGGAAACTGCCCATTTGGTATGCCTGTTCCCCTGGTCTTAATTTACCTTTCTACAAATATAAGCTATTCATCTTAAAAATGAGGGTTTGAATATCCTCAGGCAGACAGGAGGCTGATCGTGAGTCCTTAATGTCTTGATTTAGGATACTAATTATTGGATTTGGGGGTAAGAGAGCCTCACTCCCACCTATATCCCATCTAAGTGCCTCATAAAGAATTAAGCAAGGTTCAGATAACTCAGATAAAAGCTATCATTTCCCCACTACTATAATAATACCTACCTTTTTATATATCCTTTTGCTGGCTGTTTGCAATGGCGGTGTTTGCAGCTGCTGGGTGGCTTTATCCCAGACATCCTCTTTCTTGCTAAACTTTTGGAGCGAGAGACAATTTATTGTTTCGTAACTGCACTTCACATAAGACAGTTTACAAATTCAAACAATCTCAGGTAAAATTCTGGAATTATTGTCAAAAAACTCTCCATTTAGACAGGAGTCCCATATTCTGCAGAAGCTCTCTGGGCTGAACTCATACTCAGGGAGAACCCCAAGAAATACTTTCCTCCCTATTTTCCTTCTTAATGGTATCATGATAACACCATCCATACAATATCATTGGCTGTGGTACACTTTTACATACCTATTAGTAAGATTTTTTTTTCAGTTACACAAGATGATTCAGTCTTTTATTCCTGCTATTTAAATTTATATTGTTATTTTAATTGCCTCTCATGAACAATTTTGTCAGAGTTTTTTGAACCTCCAAACAAATGACATCAGCTGCTCCTGCTTTAGCCCTAATTTTATTAATGTGCTGATGGAATTTCAGATAGATTACTAAGCCATAATTTTCTTTGCAAAAGCCTTTCTGCTTAGTCTTTATGGCATTTGTACTTGAACATTTTATTATCCTATTTTTAGTTAGCATTTCAGTCAGTTTCCTGTTATTAGAATGATGGTCTGGCATAAACTCTCAGGGAGATCCTTACAGACCTGCTGGTAGGTATGATTAAGGCTGGCTGAAAATTTTCCATCAAAACTCTCAGTTAATGAAAACTGGTCTATGACTCAGAGAGACTGTGATAAGTGTCATTTTTTTCCACATAAATTTTCACTGAAAGAAAATCAAATGCCTGTAGAATGAACCATTTCCATGGTGAGTCTCAACTGCAAACATTTTCCCTTTCAGAGGCTTTCCATGTGGTGGATGCTGGGAGCCACCTGGCACCCATCCCTTTCTGGTAATAATAAAAGAAGTTTCAGGGCACCAGAGATCCCACAGGCTTGGACAAGGAAAATGGGTGCAGGAGGTACCTAAGGTCTGATGCCCAAGAGTCATGGGTCATTTTTAGGATGAGATCATTTTGTTTGGAGCTATGGGCTCTGATTTCTCACTACGAATTATATAGGTTCCTGTAGAACCTAGAAGCTCCTGGAAAAATGAATGTTCCCCAGATAGATAGTTCTTTCATGCTCCACAGGGTTTTATCCCTGGGTTAATATCATATAGAGACAGAAATGAGGCCAAAACCCTGCAATCATTGCACCTTACATTATTCTTCTGCTGATCCTTTTATAGCATTTATCTGTTACCACACTACAGATATTAAAGAAGAAAAGAAAGGAAAAACAGAAGTAGATTCGTTCTTTAAAGGAAAGGATTAAGGCAGAGAATGGAAAATCTGCCTTCCACTGCAACCTTGCACAAAAAAAAAAAAGGAATTAAAGATTGAGAGTTTGTGTTTCTTCAGCAATGTTCCCACAAGATATCATGTCATGTAGTGGCAGGGTTGCTATGGTTCTCACTATTGATTAGTAAATAGTGTTGTTAAGTCTCATGTACATAGTTAATGACTGACAGCTCTAAAATAGATGTTTGCCCTAAAGGTAAATAGGCTTTTAATTTTTATTTTAATTAAAAATGGGCAAGCTGAACATTTGAACTTGAGCTGAAATTTTCTCCCATTTCATTTCTGTTTCTTTGTGTTTTGTTAAGCAGGGAGAGCCCAATAGCAGTTGAGTCTGTTCAAGGAAAGGAGGAATGTCAAATAAAACATAAATTAAAACTAGGACTGGTCCAGAGTCCAGGCTCATATGAACAAGGGACAAAGGGAGAAAGGAAGAGCTGATAACCAACAACAGAAACAGTGCATTATTTCAGAAGGAAAAACAACAACAACAAAAACTTCTAAATATAGCAACTCGAGAGACTCCAGGAATAGACTTGCCTTTTCAGCTCAGGGACAACAGCAGTTATGCACTTAGTGCTATTCCCCATCATCTAAGAGTTCTGAAATGCTGTTCAAACATGAATTGAGCAGTCTATCCTCATGGAATGATGGCAAACTGGGCTTGCCATATCTCCGAGGGAAGTTGAACACTAAATTTTTCTGAGGTCACAGCATCTCTGCAGGGGAACCAAAAACAAAGCCCCCATACATCTCCCTTCTAAGAAGTGGCTCCAGTATGTTACAAATGAACTTTGAGCTCTTGATGACACCAGATCACAGAATCACAGAATGGTTGAGTTTGGAAGGGACCTCTAGAGATCATCTAGTCCAACCCTCCTGCACATGAATGGTCACCTAGAACACGTGGCACAAGGTAACATGCAGGCGGATTTGGAAGATCTTCAGGGAAGGAGAGCCAAAAACCTGTCCGTCTGTTCCAGGGCTCTGTCACCCTCACAGTTAAGAAGCTCTTCCTCGTAAGGAGATGGAACTTCCTGTGTTTTAATTTATACCTATTACCCCTTGCCCTGTCACACGAGAAGAGCTTGGCCCCATCTTCTTTCCATTCTCCCCTCAGGTACTTATACATGTTGATGAGATCCCCTCTCAATTTTCTCTTCCCCAAGCTAAACAGGCCCAGTTCACTTTCAGTCTTTCCTTATAAGACAGATGCTCTAGTCCCTTAATCAACTTTGTTGCTCTACACTGGACCCTCTCTAGAAGTCCCACATCCCTCTTGTGCTGGGGAGCCCAGAACTGCACACAATACTCCAAGTGAGGCCTCACCAGAGCTAAGTAGAGGGGCAGGATCCTCTCCCTTGACCTCCTGGCAATGCTCCTCCTGATGCAGGCCAGGATACCATTGGCCTTCTGGGCCACGAGGGTGCTGACTCATGGTTAACTTCTTGTCAACCAAGGCTCCCAAATCCCTCTCCATGGAGCTGCTTTCCAGCAGGTCCACCCCTAATCTGTACTGGTGCCTGGGGTTATTCATCCCCAGCTGCAGGACCCTGCACTTGTCCTTGTTGAACCTCATGAGGTTCCTCTCTGCCCTACTCTCCAATCTGTCAAGGTCCCTCTGAATGGCAGCACAGCCCTCCGGAGTGTCAGCCACATCACCCAGTTTAGTATCATCTGCAAACTTGCTCAGGGTACACTCTATGCCCTCATCCAAGTCATTGATGAACAAGCTGAACAGCATTGGGCCGTGGGACACCACTGGCCACAGGCTCCAACTAGGCTCAGCCCTCTTTGACACCATCCTCTGAGCTCTGCCATCCAGCCACTTCTCAATCCACCTCACTGTCCAGTCATCTAACCCACACTTCCTGAGCTTCCCTATAAAGATGTTATTGGACACTGTGTCAAAAGCCTTGCTAAAGTCAACGTAGACAACATCCACAGCTCTCCCACCATCCATTCAGCCAGTCATCCCATCGTAGAAGGCTATCAGGTTCGTCAAACACGACTTCCCCTTGGTGAATCCATGCTGACTACTCCTGATCACCTTCTTTTCCTTCCAATGCCCAGAGATGGTCTCTAAGATGACCTGCAATGTCACCTTTCCAGGGACAGAGGTGAGGCTGACTGACCTGTCAGCTCCTCCCTCTTGCCCTTTTTGAAGACTGGAGTGACACTGGTTTCTTCCAGTCCTCCGGCACCACCCTTGCTCTCCATGACCTCTCAAAGATGATGGAGAGAGGCTGAGCAATAACCTCCGCCACTTCTCTCAGCACTCTTGGGTGCATCCCATCTGGGCCCATAGATTTATGGGGGTCCAATTTGCCTAAATAATCCCTAACCCAATTCTCTTGGACCAGCAGAAAGTCTTCCTCTCTCCTGATTCTCTTTCTTGTCTCTGGACTCCGTAGTTCATGGGGACTGGCCTTGGCAGTAAACACAGAAGCAAAGAAGGCATTTAGTGACTCTGCCTTCTCTGCATCCTCCATCACCAAGGCACTCTCCCCATTCAGCAGGGGACCCACATTTTCCCTAGTCTTCCTTTCACAGCTGATGCATTTGTAGAAGCCCTTCTTTCTGTCCCTGACATCTGTTGCAAACTCTAATTACAAATGGAATTGGCCAATGGAAGGTCTTGGCCTTCCTTGTTGCATCCATGTATTCTCTGACGATGTTCCTATATTCTCCCCATGTGGCCTGGTCCTTCTCCCACATTACGTACATACTATTTTTCTCAGTAAGTTTACCCAAGAGCTCCTTGCCCATCCGCACAGGTCTCCTGCCCGCCTTGCTCAATTTCATTCTTGTAGGAATGCACCAGTCCTGAGCTTGGAGAAAGCGGTGCTTGAATAATAGCCAACTCTCCTGGAGCCCCTGTCCTTCTAGGACCCTGGCCCAGGGGATTCCTCCAAGGAGGTCTCTGAAGAAGTCAAAGTTGGCTCTCTTGAAGTCCAGGGCTGCAATCCTGCTTCTTGCCCAGCTTCCTCCTTGCGGGAACATGAATTCCTATGTTTCATGGTCACTGCAGCCAAGACTGCCCCCACTCTCACATTTCCCACTAGACCATCCCTGCTCATTAGTATCAGATCTAGCAGTGCCCCTCCCCTGTTGACTCATCAACCACCTGCATCAAGAAGTTATCTGCAATGTTCTGAAGGAACCTCCTGGACTGCCTGTTCCTAGAGGAGTGGTTATCCCAGCAGCCCTCAGGGTGGTTGAAGTCCCCCCTAAAGACCAGGGCCTGTGATCACGAGGCTTCTTACAGCTACCTGCAGAAGGCCTCATGCACTTCCTCTTCCTGGTCAGGAGGCCTGTAGTAAACACCCACTGCAGTGTTGTCCCTGTTGGTTTGTCCGTTGATCCTCACCCACAGGGTCTTGATCTCTGCTTTGTCCTCCCGTAGGCAGAGCTCCATGCATTCCAGTTGCTCTCTCATGTAAAGGGCAACACCATCACCTTGCCTTCCTGACCTGTCCTTCCTAAACACCTAAAGCCATCATTGTCCACGTTCCAGTCATGAGAGCTGTCCCACCACGTCTCAGTAAGTGCAGTGAAATCACGGCCCTGCAATTGCACACGCATCTCCAATCCCTTGTGTTTATTCCCCATACTGTGTGTGTTTCCATAAAGGCATTTGAGTTGGGCACCCGATGTGCGCTGGAGTTAGGCAGCTATGAGTGGCATGGCAAGCCATCGCCTTCCTTATCACCTGTTTCCCTAATGATCTCTGATGATTCGAGACAAACTCGAATGTACTTTTGTCTTGAGTAGGCTTGGCGGTGGGGATCCTTGAATATCAAGCAGCTTCCTAGCAAACCTCTTCCCTCTCGTGCCCTATGCAGTGGCACAGTACCTCCTGGAGAAACACATCCTTCTCAACCAGTGAGGTGCAATCTCTTCTTTGGCCATACATATGTCAGGCACTTGATTTAGGAGAGCAAACTGCACCAAAAGGACTTGGGTATCTCCTTAAGAACCAAGCACCAGTGAAGATTGAGGGAAAGAACATCCCTGCAGGGTTTAAAGGCATTTGGAGTGGGGCTGAGGTGTAGCCTGCACACACGGCTACTTCTATTTCAGTGTCTGCATGCAGGCATTCCCGTGAGCCTCTCTGCATTTGAATCTTTCTGCAGAGCCCTGGCATGGACCGAGTCAAGGTGGGATGTTGCTGCCTGCAGGGTGGTGTCTGCAGGCCTTTGTGGTATCCCCAGGCAACGCAAGGACTTTCCTACTGCATCACTAGTGGAGAGCAGTCCTGCTGTTTAGACAAGAGAATTTTTCCCTAAACTCCTTCCTTCAGTGTGCTTGGAGACGGGATTGCCTTTTCCTATGTTCCTGCCACGTTTAGACACCCGGAGAGGAGGCTGAGAGGAGGTGTGAAACTTGGCATTTTGGGGGCACCATGTGGGCCTTGGTCCTACTTGACAACTCCAGCCCTGGGCTGGAGGGCTGGAGGGCACGTTGCAGCCACGCAGGCAGGCTGCCCTGTGCCCCCACAGTCCCTGCCCACCAGCGCATCACAGCATGGCTGGCGCATCACATTGTGCGTCAGTGACACGGAGGTGGCCTTGGCCACCAGCGCCCACCCGTGCCCCAGTGCGCAGCTGTGCCAGCGCGAGAGAGCAGGGAGACGTGGGCTCCCAGCTGAGCGGCACAGCAGAGCACGGGGACAGCGGTCCCAGTTTTCCCAGGCCTGCTCGGCTCCTGGAGCTGCTCGGCCTTGTCACCTGGCCCTCGGCAGCGCCATGGGGCAGACGTGCTGCGGTGTGCGGGGCTCTGCCGGCCCCGCTCCCAGCTCGCAGGCCTGGCCCGGGGCCCCTGGCTCCGCTCCCAGGAGCTCCCAGCTCCTGCTGGTTGAGCGTGCTCTGGTGACGCGGCACCAGCGCACGCAGGGAAGGCACCTCCTGCTCTTCCCCGACGCCGTCGCCTTCGCCAAATTCAAGTAAGCACAAGGACCTCTGCCCTCCTGGCCCAGACCACTGCCCCTGCCAGCAGCCCCAGGCCCCACTCCTGCCCGCTCCTGCTTCCCCTGGAGCCTCGAGGAGCCCAAAGGTCCTTGGAGGGGCCGTTGGAGGGGCCCCTTCCTCCTGGCCTCGCAGCCTGTGCTATGTGTGGATGCCCAGGCTCCTGACGAGCTCTTGTGCTCGAAATGACCTGCAGCCCCCTGCACGGGTGTCCCTGTGCTGCGAGGAGGGACGCGCTTGCCCTTGAATGCAGGGTGGTGTGGGAGGAAAGGGGCTGGCTCCTGGATGTGCCATCCTCATGCGCAGCCCCTGCGCACCCTGCTGCTCCCGAGGCTCGGGGTGGCCGCCCCAAGGCTCTGCCGTGGGCAATGGCTCTGCACTGGGGCTGCCCCCAGGACACCACCTCCAAGGGGCTCCCTGCTCTTCCTCCCGCAGACTTGGCGGCTCCTTCCCGCTCAAGCACCGGGTGCCCCTGAGTGAGCTCTGGGTGCTCTGCGGGAAGGAGGAGGCGGCTCATGGAGGGGAAGAGGAGGAGGAGGCTTTTGGCCTGAAATGCGCCAACAGCCTCCTCCTCGTGTGGCCCAGCAGCAGCTGCGTGGTCACATTCGGGTGAGTGTGGGGCCTGGGGAGCTGTGGCTCTGCAGAGCAGCGGGAGGAGGAGGAGGATGGGCCCTGAGCCTTCTCTCTCCCGTGGGCTGCAGGTCGCAGGAGGTGAAGGAGCAGTGGCTCGGCGCCATGCTCAGGTGAGGCCTGCGGGCAGTGATGCCGCTGGCGGCGCTGGGTGTCCAGGCTGCCGGTGCTGCAGAGCTGCCGGGGAGCTGTGGTGGGGCGCAGGGAGCTCCTGGGCAGAGCTGCCCTGGGCCCTGCGCACGCGGAGGGGGCGCAGGCAGCAGCGCCGGGGCCGTGCAGAGCGGTGCTGCCCGCGGGCCAGCGCTGCGGGCAGGTCTGCAGGGGAGGGTGGCTGGAGGGGCTGCGCTGCTGTGCGTGCAGCGAGCAGAGAGCCGGGCAGTGACCCAGCTCTGCCCTGGGGGCTGCCCTGTGCCCAGCAGGAGCCCGGGAGACCAGGGGGCCCGCGTCACCCGCCTGGCCTCGTTTGAGCGGCTCCTCAGGGAGGCCATCAGCGCCCACGGTCCCGTAAGTGCCCCTGGGCTTCCCGCTGCTCCCCGAGTGCCCAGGCCTTCGGGGAAGAGCCCCTGCGCCCAGCGGCTCCCGCTGACCCTCTGCTCTCTTGCGCAGTCAGCGTCGCTGAGCGCCCGGACCGTGGAGGCGCTGATTTCGGCAGCGGTGAGCGGCTGCTCCCGCTGCCCTGGCCCTTGCGGGTGCTGCCAGCAGGTATCTGTGTTTGTGGAGGGGAGGTGTCAGGGGCTGCAGGGCTGGGGACAGCGGCCGCTGCCCAGTGGGGCAGCCGGGGAGGAGCTGCGCAGGCTGGAGGCAGCCCGGGAGGGCAGTCCCTGCCCGGGGCCACGTTTGGGCACCCTGTGCCCAGGGGCTGCAGCCTCTCGGCACCCAGTAGCCCCCCAAGGCGCCCGGGGGCTGTGGGCTGCAGGGCTGGCTCGGCCTGGCCCCTGCAGCCGTGGCTGTTGCTGGGGGCAAATCCGTGACCTGGGGCCGTTTCTTGCAGGCTGGTCCCACACAAGGAGCTGCCGAGGTCCTCGCAGCTCCTCAGGAGGGACCCTGCCCTGCGCCCGGTGAGTGAGCTGGGCAGAGCAGCGGGGCAGCTGCCCTCTCCCTCAGCGCCCTGCACGCACACAGCGCTGCTCCTGCTGCTGGAGCCTGACGCTCGCTTTCCTCTCCCCGGCAGCTCGTGGACCTCCCCAGAAGAGGAGGTCCATCCCCTGGCTGTTTGCTGGGCACCGCAGCTCGGCCAGCGGGAAGCACCAGGAGGTGCCGGTTGCCCGGAGCCTTCTCTTCGGGCAGCCCCTGGACAGGCTTTGTGGGGCAGAGGGGAGCCTGCCCCAGCCAGTCCAGGTAGGGCAGCCGGGCCCCTGGGGACTTGGCCTGCGCACGCGCTGCTCTGCGGCAAGGCCCAGCTCCCATCACTAGCGGCCTTTGTGCACTCCAGGATCCCTTGTGTTTGCTTCTGCCGGCAGGACCTCCTGGACATCTTGTACAGGGAGGGACCCGCCGCCGAGGGCATTTTCCGGATCGCTGCCAGCGAGCGGGATCGTCGGCAGCTCAGGGAAGCCCTCGATACGGGAGGCAGCGTGGAGCTGGAGAGCCAGCCAGTGCACCTCCTGGCTGCTCTCTTAAAGGTGAACTCCTTCCCCTCCTCCTCCTCATCCTCCTTGTTCCCCTTGGAGAACAGGAGCTCAAAGCTGTTGCCTCCTGGGGAGCCCAAGTGTCAGGGATGCTCCCTGTGGGCTCAGGGCTCATGTCCAGAGCCTCATCTCCATACTCTGGTCTTGTAGGATTTCCTTCGTAACATCCCCTCCACGCTGCTCTCGGCCTCCCTGTACGAGAGGTGGATGCAGGCTCTGGCTAAGGCAAGCAAGGAGGAGCAGATGCAAGAGCTGAAAGAGTAAGTGTTGTGGACAGTGCCAGTGTTCAGGGGTGTCTGGGAGAGCTCGAGGCCTTCTCTGGCAATGGGCAGGCTCCTGCAAGGACCCATCGTTGCTGTGAGCTAGTGCCGATAGTGTACAAGAGAACCCCAGGCTTTCATGGGCCTTTGCAAAGCCTGCCAGCCCACCATGTGCTGACAAGCTCCCCATTCCTCACGCTGCCATGTCCTGAAGGTCCAGCACCTTGCTGAGACACTGGCCTTTGAGTCAAGCTCTTGGCCTTGCCGCTCTTGCACTTAAGTGGCCGCTCAACTGCCGTTGGAGGTTTCCCCCCAGGACATGTGTAAAGCAGTGAGAGAAAGCAGGGGCCTTGCTCTCTGTGGAGGACGCACCGTTTGTGGGAGTTTCCTTGAGACTCCTTGCTCGCAGGCAGAAGCAGCGGGCACTGCCTCCTCACGTCAGGGCCCTTGTGTTTGTGTTCACGCAGGGTGGCTGAGCAGCTGCCGCCATCGAATCAGCTCTTGCTGAAGAACTTGCTTGCCCTGCTCAAGCACATCAGCCAGAGCGCTGCAGAGAACAAGATGACCTCCAAGAACCTGGCCATCTGCATTGGGCCCAGCATGCTGGGCCCAGGCCAGGACAGCACCTTGCCTCTCCAGCTGCAAGTGGAGATGAACAGCAAGGTATGTGGAAGATGCCACAGAGCTTCCTGGATTGGCCACAGCTGAGCCAGGCCCTCACATCCCACGGTCTTTGCAAAAGCCACCTCCGCTCGGCAATGCGCAAGCCGACAGGCAGAGCTCTTCCTGCAGCTGCAGTCGTGGAGCTACAGCCCTGGGGACGGAGCCATCAGTGGGGAGCAGCAAACACTGCTGATGCCTTTGGAACCCTTTGCCTGATGCCCATGGTTTCTGTGTGCAGGTGGCGGTGCTGGTGGAGGTCCTTATTGAGAACTACACTGTCATATTTGGGGAGGACGTGGCCTTTCCTGGCAGCCCCTCTGCAGAGCAGCCCTCGGAGGTCACCGGCGGCTCCGCAGGTCTGTGTGCAGAGGGGTCAATGGCTCCTGGCTAAGTTCTTTAGCTGGCAGCACTTGTCAGGAGGTGGCAAGGACAGTGCTCACTCCACACAAGGCTTCCTGATGTTACACCCTGGTAGAGCTCAGCTCTTTGCAGCATTGCTCACTATGGGCTGGAACTGCCCTCTGCCCACGTGGGCTATTGGTCCCGGGGGCTCTTGTGTGTCCTGAACTGCTCCTCCCCTCCATAAGGGCTGAGGTTGCAGCTTGCCATCCTCTGGGGTCTGTGTAGTCCCACAGGCAAAGCCCCCTTTTCCTGCAGGGAGCCACTCAGAAGCAGCTAAGAGGCTCTTTCTGCCCACAGGACACCCTGGGGCTGCTCAGGAAGATTCTTTGGCCAGCCCCAGCCCCGCGCCTGAGGCACCCTGCGTTCTCCCAGGCTCTGAGGGGCAGCAGCAGCAGGAGGAGCAGCAGCTCCGTGGGAGAAGCCCCAGCAGCAGCAGGACTTACGCAGTGTGTGCCTCTGCCCCTCCACTGCCTGCTTCCCGGGAAATCAATCATGGCGCAAAGGAGAGGAGCTACTCAGTGCCAGTCCTGTCCACCCCGAAGTGGTCAGAGGGTAGCAGAAGCTACCAGAAGTGGAGCAGCAGGGCAGACAGCGTTGCTGCTGGGCAGCAAGAGCCCTGCCTGGAGCACGAGGCCCTGCAGAGACACCCTGCAATGCTGCCTGCCCCGTTCTCCCACGTCGCTCCTCCCCAGGCCTCCTCCAGGCGCTCCCTGGACAGCGCCTTGTCCTTCCAGCAGCGTCCCTCCACCATGTCCCTGCGGCCTGCCTCCATGCCCCCCTGCTGCTGGTGGGACACCCAGAACATGTAGGCAGCCACCAGCCAGGCTCTCGCCCGCTGCACGTGGGACACGGACATCAGAGCCCGGGGGGCCATGGGCCTGCATCGGGGAAGCCAAGAGCGTCGCCAGGGCCTGAGATTAGACACATCGGGGCAGGATGAGGGGAAAGGGGAAGGAGGAGGAAGAGGAGCTTCAGGGGTGTCCCTCAGAGGCAAGAAAACATCAGAACTGTGACCCCTGTAATTGTAACCAAAAACGTAACCCTTGTGATCTGCTGCTGGAAACATCTCGGCATGGAAACATTTTGGACTCCCATATTGGAGTCCAAAAGAAAAGGAAATACGAGGAACGAGGAGCAAAGGAGATGAAAAGGGAAGGAAAAGAAAGAGGAGACTTAATGGGAAGAAAGAAAAGAGAAGAAAGTAAATAGAGAAAAAAAAGGGAGAAAGAAGGAGGAAAAAAGAAATGTGGAAAAGGAAGTTAAAAGAAAAAAAAAGTAGACATAAAGGAAGGAGAAAAAGGAAATAAAGCCAAGGCATATGAACCCCAAGGGAAGGCAAAGAAGCACCAAGCATGCAAACAGGAGGAAAGCCATCAGGAAACTGAAAGAGGAGAAAAGAAAGAAGGACAAAAAGAAAGCAAAGTGACAAAAATAAAGAAGACAGAAAAAAAAGAAAGAGGGAGGTGAAAGTAAAAGGAAATACTCTGTGAAAGGAACGCAGGAAAAGAAAAAATAAAAACAGAAAGAGAGAAAAGCAAGAAAAAAAAAGGAGAGAAAAATGGGAAAGAAAGAGAAGAAAAAAGGTAAGGGACAGAAAAAACACAGGAGAAGAAGAAAAGTAAGGAAAGGGAATCCTGGAAAGCAGAATCAAAAAAGAAGAAGGTAAAAATGGACACATAAAGGAAAGAAAACACAAAGTTTCTCCCAAGGGAAAGCAAAGCAAGCAAGCCAGCAAGCCAGTAAGTACGTAAGAGGAAAGCAATCGGGAAATGGGATACCAAGATAAAGGAAACAATAATGGAAATCAACATGCGTGGAAAAAAAAGGGGGGGAAAGAAAAAATGGCAAGCAAAAAAGAAAGTTAAAAAAAGATAGAGAAAATGAAGGAAGGAAAGAAAAAAAGTAAGAAAAAAATCAAAGAGAAACATCTAGGAAAGAAAAACAGAGAATGGAAAGAAAACAAAAAAAAAAGGCTAGAGAAAAGCAAGAAAAAGGAGGCGAAATGCAGAAGGCAGAAACAATCTGAACGACAACAATAAAAAACAAAAGTAAAGAGACAGAAAAGAAAGGAATGGGAAGGTATGGAAAGAAAATCCTGGAAAGTGGAAGAAAAGAAGAAGAAAGTAAAAATGGAGACATAAAGGGAAGAAAACAAGGAGACAAAGGCAAGGAAAACCAACTGAAAGAGAAAGCAGAAAAGCAAGCAAACAAGCAAGCCAGTAAGTACACAAGAGGAAGCAATCAGGAAACAGGATAACAAGACAAAGGAAATGGTAATGGAAAAGCAAAATGGGAAGTGAAAAAAAAAAGGAGAGAAAATGAAGGAAAGAAGGAAGACAGGAGGAAAAGTAAGAAAAAAACAGAGAGAAACATCTGGCAAAAAAAAAAAAGCAGGGAAAGGAAAGTAAACAAAGACAAAAGAGAAAAACAAGAAAAAAAAAGAGAAAAAGGGGAAGACATAAGCAACCAAAGAAGAACTAAGGAGAGAGAAAAGAAACAGGAATGGAAAAGGACAGGGAAACCTGGAAAGTTGAAGAAAAAGAGAAGAAAGCAGAAATGGGGACTTAAGTGGAAGAAAAAAGGAAACTAAGGCAAGGCAAACCAACCGAAATGGAAAGCAAAGCACCAAGTAAGCAAGCAAGCAAGACAAAAGCAATCAGGAAACAGGATAGCAAGTAAAAGGAAATGATAATGGAAATCAACATGGATGTAAAAAAGGAGGGAAGAAAAAAATGGCAAGCCAAAAAGGAAAGTAAATAAAAACCAGAAAATGAAGGAAGGAAGGAAGGAGGAAAGAAGAAAGAGAAGAAAGTAAGCAAAAGCAAAGAGAAACATATGAGAAAGAAAAGCAGGGAAAGAAAACAGAAATGAGACAAAAGCAAGAAAAAGCGAAAATGAGGAATAAAGAAGCAACCAAAAGAAAAAAAAAAAAGAAAAAGGTAAGGAGACAGAAAAGAAACAGGAATGGACAAAGGAAATGGAGAAAGAAAAAGGAGAAAGAGGAAGGAGGAAAAAAGAAATGTGGAAAAGGAAGAAAAAAAGTTTTTTTTAAAAAAAAGACATAAAGGAAGGAGAAAAGGGAAATAAAGCCAAGGGATATGAACCCCAAGGAAAGGCAAAGAAGTACCAAGTATGCAAATAGGAGGAAAGCCATCAGGAAACTGAAAGAGGAGAAGAGAAAGAGGAGAAAAGAAAGGACAAACAGAAGGCAAAGTGACAAAGAGATAAGAAGACAGAGGGAAAGAAACAAGGAGGCGAAAGCAAAACACTCTGTGAAAGAAAAGCAGGGAAAGAAAAAATAAACGGGAGAAAAACAAGGGAAAAAAAGAGAGGAAAATGGGGAAGAAAGAGACAACAAAAAAAAAGGCAAGAGACAGAAAAGAAACAGGAGAAGAAAAGTAAGGAAAGGGAAACCTGGAAAGCAGAATCAAAAAAAAAAGAAGCTATAAATGGACACATAAAGGAAAGAAAACAGAGAGACAAAATCAAGGGAAACTAATCCAGAGGAAAAGCAAAGCAAGCAAGCAACCCAGCAAGTACATAAGAAGAAAGCAATCAGGAAATAGGATACCAAGATAAAGGAAATGATAAGGGAAATCAATATGCGTGGAGAAAAAAAAAGGAAAGAAAAAATGGCAAGCAAAAAAGAAAGTAAAAAAAAAGAAAATGAAGGAAGGAAGGAAGACAAGAGGAAAGAAAAAAGAAAAAAAAAGAGAAACATCTAGGAGAGAGAAGCAGGGAAAGAAAAGAAAAAAAAGGAGATAAAAGCAAGAAGAAAAAAGAAAAAGGCGAAGGCAGAAGCAATTTAAACAACAACAAAAAGCAAATGTAAAGAGACAGAAAAGAAAGAGGAATGGGAAAGTATGGAAAGAAAAGCCTGGAAAGTGGAAGAAAAGAAGAAAGTAAAAATGGAGACATAAAGGGAAGAAAATAGGGAGACAAAGGCAAGGGAAAACAACATGGAAATCAACATGGATGGAAAAAAAAGAGGAAATAAAAAGATAGCAAGCAAAAAGGGAAGTAAAAAACAAGAGAGAGAAAATGAAGGAAAGAAGGAAGACAGGAGGGAAAAAAAAGTAAGAAAAAAGAAACCAGAGAGATACATCTGCAAAAGAAAAGTAGGGAAAGGAAAGTAAACAAAAGAGAAAAAGAAGAAAAAGAAAAGGAGAGAAAAATGGGAAGATAGAAGCACCCAAAGCAAAAAATAGAGAGAAAAGAAACAGGAATGGAAAAGTAAGGACAGGGGAACCTGAAAAGTTGAAGAAAAGGAGGAGAAAGTAAAAATGGAGACTTAAAGGGAAGAAAAAAGGAAACTAAAGCAAGGCAAACCAACCAAAATGGAAAGCAAAGGAGCAAGCAAGCAAGCAAGAGGAAAGCAATCAGGAAACAGGATAGCTAGTAAAAGGAAATGATAATGGAAATCAACATGGATGTAAAAAAAGAGGAAAGAAAAAACAGCAAGCAAAAGGGAAAGTAAATAAAAAGCAGAAAGACTGGTGGTAAATAAAAACCAGAGACTGTGGTGGCATTCAGTCGCAGAGGCGCAGTCCCAACCAGTGTGTAGCACATGCTTGCAGAGAGCTTAACCTCCAGGACAAAGAGAAAGAAGAATAAGGACACAAAAGAAACGGGGATGCAAAAGTAAGGAAAGGAAACCTGGAAAGGATAGCAAGAGTAAAAAAAAAAAAAAAAAAAAAAAAAAGGAGGGAAGGAAGAAGCGAAGAGGAAAGAGAAAAGGAAAAGGAAGGTGGCCATGGGCAAGCAAATTGTAAAAATAATAATTGTAAAAATAAAAATTCTAAAAATAAAGAAGATGAGCGGTGCCCTTTTCTTGGCAAATGTGCCAGGTCCCTCAGCACTCATGGCTGCATCCAGTCTGGGTCCATTGATTTATGGGTGTCCAGTTTGCCTAAATAATCCCTAACCCAATCCGTGTCAACCAGCGGAAAGTCTTCCTCTCTCCCGGTGTTCTCTCTTGTCTCTGGGCTCCCTAGTTCATGGGGACTGGCCTTAGCAGTAAAGACAGAAGCAAAGAAGGAATTTAGTGACTGCCTTCTCTGCATCCTCCATCACCAAGGCACCCTCCCCATTCAGCAGAGGACCCACATTTTCCCTTAGTCTTCCTCTCACAGCTGATGCATCTGTAGAAACCCTTCCTGCTGTCCCTGACATCTGTTGCAAACTCTAATTCTAAATGGGCTGTGGCCTTCCTTGTTGCATCCATGCATTCTCTGACAGTGTTCCTACATTCTTCCCATGTGGTCTGGCCCTTCTTCCACATTATGCACATACTCTTTTTCTCATTAAGTTTACCCCACAGCTCCTTTCCCATCCACCAGATGATTGCAACTGAATAGGATATGCCCAACTGAGTGCATATCATGATATTTTACTAGTCTCTACACAGAAAGAAATGAGCTAGAGGCTTTTGGATGTGGTGAATAGATGTGAATATGGTATCCTGTCTGATTTTTCAGCAATATTTATCTGCAATATTTTTTCCCATTAAAAGTACTGCAAATGGCATGTTGTTTGCATGAAAGTTACCCAATGATAATCAAAACTCAGACTTAAATACGCACAAGTGCATAGGTCACAACTTACGCCAGAAGTGTAAGCCCTCTATTTATATGGTTCAAAATAGGGGCAGAAATAGTGCTGCTTGATTTAAACGACCATTCACATGCAGTTTGAACAAATAATGAAAACCACAACTCAAAACAAAAGGAATAGGTCTTAACTAGCTAATGGGTACAAATGTTTGCATTCATGGATCCTGAATAGCAATACTAGGTAATTCATGTATTACATACAGACAGAATATCCGGTCTATTTGGGACAAATCAGCACAACTAAACAAACAACACAACAGTGGAATAGCAGTTTAGATCAGCTGAGAATCTGATCCAAGCCTGCAAACAAAGAATCTGAAAATGGAAAAGAAAAAAGACTAAATTAAATGGATGAATTATCTGATACTGTTTGTTTGCTCAGCTCTATTCAGGAATAAAATGCTGACGAATAAAAACAAACTATTAACAGTCAGTTCTGGGTTGTCCAAGGTAGCAAATGCTCTGTTCAGTTTGTTGTTTAAAGCATATAAGGCAAAGTTAAACACAGACTAAATTAATCAAAATCAGAAGATTTTAATAGTACTGCACAATAAGCCTAAAATTTAAAATTATTAGAAAAATTTGCAGTGTTTAAATTGAGGCACACTTGAATTAGGAAGGAGGGAGGGGCAAGTAGAGATGGGCCACTTGGTCCTTCAGGCTCTAGCTGAGGTCTTTAAGAAGACTGAAAGCAGAGAGTCAAGCCATAGAAGTGAAGTAAAATAAAGCATCAAGCTGTAGAGCAATGATTTCCACTCGCACTCTCATCTGGCATCCAGGGATTCCATTCTGGGATTACAGTGACTAGCCTTGAAAAGTCTGGCTAGAGCAGAGAGGGACTTCACCTAGCTCCTGTTTGGTGTACTTCTCTGCGTGCTTGTACCACACTAATTTATGAAGTAATGTGTTCTCTAATGTCTTTTCTTTCTTTTTTTTTTTTTATATAGATGAAGCTTGTGGAAGTTCTGATAAGAGGAAAGAGAGAAGCCATTTTGCAGTCCCTATGAATCTAGTAATGATCTCCCTCTTCCTCCAACGAAACGATTTAATCTCATGTCTAGATATATAAGAAGACATGTTATCTCTTGTTACCCCCAGAGTCCACTGACTGGTTCACTTTCATGTGACAAAAGTTCTTCTCCAAGGAATTCAACTATTCCTACATTTTCACCTCAAAAAGGATGAGTTTTTGCAGCTGTCTTCAGTACACCATCCTATCACTATGTAATCCTAATGAAAACAAGGTGCAGTTAGTTTTACCATATTGTAGCTAGACAAGATAAGCCTTCAGCTGGTGATTTAAGACTGATTTTGACTAACTGAATGATGATATCTGTCTCAGTATCTCATCTTTTCTTATTGGGAAGGAAATATGACAGAAAAATGGGTTTCAGCAGTAGAGAATCGAGGCAGACCTTCTTTGAAGGACCTGCTCATATAGCACATACTGTAAAAATAGTCCTACCCTCTGCCAGGACTCTGGGTACTACAGAGATATAAATAGAGAGAGCTTTTGAAAATGTGTGTACAGTTCTGGAAGACAGCATTAGGGGACTCCTAGTACTGCTCTCTGGGTGCAGACAGGACAAAGAAAAGTGTGAAGGACAAGCAAGTACAGCAAAACCATAGTGTAAATGTAAATAGGGCTTTTGACCCTAGTCAACTCTCAGTGCCTTAGAAGAGTAGGGAAAACTGAGTTTTGCTGCCTTAAGGAAGAATCCAGAACTATGAGTAGACTATTCTTTGTAAGAAAAGAGAGGGGACGGTGAAGGTGGATGGAAAGTAAGCGGTAAAGCCCAGAGAATTAGGCCTATTGCTCTTACACTATTAGGAATGATATGACCAAGGACTGATTGCAGGAAGCACAATGTTGAGCCACATTTGCTGCTCCACATATACCCTCATTTGTCATTCCAGGATTCTAACAGAATAAGTAGAAGGCCTAGGATTTACGTAGATTCAGGGGAAAGCATGGCAAAATGTATTAATATTCCATTCACTGCTTGCTGCAGTAGCATGCAGTATTACTACAGCAACTTGACAAAAAATGAATGTCATACAGTTTTCTTTAATGTTCAGTTAGATAATCCTGAAGAAGGGTGAAGAGCTAAAACAACTTCAAGATGTGTCATTTATCCCTAAGTGCTCAATAGACACAACAATGAACTGGATAACTGGATGCTGGATAATGGCATCATTATGGAATCTAGCAGGTGAACTCCACCACTCAGCTGGACATTGCAGTTTCATCTTACAGGAGAGCAGAGGTAAACAGGAGGTTGTTGACAGAGTTATGAGTTTAGGACTCAGGTATGAACATAGCCTTGGTCTCCAGCTTTGCTAGTTCATTGGTGCAGTTGTGGTCTGCAGCAGCTGTGCCACCATGCTCAGAGGCAGCGTGGCCAAGGCATGGATATTGAAAGGGTTCAGCTCATTAACAATTCTTATTTCTCATTCGAGCTCCTACAAGAGCATGTCATTTCACTTTAATGAATTCACTGCGTGTGTTACCAAGATGTATTTATGAATATGAATTTAGCTTCTGATTACTGTAGCAGCTAGAGAAAGGAAGAGAGAAAGGGAAAGCAGACTTTTAAAGGCCCCACCATGCAATTCTATACCTTCTGCAAAGGGCAGCTCTTACCTTTCACTCAGCTGTTTATTTATTCACAGCTGATGCTCTTTTCAGTGCAAGCATTCCCCTGCTCACATATATTTTTAAGATATGGTATACTAAGTCTTGCATTATGAAGGAAACACGAGGACAGCAGTATCACTTCTTCATGAACTGCTTGAGGAAGTGAGGAAAGGAGGCTAGAGCAAATATATATCACGGGACTCAATTCAATCCTTCAGCTATGGGTATCTAGTATAAGCACCTTGATGCCTTCTTCCCATTGATCATGTAAGGGTCCTATGGTCCTGCATAGAAAATGGTCTGAATCACTAACTGCCCTCAGGACTTCACAGTCCTAGCAACTGTCCAACCATCTGCCTCTTTACCTGAGTGTAAACGTTAATAGGAAGCTCTCACTGTGGTCGGAAACTGTCTCTGGCCTGAAGCCTCCTTGGGATCTTGAGGGGGAAAACTGACCATGTGTTAGTTCCAGCTATTCTCTGTGCAACTGGGGACAAGGCAAAACACTTCAGCTTCTTAACAAATAAATAGCTCACCAGCCAAAACTTGGATTATTGATTAATTTGATGGTATTTTAGTAAACTGTAAGCTTCCTTTTTATTTTCCAAGCACCAATACTATGGATCCTCCTTATATTTGCACTAGACAAACTCTTAAAATATCTCAGCAATTACTTCATGTTGGCACAATAACAGCTTAGCTAGAATGGATCTTTTCATACATGAGAATACAGCAAATGACTGTCTTACTAAGAAAAGCCTAACCCTTGAGAAGGCTCATGTTCTTCTTCTAATGACTCACTTCAGGAGAGGTAGATATGCAGGAAGGATGATTCATCATGGGACACCTACTGTACCCTATTCTGGAATATATTTTTCTTCATCTCTCTCCCACTCCATCCATCAGAAAAGGATAAATAAAAGTATAATGGCCTAGGTATTCAAAAAGAAGGGGAAATTGGCTAAAATTCAATGCTGGCAGTGGGGTGTCTTTTAAGTAAAAAGCTTGTGACGACAGCACTCTAATATATAATGGCCTCACAGGTCAGATGTTCAAAGGCATCATTTGCCTTGGCAGATATAATCAATAAAATCTGCAAATCTCAGGATGCAATTCTGAGTCAAAAGTTCAGCCATGTTCTCAAGCTTTGCCTCCAAGCTTTTGTCATGCAAACTGCAATTTTTATTCCTAATTCTGTTTCCCCAAAGCACCCTGATGTGAAATATCAAGGAAAACAAAAGCAATAGATAAAAGCAGCACAATCCAGTCACAGGCTTGATGTGACAAAAGGAAAATTACATTGCCACAGTGTCATGTGCTTCTGAAGTCTACCTTTGAAAGAGGTCAAGAACACCAACCCAAATATATATTTTGAGGTCAAAGAAAATGTGTTGGAGATTCAGCCATGCATTAATTTTTCATTCCAGCAAGGCATGTTGCAGTCCAAAAGGTCATGAGGGAAAAATGAATTTAGGGTGTCATCCACAGGCACACTCAGACTGCAGATGATCAACACATTTTGAGAAAGAGTTATAAAAGCAAAAGAATCATACTGTAGAAGTCTAGACCATTAGTAGGGATAAATGGGGAAACTTGGGTAGGGATGCTACAGCTACAGTTGGCTTGAACATGCATTTAGAAACAGTATAGTGGTAATTTAACAGGATTGATAACCCTACACAACTGAGAACAATAACTGAATAACATGCTCTACACTTGAAATTGCAATCAGTGATGAAAACAGGCAGCATAGAATCCACAAGCTGAAATTTGAGCAGAAACCTGAATTAACAGTGGGCTTTTGTTCAGATGTCACAGGACCACATTTATTCAGAATCTAGTTCAGCAGCTCATCAAAATTAGATAGGCTTCAGCAAAACACTACACTACACTAAATCACAACATAAATGTTTGCAAGACTTGTCTGTTGAATAAATATTGCTACATCCTACAAAATTTAGAAATTGCTTAAAGTTTTGTCCTCTGAACTCAGACCCATCATAGATACATATCTCATAGGAACTAACCTGCAGTGACAGAGGTTAAGATAAATTAATGACAAGGAAGAATATTGTATATAAAATATAAATGTAATTGTCTACTGGAAGGGCTACAAGTTTACATGTGTTCAATTAGATGTAGTGATTTACCTCAGCCTGCCTAGATTGTTGGTAGTTATAGGAGGCTTTAAATCAGCAGCAATTTGTAAGAACAAATTTTCCTAGGAATGTGATCATTATTCCATTGCTTCATTTGGGGAACTTACTGTAGAGGGAATTCAAGAATAATTTTAAGGTGGCAAAGCCCTTGCATCATTTGAATAAAGGAGTCCATATAGAATTTAAATCCTCTTTAGGTAGTGAACAGTATGGGATTCCCTATGATGACTTTTTGAAGAATGGGGCCAGTTGACAAATACAAGCATTAACTGAAAAATTTTCACCTAGATGTGTTGGCAGTTATTTAGCAACTTCAGAAGTCAAAACTCTCTGTAGCCTAGTGAAATGTTATTTCAGTGCTAGTAGTACTAGTGCTGATAGGGACTAAATCCCAGCAGGACTGGGACACACAGTGTTCATTTGCTAAGGATAATAAGACGGAACACATTTTCATGCTTACATATCTACAATACATTTGGTTGTTTTTTCAAAACAGCATTTTTTCTGTAAACTCTGCTTTCACCTGCTCAGTGATGGCTGCAATAAAGACATAAATATCTTCAAGATATGTATCAGTAGCTTCTGAGCTAAAACAGATTTACCAGACAGCTTCAGCTACTGATCTCAGAACCTCTAGCAACTAGACATGTGTCAGGAAAGAAAGCAGTATATTCAGCAAAAGAGAAATTTCCCTTTTGTTATTCAGCCAGAAGCATTATCTACACAAACTCTGTGACAGAACTATTTTCTGAATTAGATACCTATAACCAGAACACTCATAATGGAAATTGTTTTAGGAGATGCTGCCATAAATCATGTTTTATGGTCAGATTTAGGCTCTAAATTCACCCAGACAACTTCTATATCAATAAATCAAGCAAAGCCAAGCAGACATTGGAAATCAATAGTTTGTACTCTCAGACTGTTAGAACAACTCTTGCATGGTTTTGGCCTAAGCCACCTCAAACTCTTCAAAATAACTCCCAGGCAGAGAATGTCTATTAGAACAAATCAGAGGCTACACGGAGTAGGCAGTCTGGATATGACCATCCTATTCTGGAGAATAAATTTTAGCAGTGTGGATGTGTTGATCTCGGTGCCCAAATATAGTTCAATACATGTTTAAATTCCTGCAAATCTATCATAGAGGCTTCTCATCCTACACCTATCTGTCAAGTGGAAGTCCTGAGCATCACTGAGATATTTCAGGTCCTAGGAGAACAGCAAAGACCATTGGGTTCTGATTCAAACTGGATTTCATTTTGACAGAGGTCATTTTGCATAGCTCTCCTGATTAAGCCAGGTATTTTCTAAGCTCAGTGTTATCAAGAGTCTCAGGCTGTCAAAGCCTCAAAGCCTTGGATTTCTGATGGACAGGCAAATGCCACAGTCCAAACCAGTGCTTTCATCCGTCTCTGAATGCTCAAGAATGTCCTTTATTTTGACTGGGCCATACAGGATTTGTGCTCCTGCAGGTTGAGCAACGTAGCTGAGATCTAAGGAATACAATCTGGAAAGCATGCAAATAGGTGCAGCTTTCCACCCATAAAAGGAAAATTAAATACATCAGTCTCTGTGACGCTCATGCTCTTTTCAGAATAGAAATGAAAACTGACAACTCCCTCAGCAGACTGAGGCCTAACCAGCAAAGCAAGTTGGGCCTTCGAAGCATCCTGAGCCAAGCTGCAGAATGTCTTGCCAGGAAAGACACGGCACAGTGTAAAGCATGGCTTCTCTAAAGCTGCCCTGGGCTTTGATTCAGGTTCTCTGTTCAGGGACTGTCTTGCTTCAACAGGGAGATTGGTAAGGCCAATAAATCTTGCCATGCACTGGGCAAAGATTCGTTTCCATCCATCACTTGCTGTGCAGTCTGCTCTGTGGCGTGAAGGAGCTTCACTTCCATCTGCCAAGTGGCAAGATTCCAGTGATCAGGGAAGGACACTCACCATCAGGCCTGACCATAGGTGGATTTGACAAATTTGGTCCAGAGACACATGTTATTTTGGGACTCCATCACTATGGAAGACCACAAATTAAAAAATGAAGCTGTCACTATGAGTGTTGTTACAGCAGTTGTGTCATCCTGTTCTCCTCTGAAAGACAAAAGTAAGGTGTCAGCGATTTGCTATCAATTATGGGAGTAGGTTTGATCATAGAATTTTGCATTTATGACATTTTTGCAAATCCCATTCTACTAAGGTATGTACTCTACATTTGAGTCAGGCTCTTCCCTTCTGATTTCTGAAGTGTTAATTATTAATCCTGCAAACACAGTTCCTGGAACACTGCACTCAGAGGAGATAAACTGGAGATTGGGCTTACAGTGCTACCCTACAACAATACAAATCCTTACACTAATTCTTTCCTTTAACAACAGTCACTTCTGATGAAAGATACAAGTGTGGCTGCACGTGTGACTGCACATGTGTGTGTAAATTCTGGGATTTGATTAACTGTAGGTTCATAGGCTGAGTGTAAACCTCTTATTGTATCAGAATAAATAGTCATTTTCCTGGCTTCATGTTATCTATATTTATTCTGTTTCTGTAGTAGAATAACAGGCTTTCATTACTGATGACGGCTTCTGCCCTCCCCTGTAAAAGATAACTTCTGCACTGCAAGTTTCTTAATATTGCCATGAACACCCAACCTAGCTTGCATGTACACTTTATAAAGTTTCCTATTTACTAGGTCTCCTTTTTAGAGGAACATCTCCCTAATACTATTCCACAAACGCAGATTGTCTTCAACACTACTTTGTTCTCACTTAGCACTTGCTTTCTTGCTAGGGATTTTATTCCTGCACAACCAAAAGATGTTGTAATGATACTCCAGACTTCTGAAACAAGGCAGCTTTGAAGTGAAGTACTTCAAGGTTGGTCCTTATGTTAAAATGGCAAAGCAGAGTACGCATACAAGCTTCACCAATGGTGCTACTTAGGTCTCAGGTCTCAGGCAGGATTGCAGTCATCTCAGTAGTGCACAGCTGAGTTCATGTCACTATCTCTGTTTGCTTTGGCTGCCCATCATTAAAAGCCCATATCTGACCACAGGTCTTCCATCATTTCTCTGAGATATCTCTGTTCAGCTGTTGACAGCTCTTGATATTTCAGCCATGCCCACTGGGAATAGCATCTTGCTCTTTTCTTCCAGAAGTTAAATTAATCTTTATGTTCTAAAAGATCATAACACTGGAATCTATAAAGGGAACATTCATACTTTCCATATGAATATAGAAATTTCCTATAGCATTTATATTTTAGATTTAGGCTGAACTTGTCTTCTGTCTGGAAATCCCCTCCTGAGGATGGAAGTGAAGCCCATTTCAGACTATCAGATCAGATCTATCACAATGATGAGGGTAATATCCTGAGGGAACTGTCAGTTCCAAGAAAAGCAGTATTTTCCTACACTGCCATTTCTCTGAAGAATCTCAAACTACTTCGCAGCAAGAAATAAGATAATGGAAATAAGATTTGTGTTTGGAGAGGAAGGCAGAGCAATGTACAGAAAGGGCCCTGCCAGGGTGGAAGGAACCTATTCAGGATGTTGACCTACTGGTGGCTGCGGATTAAACAGGGATGGCGGAAGCAGTTTCTCCCACCACTCCCTTCCTGGGGCCTACGGCAGTGTCAACATTGTGTACAAAAGTAAAGGAGGTCAGTCTGGGGTTAATTTAATTTGCCATGTTGTAAACTGCAGATTCAAGAGCTGCTGAGCATCCCATTCATCTGTCCCCATGCAGACAAGCAGGACCTACTCCAGCTGTCCCAGTTTAATCTGCTACCGCATACCAGCCAGCACTGCCATTTTGCTGTGCATATGTGCCTAACACAACAGAGCCCCTAGCTTGGGACATAAAAGACACGGCACTAATAGCAAAAGGTTATCCTGTATGGGAATGTGGATGCAGGAGGCTGCATGTTTCTTATGCACAGCACAACGATGATGGAAAGCTGTGTGTTAAGGAAAAGTAACAGTGAAGAGTAATTATAGTAAAATTTTCTAGAAATATGAAGTTCTGGGATTTTAGTTAGAATCTTGTCCAAAAAAAAAAAAAAACAGTTCTGTTTATAAATAGAAAATCCCTTGACCAAACCTAAAAATCGACTGGCTCAAACCTTGTTGGTGAAAACCTAGTTTTACTGAGGTTTAATAATATGAAGAAACTGGTATCTATTGACCATCTTAACCTTCACTGTAAGAAGGCAGAATATTCTTAGGAAGCATTTTAACCAAACTCTTGATCTACTAGTATCCCTAGAGTTTCTCATATGGTTTGTGCTATGGCTTTGATATGCAAACATAGTTAGTCTTGATGTTGCTCAGCATAGAAATACGCTTACAAATGTTATCCTTCTGTGTAGGACCTATTTTTATTTGATTGCTCTACGTCTTGGGTCTTCCATCTACATTCACTTAGCCTCATTTTCCCCTGGGAGCATACATCCTAATAGCAAGCTATATATGCAGTCAGAAAATTGCAATGCTTCATAAAGGTATCAGAAAGCTTTAAATGAGCTTGCTCAGGTATTGAAGGAGGCCCAGACTGAGCCACATGGATCCTGATGAAGGCTGATGGATCCTGACGAAGGCTAATGCATCCTGCTTTTTCACAGTGCACCACAGTGCATCCTACAGATCAAAACCAACCCAATACAACTCACACTGCTTCATTGACTTCAGTAGTCATGTTGGTTTTCACTCATAACATACTGTTTCTGCAATCTATTAAGCAGTCTCAGCATTATCTTGTTCCTATATTTAGCCAAAGTGAGAGCTCATCTGGCAGTCTGAGACAACATGAGGCTGCTGGTGTGCAAGAAGCTGTGCAACCCTAACCCTAACTCTAACCCTAACCCTAACAAGAGACATGCCATGGCCCAGGAGGAGCTGGGGAATGTACCCTGCCATGCAGTGCCTTGAGCTCAGCCCCAAATCCAGGGCATGGACTCCGCTAGGATCCAGTGTGGTGCTGAATAAAATAGGCAGCAGAGGAAAATGGGAGAGGGAATAGGAAACTGTGAAAGGAACATGCATTTCTGCAGGTCGGCTCCCCACAAAGTCAGAGACTTATTGTGTGATACATAAAAATAAATATCAGATATCCCTTTCTTGGTTAATCAGGCTTGGCACTGCTGAGGTGACAGCTCTCTTAAATAGCACTTATTCTGAAGTCAAGAAAAAAAGTCACCAAGTATCTGACTTCTGCATAAACTATATTGGAAGCAGTTCAGGACTGTTTTAGTGGACGTGTTTCCCCCTTATTTTAGCACATCTGTGCAATCCCTGAGTAATTAAAATGGCTCCTCAAAGCTGTCACTTTATTTTCTGTTCTGATCTGTGTAAGTACAGATCTTTTTAGCTCTGTAGGAAAATTAAGACTGCCTGATATAGCTAAGTCTCCTCAGCTTTTACCAAATAGTCTCTTCAGTGTCAGCTGAAGAGGAGGACAAATTCTGCTTTTAATCTCAGATTAACTGCTGTTTTAAATTGTTTTACACTATTTACACAATCTAATAACAAAATTACACAACAGCAAAGTATATCAAGAAGATATGAAGAAGTTTTTTATAAATACATCAAGGGAGCAGATTAAGAAAACCATTAATAATGGGAGCAGATAGGAAATTGCCAGTGACTCAAAGCAGATGAGATTTTTAAAACTTAAAAAAAAATCTATAAGAAATATTGAGGAGTGCAGAGAGTGAAGAAATTAAAAACTCTATGTAAAGGCCACACGAGACCATCAAAGGTCAAATAAAAAGTTTTTGGACCATTTACATACCACAGGGTATTATCTGCTCTGCAGATAGTCATGTTGCACTAATAGCAATCTTTTGTAGAATGGGGAGGACAAGGCAGACCTTGAAGAGGACAAGTTTGGGGAAATGCAAATACGAACTACATGTAAGAGAGAAAAGGAAACACCAGCATGGCTATTTAATAGGAGGAAACAATGGAAAAGTAACAGGGCTGAAGAGAATACAAAGAAGGGGCAGGCATGGTTGGCCCATGTGATGGGACATTGCAGAGCAAAAGGGCAGTGACAAAAGCTCTCTCTGCAGTTTCAGGAGCCAAGGGTGCTAGCCTTGCTGTGTTTAGCTATTTTAAAGATCCTTCAGGGTACTGTTTGCTGGTCCTGTACAAATGACAGAAATTAGAGAAAAGCATCACCAATAGACCAAGGAAGGCCTGCAGAGCAGTGAGCATATGCAGGAGATACCAGACAAGTAATGTCAGAAAAATGACAAAATGCAAGTATATGTAGGATATATGCATGCAGAAGAGAAGAGAGATTATTTAGAGTAACACTGAGGTAATTATATGAATTTTTATTTTCTTTTCAAAATAAAATTGAAGCAAAAAATCAGGCCAGGTTCCTGGTAGGTTGATGTGTTCTGCTTGGAAGGCAGATGAGAGAAAGTGATCTATAGAATAAAGTGTAACATGATGCCTGAGAGAGGAGCATAGCCCACATTGATAGCAGGGCTAAAAGCAAGGGACTCCTACCATTTTCCTACTGCTGCACTCTGTGATTTTCCATTATGCTGGTTTTAGATTCTGCAGGATGCAGAGCTGTCTCTAGTCGAGCCCTTGAAGGCCGCTCTGAAGTGAAAAGACAGGGCAGTGGTGTTGGCTCATGATCTTGCAGCAGCAGTGTCTGATGACTTGGCTCTGTTCAAAAAGCCATGAGCCTGTCTTGATAGTTTTCTTTCAGATGTCTCAGATCTGTCTCTCTCTTGCATTATTAATCCCAGCATCCACAGCCACATTAAGCCTCATCTTCATCTCCTTTGTCCCTAGGAAATGAATCACTGACCTGTTAACTCTTGTGTTGCCTGTGAGATACAGCAGCTACCCAGAAAGCTGGGATACCTCCTTTTGGCACAATTCACTCTGCTGCGCCCCAGGAAATCCAGGCACGTGAACTGTGTCCCCTTGGTACACAAGAGGGTCTCCAAAGAATAAGTGAGCAATAGCTTCTCCTCTGAGACCCCTAGGCCAGAGCTCTCTGGCTGACTTTCTTCACACATATAGAACACGCAAGGGATGCAGGCCGAGTGCTTGCCCGGGAGACTTGTGGTGCATAACTCACTTTCCAGAGATTTTAATAATAGGTTTGGCCACAGTGCCAGGTTACTCCTGGGTACTCCCAGGTCTCCTGGCTAAGGGGATGCCACAGATCCATGGCTGTAACTCACAACCCTGGGCAACTCTGGCTCGTGTGATTTCGGAGGTCACTCAGCAGCTATCTTCCTGTGCTGGCTATTTCATCTGTTCATCAGTGCCTACAATTCATTGCCTGGTATGTTAGCTTAAACTTATGTTAGCTCATTTCACTTATGTGAACTGAGAGGGTTGAAAAGAAGGTGCACGCCTTGTTCTGCCCTCAGACTGGGAGAGAACTCTGCCTTCAGATTGGGAATTTCCAGAGAAAAAGCAGGGAATAAAGCTGGGGGAGGCAGAGGGGAAGAAACCTCCTATTTTGCTCTAGGATCATATACCAACGGCACTTGTGAGCCAGAGCCCTCCCAATATCCTCTTTAGTACACTCTGTGTGAACTACCATATACTCAGCTTTGCTTGGCATTTTTGTTCCATGCAAATTCTTTTCCCTGTGAGGAAATTCCATGTTTTCTTACCCAGGGAAAACAAGTGGATAAGTGTAGAGATCTCCTGGTTGCAGGGCTGACCCTATTCCTTGGCCTCTGGGGAAGCCAGCTGGCTCTGGGAGTTGCACTGCAGCTCTGCATTCCAGTTCTTCTCAACCAACCATCCTCTGCTTGTGCAGCAGGGCTTTTCAGATACGGCAAAGGTCACATACATGAAATTAGACCTGGAGGTTAGGCAAGGCCCAGCAAGGTTCTTATTCCACTGCTCTTAAAAAAAAAAAAGGCTATTTTCATGCAATTTAATTAAACAAAAGCACCCAAGACATTCCACATCTGCTTACAGCACCCAGGCTTGCTCATAGTTAATGTGTTGAGTTATCCAAAAGCCTAACAGGTTTCTCCACCATGACTGGGCTGTCCTGCTCAAACAGGATACTAAGCCAAGATGATGTTGTCTGTCGACCTCATAGCTGGAAGGGACCTGGGGATCTTCCAGAGTCTGCCTGTGGTCCAGGGCTGTTCCTGGAGATGCTGTGCTAGGGATGCACAAGCTATGATGTTTCCTTGGGTTCACTACTAACTCTGGGGAAGGAGGGCATGCACTGAGCACCAGCAAACCAGGGCTCAGGCTGGATATTGTGCCTTGCATTTTCCATATCAGAGGGAATGAAAAAGAAAACCGTATTTATCCCGAGTTATAAACACTGATGCTTTCAGCTCCAAAGATGTCTGATTCAGATTCTGGCATCCACCCAGACACCAGCTGTCACCTACCTTTCCCTTGAGTAACTTAGGAAAGGTTTGTATATAGAACTAGGAGCAGCAGTTTTCCATGACAGAATAGGTATGGAAAACAAAGACTTTGTATTAAGTAGGGAGGGGTGCTCTCTTCCCAGATCTTGTTTCCTTGGGCACGTATTTGGCATTCAGTTTGTTTTCCAGACCTCAGATAGATCTACTCCCTTTCCAAGCCTTTAGCATCCTTTTTATGATCAGTTCTATTTTCATCACCCAGTGACTTCCTTCTAAAGGAAAGGCCAGGGCAGGCCTACTCATGCTGTGTACTATCTTGAGCTAAATGTTTAATAGCTTTCTATCAGGGAAAGCACTCTACTCCATCTTCCCTCCCCCTCTATTTTTCCAGCATTTGCATTATCTTGCTAAATATATTATGACTCACAGTTAAGTTGAGTCCACCGGCTGTCTTATCCCTCCCTCTGCACAGGAGCATCTTACATAAATCACTGAGATCGCTGAACATAAAGTCCCAAATAAACAAGAAACAAATGTGCAGATTTATTGCCGCTTTTGTTTTCTGAATGCACAGACAAATTATTATTACAGAGATTAGATCCCTCTGCACAGCTCTCTTGAGAACTATGCACTATGACAAGAAATACCCTGTTCCATGCTGAAAAAAAAGGGCTGGATAAACTCTGCTATTGTACAATCACAAGATCCTGAAGAAAGAGGATTATTAAAGTAGAACACAATGTGAAGTGTAATCAATACCAGGTACAACTTAAAATGACACTGAGTTGCAGAGGGATGGCGTCTCTTCAGTATTTGATGTGTGGTAGGTAAAACCAGCAAATGTCTGTTCCAAATCTCCTGAGCATAGAGCAGTTACGTTATTTTTTTTCCTTGAATCTGAGCTTTCCACAATGATGGTTTCACAGAGAGGAAGGGAGAAAGTTAAAGAAGACCACACAGGCCCTATCATTAGATAGCTGACTATTTAGGTGACTCTTCTTGAGTCAGCTCAAATGTGGGGCTCAGTCAGGCTGATAACATTTTATTGCTAATTGGAAGCAATGATAGTTGAGATAAAAATTATTTGCAGCCAGCAAATAATTTTCCATAAAAAAAAAACACAGGCATAATGAGCATTTGAACTGGTCTACAGAACAGTGTTTGAGAGGCCAAAATACTTTGATATTTATCTGGCTTGCTTGTAAGAGGAAGGCAGAGAGGAGATTTCAAAACTGTTTTTCAAGATACTTAAAATGTCACTGAGAGAGGGGTCTGCCATCTGAATATCTTCAGCCTTCTCCCACCCAGTGTTTCTTGGATCCATTAATGCTGCATTTTGTGGGTTGGGTAGCCTGGAAGACTTTTTGTTGTGTTTTCAAATTGAGCATGGCAACTGGGTATGAATAAGACCTGCAATACTGGGCTCCTAAACTTGTTTTCATTTCTAAATGAATACTATAAACATTTCTACAAATGGAAACTCAAGTTATAAATTAAAAATCTCCCTGAAAACACAGGCTTGTAGAAGGCCTTTAAACCAACTGCAGCACTGTGTGGTCTGCTAAGCCCAGGGACTGGCAAAGCGATTAATGTAATTCCAAATGAAAGATTAATCACTGGACCACAAACATACTCAGAGAATGTCCTAGAATATTAGCGAAGATCTTAAAATTGTTGGTGGCTCTTCAGCTTCACCCTTACATACTGTGAAACCATCTCTGCATGAACTAGGAGACCCAGCCTGAGCACAAGGCCAGCTGAACAAGCTCACCCTAGTGCTTAGGTGCCCAGAGGGGAATTGCCGCCATTGCTTACTTAAAGCATCACTGAATTGGATAAGCGCAATCTCTGAACCCCTCCTTTTTTTTTTTCCCCACCCCTGGAGAGCCTGGTTCTGTCAGTATAAATTCCACTCCCATTAAACATTATGACCAGGACCAACTAGCTGGTGAGATACCACCCAGGACCTTCCCAGGACCTAAGGGAACCAAGCTCAACCCTGTTGCATTTAGCTAAATGGCAGGTACACCCACACACACCAAAGTGGAATTTCACTTGAGGTAAAAATCAAGCTGTGCCTCCTTTCTTCACCCCCATCTCATACAGTTTAACATGACAGTTCAGCGTATGGAAGTTATTATGAGATGCCTGTGCATCACGGTCTCTGGTATGGACCATCACTATTCTTCTCCTACACATGTACACACACCCATACACACACAGAAAAGCTGCCGAGAGCTTATATAATATGGTGTGTCAACAAAGCAACAGCCCTGCCAACCTTCCTACGTCTGCAGACTTTAGGTGGTTTCAGCTTGTCCCAGAACACTTCTGGCAGATATTTCAAACATGTGAAAAGTTTTCCTTCAAGTCTACCTAAAACCAGTCTATCCGAAACCACTATTCTGTTGTTACTTTGCAAGTGAGAAAACAACTTTTTGCTAAACAAGTACTTGTGAATGTAAAGGCTGGCAGTATTGGCTTCTGCTAGACCCTCATTTTCACAACTCTGTGAAGTGCATCCATAAAACTTTTTATCTGAGTAATTGTGTGACATCTATCAGTTGAGTATCCGAACATTTTATTTGACAGATCCCAGCTTATGAGGTCCAGGTAGGATGGTCAGGCCACTGTTGCTAGCATCTGTGGGGTGCCATCCTATCAGTTCAGTCTTCCTGACTCTTTGAGGAGCACAAGTTTTGCTGAGGTGCAGAGCCCCTTGGCCACTGTGGAGGTGTTTGGTGATGGATGTGTTCAAACCAAACACTGGCCAGTGCCTTAGCCACCATATGCCATGGGGAAAAAGACTGATGAGCTGGACCGTCCCGTGGCCACCTCACCTTTCCACCCTGGCCCCTGGCAGTAGCACAGCTGGAGCCATGAGCCAGCCCCTTCCCTGAATGCATCCATGGGCAAGTGGAGGGGCTGAAATCTTCATGCTCAGCAGCTCTGCAAGATCTGGGCACTGTTTTTCACATGCTTCCACCTCTATGACGGACTCATTTCTATAGAGTCTTACGGAGTTAAGGCTCTGCCTGGGGTGGGAGGAGCAGGATGGCTTGAATCCAAACTTGCTGTGGGGTCACACAGAAATATGGCGCTTTGAGCATGTAATTGGAGACCTGCTCCTAAAAAACAAATGTCTCAGAAAGCTCTGTTATGGAATATCTTGACATTTAATTGCTTAGTGATACAAAATTATCTTTGTATGAAAGCTGCTAAGATTTAAATATACTTAGAATGGCTTAGTCCAAAAATTTAGCAAGGATTAGCTTAAATAGGATTATTTGCTTAATTGCTTTGCTGAATTGCGACTTTACAAAATGGCGGTGTGAACAGTCCAGTACCAACAGGCCCTGAAGGTTTCCAGGAAATAAATATTCCAACTTCTTGAAAAGATGTCAAATATCCAGACCTGTTCTGCACTGGCACAAATTGGAGGGTTTTTTTTTTCTTTTCTTTTTTTTTTTTTCTTTTAATAAATGGACACAATAAAATACACAGAGACAGAGAAAAATCCCCCCAACCCCTCAGTAGCCCACAGTTCAGTAGAGCAGTCCAGGATGTGGAAGGCAACAATTCAGATCACGGAGGCAACAGAAAATTAGGTCTATGGAAATCCCTAGTCACCAGGCTATCCCACCATCTTAAGCAGAAATCCTACTCTAGCCTCCATAAGTTCATATCACAACTGGCACAGTTTTGCAAAACGGTTTTATTGATCCCACTGAATCTTTGGACCACCGAAAACAAACAAAAGCAAACAAACAAAAAACTCTTTTCTTGAGCAAAGAGCCCCAGTCATCAGGCTCCTCCACATACTAATCTTAAGTGCCTGGATGGTGCCCGCAGCTCTGGCTACAGTAAAACCTTGCTGCAGCGCCATGTGCTTCCAGGACCTCCTCCTCATGTGCCTGTGGGGCTCCCAGACCCTGTCTCTCCACAGCCCTCAACCTCTTTGGGCCCAAAGCAGACAAGTGACTCAAGTCATGCAGAGACCTCCACAAGGTTGTTGGAAAACCCTGACCCCAACTTACTTTAATAGTGAAAAAAGCCATTGTGCTAACAAGAAAACAAAGCTATTAATGAATCAAAATACTGTGCTGAGGCAGAAACGTGAATTCACGTTTGGATTCATATATCCAAAGGATGTAGAGAGTAGAATTTCAGTAGGATAAGCACAATTTCCATGTTCAGACTAAAGGGACTGGTATTGCTTCTCAAGATGTAATAAAAAATATGATGTTTTTGTTGAGTGATTTTGCAGCCCACTGAACACATGCTCCAGCATTTCTGCAGAGAGGCAAAAATATCCCCTGTGCATATATTGTCTTTATGAACCCACCTTTCCCTCCCTACACACCTTGCGTTTCAGAATTGCCTACATAGATAGTGATTTTCTAAATCACTCTACAAAAGGAATTTCAGTGCCTGGTAGTTTTACCTTTTTCTTAAGCCTCCAACTATGATGCAAGGATGAGCTAAATTATTTCATGGGAAAGAACGAATGCTCATGTTTCATGTTTACATTTCAATATGTGAATATTTATTTTCTCGTGTCAATAATTACTCTGATGTTTTAGAACACTCCATTTAAAACTGGCTTTCATTCACTCAGAGTACCATTTTCGAATGAAAATGAGGCAATCAAAGTTTTTAAAGGATTCTATTTTCCAAGCAAAAATAAGCATAATTTCACAAATTCTCCTCAAAACAGGCTAATTTTCAAGAAGCTTAAAGGAAATATCTATGTCATTGTAAATATGTAATATAATTTTATAAGCTTCTATTTTACACAGTATTTTCCAGTCTAATTAAGGCTCTGGATAGCTCAACATACTTAATTTGAAACCAGCAAGAGAGAAATTTAAAATTAGGCTGTTGCCAGTTTGTTTGCGAATGAAGTATCTTTACCATGTCCTTTGACTTTACTGCAGGTGCACTGGTATTGTAAGAACTAGTAGGCGGGATAAAATTCTTGATACTTAAATGCTTGAAAGCTTCAAAACCAGCCTTCCTGATTTCAGAAACATGAGATCTACGCCTATCAAAAGTGCAATGTAGCATGTAAGGACAAACCCTCAAAGCTCAGCTCTCCTGTTAAAACTGGTGTGATGTGCACCTGGTGCCAGGCACTCGCACACTAAAAGGCTGCAGATTGTAGTCCTCTATGTGACTCAGTGATTCATGAACACCGAAACTGCTAGGAACATTCAGGGGCTATTGGCATAAGAAACTGGCCATGAGAGTTGCTGGGAAAAGAGCCCTGGGGTATCCAAAGCGACGACAGTTTGGTACACAGTCAAGAATCTGACCTTCTTATGTTAATAGCTACTGAGAAGCCATTTGCTAGGCATTTAATGAAAATAAAAAACAAACTATCCATGGCAAGAGCAGAATTTGGGCATGCCTGCTCCTGAGCAGTGCTTTACAGCACTGAGTTTGGGTTAGGAGGGAGCTTTTGAAGCAAACCTCCTGATCATGCCCACACCACAGAGGGGGCCTGGCATAGGGGTTTCTCCCAGGATTCCCATCAGGATGGTGGGCTCCCACTCCCACAGAGTGCGTATGTGCCCTGGCCACTGTGGGGGCTCCAGGGCTTGCTAGGGATTGGGACCAGGCAATTCACACTCCTACCTCCTGCATGGACACGAGTTAACCATCAAATGCTCTCTGTGATTAAATATTTTGGGCTTTCCCGTCATCCCTCATCACACTTACAACACAGGAGGACTTAATGCTGTGCTAGTCAGTATCTTTGTACTTCCCTCCTACCCATGCATCAAGATTTAAAGAAAAGCTCCCTCACTTGAAAAGGTGCACCAAAATATGGTATTCATCACTCATAAATGATAGCTTGTAGTTTCTACAGGTATCACTGGAAGTGCTGGAGTCCCTGCAATAACATACATATTCTACAGTAACACATATTTCTGCACACTGCAAACTAGATTAGCTTTGAACAACAGCAAAAAATAAAAGAAAAATAAACGATATCACATCTGTTCTCTCCTCTAGTCAGATAGTTTTCACATTTGTTCAGGGGTAATGCAACTATTTGTGCACTGGAATTGATTGCAATAATGCTTCTGTGTCCTGACAGTTAATCTACTGAGGTGCTGGCAGAATGCTATTGTCTTAATTTTAAATTCTCACATAAACTCAATGGGACAATTAGTTGGGGAAAATTAGTTGAGAACATACTGAGGGGGCTAAGTCTGTAACTGCTGTTTGTGAGGATAACACAATAAAAAAAGAGAAATGAGAAGAAAAAAAAAAAGAGAAACCACTAACACTGTCCTGCACATCAGCTCTTGTCATGGTGTCATGAACTTTTGGACACCGGTGCTGGACCATGCCAGACTGTTCAAATTTGACAGTGACCAGGAGTGGGCTCACAAAGGCATTTCTGTCAGATCAGTCAGAGGATGGGATGCTGTTCATGCTGGTTTCTTGGTCATGCACTGACTTTGTGTCAACATTGAAAGGGCAAAGTATATCCAATCTCAGACATATCTTGCTTGCAAAAACACAAGCTTTTCAAGGTTTCTTGAATTGCTTTGAACCAACACAGCATGTTTGCACTGGATCAACATTTTGCATCATGTGGCTTGGTGTTTTTGATGCACTAGGAGTAGCATTTCAAATGGACTTACTTAACATGGCTTCACTCCTCACAGTTCTGCTAACACTGCTGTGCAGGCAAGCCTAAATCACCGTAATGTGGAAGGTGTGAACACAAATTACAGCAATTTCTGTCAGACAAATAAGAACATCATGTCATGATCTGAAAGTCCACTCAGGAGAAGCACAGTCAGTACTAAATACTCTTTGCTAAAGAAGTTCCTATTTATAATAAAAGATTTGGGTGAAATTCTGTCTTCCCAAAGTTGGCAAACACTTGCCAAAGAAGTCAGTGTGTCCATAATTTTACAGTCTGAGTTTGGAAATCTTAATCTCTTTGTTATGCTGGCATTTTGGCTGCAGAAAATTCATTTTAGCTCCAGCTGACCTCTTTCTTTGCCTTGTAGCAACTGCTTAGCAAATGTGTGTCAGTCATTTCCTTGATCACTCAGTCCCACTACAAATAGAAAAAAACTTAGTGGAGAGCACAAGCAAAGCCACTGTTTCCAGAAGGTTTCAATTCCATCCCAATGACAGCTAATTCTTTTTTTTTTTTCCTTTTTTTTTCCCACAGCTATTAAAAGGAAAAAGAAAAAAAAAAGATGCAGCATGCTAGAGACACTATAAACCAGCAGTACACCAAGCACAGAGCATTCTCTGCTATTATGCTCTGCCTTTATAATTAGGGTTCTTTATTCACCTTTCATTCGGTGGGTATTAAGAATTACAAAGGATAAGCAATATCAAAGAGATGGGTGAAATATTACAGCCTTCTTTCCTCAGGTTTCTATCATAGCAACCATCTATATAGCATTTCATACCCTAGTATGACTAAAATACTCAAAAATGTCAGTGGAATATAGTTTGGTTTCTTTTGACCAAATATTAATCACTAGAAACATGGCTAAAACACAAACTCCTGACTTCTGCTCCAAGCAGCCCAAAGGAGAACAGCTTCCTGCGTACTATGAAATTGCCACAGCTTTAGTTTCCATGTTGATTAAACAGCATTTTCCCAGGAAACATACTCTAATTTCAGTTATCTACTTTGTGTTTTAAGCTCTGTTCAAGCAAATTCACTAGATAAATTGGTTCTGCATAGTTGTTAGCGCGAAATCCATGCCCTACCAGGGTGTACACTTGCACTTTCTGAGCACAGGCCAGTTTGCTGGTAATCCTTGAGCACGATCAAAGACGTGGGACAAACGCATCACCTGATATTAGCTGAGGGGAAAGAGGTGTGATTTCCTGTAGTGCCTTCATTAATCCTGATCTTGAAGTTATGTGGTTGGTGCTAGGGGACATTGAGGTGGTCTCCATCAGCACATAGTGCAAAACAAAGAAAAGCAGCTTATTTGGTGTGTTTTCCTCAGAGTAGCTATTTATTCTCATCCTGCAGATTGAACCACACTGAGAGCAAGAGCACAGCCATGTGAAAGGAGTGTAGACTATGTGGCTCCAGCAACACCTCTTGACAGCAACCACATCCTCAAAGGTGGGGACAACCAGAAGATTCATTCAGAAGATTCTTCTGAGCTGAACCTATCTGTAGCGCAGATGCATTAATGACCATTGGTCAGTCTAAATTTTAATCCCTGGTTTTAGATCAGCTGTGTGCGTGACCTTTGTTAAATCAGAGTCTCTTTGCCTTGGTTTCCCAACTGCATCATATAGTTAGAGAGTTTCTTTTAGGATGTACTCATTAACACTTCAGAAACACTTGCACGTTGTGATGATGAGGGTTGAAAAAAAAGAACAGCTAGCAGGATGCAACGGTTAGGCACACAAACCTTTGCTGTGATACCTACTTCCTAAATCCTGTCAATCTATCTATTGATGAATAACATTAAAGATAGTATAACTTTTGAGTTTTTTCCAATGTTGATTGTGATTTTATGAATCCAAAAGCCATTCCATGCTGGCTGGAGCTGTGAGCCTTCTGAGGAGTTTCTGAAAAGCTCAGGAGCATTTTGAAGAGCCCTGTAAACCTGCTGAGTTTCAGTTCTTGGATCAGGGCCTTTGAAGCTATTTCATCCTAGTTTTCACTTGTGATTACTGTTATTGACTATGTGGTTGAAGTTTAGTGCCTACAACTATCTTTCTAGCTTCTTTTGTGTCAGATAATTGGAGTGTGCACTTCGCTGTCACTGGGAGTAACTTTGGAGTTGGACATACAGCCATTTTGGGGCAACATTTATCAATATCAGCAGAACAAAGAACTTGAGGAATTACACATAAGCTGCAGGCATCTGAGGCTTTCGAGAAGCTTTTCATAACAGTATGTTCTTCACCTCCTCTGACCTTTTATCCTTCCCACCTGTATATCACTGTCAGAAAACAGGAAACCTTCTCATAGTGGCTCTAGAAGATACTCCTGATGCTTAACAGTAACAGGCAGGAAGGCACGAGACCCCCACTGCTTTCAGCTGAATCTGTTCATCAGCAAAGAGAATGGGTTGGCAGCTTATTCTCTACTCTGTCTTCATCTGACATGAATCACGCCAACTTCACTGCGGCTTTTGAGAGTGCTTTGACCGATACTACCAGCTCCACCTGAAGTATCTTGTCCACTGTCCAGATCCTTGTCTGATTTTGCATTTGTCTTTCCTTCCCTTTGGCCTTCTCTCCCTTCCACAGGTAATATTAGCCAATTCACAGGCAAACAACGTTATCATTGCTACGTATCGTCACTGATCCACTTGCTTACCTATTAACTCAATCTTCATTTAAAACCTCTGTCAGGTTGTCAGTATTTCACCTTTTATTTTCCTTTAAAGATATGAAGTCCTCGCAGGGAATGGCTCCAGAGCAGAGGCTCACAGTGAGGGAACCTTTCTGAGAGGAGCTAAATCGGCATCCAAAAGCTGCACAGTGAAGGGCGGGCACAAGAGCAGGGAGAGCGAGGCACCCTGACGTCGCTCATGTCTGGCTCCTCACAAGAATCACTGGTTCCACTGACTGCATCAAGTCAACTCCCCTGACTATAATGGGAGTTTAGACACCCAATGCAGATTCAGACTCCTCCTCTAGGATCAGGCCCAGCCTGAAATCCTGGCCTGGTGTCAGACAACTTGCCCTAAGCCAGCAAACAACTTTTCCAGGCTGATCCCTCCTATCATGAATCTGCTGTGGCCAATGAGTCTGGCAAAGCCTCCAGGTTCAAGTTCCCTAGCTAATGTCATCCCTAAGTAGAGTCAGCATGAGGACAGAGACTTGACAAATTCAACTGAAAAGTATTATTCCCTTATGGGAACTTGATTTCTGGACCAAAAGCAACTTTAAACCTTCTGTGGTCAATGGTAGCAATTTATTTTTTCTCACCTGAGTAGTAGGCTCTTCAAAACTATTATCAGCAAAATGCCTTTCTCTTAGCACATTAAAAGTCTTTCCATCTCAAAACCTTGCTTTTTTTTAAATGTACTTTAATGGTGTCCATGTGAGTGCTTGCAATAAAAGCAGAAGAGAAGCAGAACTTGAGAGTCACTGCACAGAAACACTTGACTTACTGAAAAATGTTTCACCTTAAAAAATGTGACAAGGAAAATCACCATCCTGATCATGTAAGCAAAGCCTGCAGCAGAACAGTCATATAAGCACTGCCATTAGTTTGGACATCTGTGCTGCTGGATCAAGTGCATAAACCCAGCCATTCCCATACACATGTCCAGCGAAGGAAATGCTTACACACATCAACATTACTCACAGCAAAAGGAGAGTAAAGCTGCTTAAATCACAGCTGGCTGATATGGGTTTATTGCAGAAACAGTGTTATCTAATGGACTTAGTGTCCTCAGATGGGAGCAGCAGTGTGTACTTACACACACATCTTGCTCTCCTGTAAGCAAGCCCTTAGCATCAGTGCTTAAATATTGCTATATGAACTGAAACTACTCAGGTAAAGTTCCAGAAATGAGGCCAGTATGAGCTAAAAAAAAAAATGTAATTATAAGTTTTGACCCCACAATGGAAAGTAATATAAATAATTTTTCTTTATGTTCATTCATATGCCCTCCCTCAGTGTGAAAAATATATATATATAATTTCACAGATCGAGGACAGCAGCCCTGCCCCTACCCCTCAAAAATAATCTAAAACATCAGTCATCTAAAATTTCCCTTCCTTTCCTTTTCCTTCTGGCCCTTCCCATCTCACGAGACTGCCGATTGTGGGGAGGGGAAACCATCTTGGACCAGTCTGACCTCCTGGGAATAAAGTAAGACTGTAGTGAGACATGGGCATTTCAGACCAAGATGACAACATGACAACATTTGAAAGAAAAATAAACAGGCCAAAATATTTTTAAGCTGTATTATTTCATCAAAAACAGAATCCTGGCATCTCCTTTCTGCTGGTAATAATCAGCAGACACTTCCACCATCACGAAGTGAATTTTCTGCAGGTCACCAGGTTTAGACTTACTAAGAGAGGAAAAGAAATACTAAAGAGACTGTTGGTCTCCTCCTTCCCATTGGTGTTAACCAAGCAACACCAGTAGTAGCTACAGGATTGCAAACCACTGTGCCTTTTCTCTATTCACGTTGTGGCTGTATTCACCTGCGGTCACTGCTGTTACAATAGCTCCTCATGATTAGTCACTAAGGCTGACTAGACCTGCAGCCATAGGTACAAAAGGATTCCTGGGCTCTGGTTTTCCACACATGCACAGAATGGCCACATAAGATTTGAACATACTTTGAGAAAAGTCAGCTACATAGTAACGTTGTCCCCATTCTCTGGAAAACATGGGATTCCTCTCAACAGCAGTCCCCTCAGCCCTCAAAATAATGCATTTTAAAATAACTAGGGGGTAACAGTACCTTTAATGAGTCATCTCTAAATTGAAAATACCTGAGGTTGACCTCTCAGGCTGCTTCACTATGAGTAGACTTCTGCTGCAACAAAACCAGAGGGTGTTTTCCAGGACCCAAGGTTTTATAAGAGTTTTATAAGCCTCTCCAAATATTCATTTTCCTCAAAAATACCCAATATCCATGCTCCACAACCAGTAGCCACCTTTGAAAAATGTCCACACCTGTGTCTGTTTACTAGCTACCAGGATGGCAAACTACAGCATCCCAATAAAGGGCTGAGCTGTCTTACCCATGAACAAATTCAGAAAAATGTATAATATCCATTGATTATATTTCTTATGTGAGATCAAATGCACTCATAGCACTCTAACTTCATTTACTGACTCAATGCATGAATAATTCAACCTTTTCATGTAAAATTTGGAAGTTCCTATCCTTCTTGAGTTGTCTATAGACAATGTGTTCACTGAAACCTAAACCTCAATCCAGCTCATTTGCATTTTTTGCTTACCCTCTTCACTTTTAAACAAAAGTGGTCTTCAAGAATTGAACTGCCTTGAAAAGATAGCGTAGCTGGTAATCTCAAGTCTTTTTAACACAAGAAAGATTATGACCATTAGTCCCTGAAAATCTGTCCTTGCGGAAATTTGCTTTCATGTTGCAACAGTAGCATAATCACACTCTTTCCATTAAAACAAAACAAAACAAAACTCAAGGCTGGTGAGTGAAGGTAGACTAATTTCTCTCTCTCAGTGGTGATCTAAGTAGCACCAGCAGCAAAGTCTTTCCCTTATTCAAGTCAAAGGCAAAAAGCTCATTGCCTGAACTGAGAGCAAGATTTCACTCTACCAGACTTTTTCATAGCTTCTCTCTCTCTCTGTATCTACATATGCTCAAAGAAACACTTTTTTATGCTTTCTTACTGCAACTTTTTGACTTTGTTTTCAATATAAAAGGTTTAAGTCTTAGCAAACACCATTATTTCGGATACCACACTGACAATAATTCCTACTGAAAGATCCTACCTTGAGGAAATAAGTATCATATATAATGTAAAACAATTTCTTGTGCTGACAAGAATTTAAAAACACAGTTGTTAATATAAACGGTCACTTGGACATGCCAGTTTTAACACTTTTCCTCCATCTCACCTTGCATCTGTATCTCCACATGCAGATTGAAACCACAGAAAGTGTAACTCAGCACCAGCAGTTTAAAACATCTCCTTTCCCCAGAAGTCGTCTCCGCTCTGAACGTCCTCTGGAGCGTGCGAGTACAGTCTAAAAGAGCATCATTGGTCCCCGTGGAAAGCCTCATGTGTAGAGGTAATTCCCTTGCAAGTCCTCTTAAAGCTGAACAGAATTCAAAAACCTCCAGGTCCCTCTAATTTCCCCAACCTTACTCTCTCCAAGACCCTCCCTAATCAAACTGAACGCAGAGCAGACCAGGGACAGGTGAAGAAACTAAGTCATGTCTACCAGTCATGTCTACATTTCAAAGAAAGGTCTGCAAGTACTTTGCTTTCACTGGCACAAATCTCAAAGATCACCCACAAGATGGAATACGCAAGGCCCAGGGAAGCAGCACTCTATGCAAAGCAGATGCAAAGCTCACCACAGTCAGTGGCAAGAGTGCTACAAAATCAGACTGCCCTGGGTGAAAGCATGATTTCATATGGCTGCAGCTGGCTATTTGCACTGGGTTTTAGATGTATTTCATAGCACATTCTTCCCTGCCCTCTCAAATCTATTTCTCACTCAACAGCCATATGAAAAGGAAGGCATTTGTGGTCAATCTTCCCAAGAAATAGAGGTTCTTGGGCCTCCATTCTATACAGAATAAAGTCAGAATTTGAGATCATTTCTACTCAAATTTTCAAAGTGGATTCAAGCTGCTGCTCTCCCTTCAGATTTTGTTCCTCCAAATGTGAGGGAAAGCACACAAAGCAGATCAAAGAGTTACTGGAAGGCTATTCCGTCCTTTCTGCTGCTCACAAGAGCCAAAGCTAATCCATAACAAAAATAAGTTTCATTTACAAAATTTGCTTTTAGGTGTGGACAAAGCTATCACCAAAGTTCAGGAAGCTGGATTTGTATTTCAGAGTTATTTCAGTCATAGAGTAGAAACCGAATCTTACAGAATAAAGAAAAATGCAGACAGAACAAATATTGTTCCTCTATCCATCAGACACTCACTGTAGCATTGGCGTGTAGTAGAGGCTGTTTCCACAGTTGCCAAGGCGGGGGAAAAATACCTTTTGACACCTACTTTTTCTTTTCCTTTCTTCCCTGAAAAAACATTACCGAAATTGTCTGGCTCAAGTTGCCGGACTAACACTTCCAGCTAGTTGTTTAAGTGACTCTGACAATATATTTTAACACCATCTCGCAGTGAGCTGTGCATACAGATGTCCCTGCTAGCCCAGTCCGTGGCCCCTCGATCCCTGTAAAGGTAGTCAGCACTGCGCTGTCTTAGCCATCTTCACCTGCAAGTTTAGCAGTCATTGGATTCATTTTGATTTGACCCAACTATGCACTCAAGAACATCAGCAAAAGCAGTGTGGAACCTAAATAGACTAGAAAACAATCTCTCTCTGCCTCTGAAAACGTGTGAAAAGAGAAAAGAAACAAAAGAAAAAAGAAAAGTAAAAAAGTAAAGAAAGAAAAAAAAAAGAAAGAAAAAAGACTGCAGGGAGATTTCTTTCCAGGCAGTGAGCAATCCCAGAGTCATTAGCAAGGTGAGCTTCTGACGCAGGGTCCAATTCCCTAGATCTGCCTCTTACACACGATTGTATCCAAATTGTAATCTGATTTTATATGTTTAATTCTGTACCCCTCTGCGTCAGGAAACGCAGTGACACAGCCTTTTAAGTCGCACTCAAATTAAAATGTATGTGAGAACTGCCAAAGCGGGATCAGTTTTTAGTCTTGTTTTTTTAATGCTGCTGAAGCTGAGCCTTCTCTAGGGGGGAGGAGGAAGGGGAGGAGGAGGAGGAGGCCTCTGTGATCAAGAGCCTTCTTTCTCCCAGCCCTGTGCAACCACCACACACGGTCTGCTGCTGTGTAGAAATAGGCTCCAAAGGCTCAGCTGTGAGTTGTCCCTGCATGGTTCATCTGTTTTTACTTTGAGACCTCACAGTGTCATTGCTGCTGTGCTCACCGGGTAGTTACACGTGAAAGATGTAAAGCACATTCTTCCAAGCTTCCACTGGCAATTAAACATTCTAATAAGGAGTAAGTGAGAAAAAAAAATGTAGGTTAAAAAATAATTAGTAGTTATATTTATCACCAGGGCTAATTCTGAGTAGAAATCGGGTACCAGACTGCTGACAGATATGGCCAGTTTCTAGGAGCCTCAAAACAGGTCCACGTGTGCTACTCCAGACTGGTTTGCCATGGAATATTACAATAAGATGTGGAAAAAGACACACCGTTAAGCGATTTGAATATGAAAAAAAATCATTTATGGTTTTTACATAATTTCTTGATACACAGTTTCTCCTGAAAACAACTAACCAAACAAAAATCAATGGGATTTTTCTACTCCCACTCCTTTGGCCATTATTGAAAAACTCAGCCTACATACATTAAAACTAAAAAAAGAAAAAAAGTAAACAAAACCCAAATTATTTTTTCAACATATTGTGTATCGGATATTCATTAACAAATACATAAATCTGTTTTCAAACTGATTGTTCTAGATTTAGAAATCTAGAACTGCCCCCCCGCTTTTTTCCTGTCAAGCAACGAGCATTTTGAGGTATTATGTTGAACTGTATTTACTTCCTCTTTGCTGAAACCCAAGACTTTGCAGTAAGAAATAAAAGTTTGCTTGAAAATAGCCTGATCTGCTCTAGTCTCGTCTCACTGCTGGAGACGAGCTCTGTGTCAGGTCTGACTTGCAGATCTCCATAGGGGTAGGGAGGATCAAATTTGCTGCCCATCTTATGTCCATCGGCCTTCACAGACAGACCCACTTCTTGTTTCTCATGTAGTGCCCATTCATGGCAATATTTGCCCCAATTCCCTAGCCCTGTGGCTAGCTGTCCTGGTGCACTGCTGTTGTGCCTATACATACTCACTGGGATGAAAACCAGCGCCCCAGGTGCTACATTAACCACCACTGGCTTTTTCATCAGGTTTTCTTGATTTTTTTTATGTTACATATTTAAGAAGGGATTAACAAGGATTATGTGGGATAATCTGCAGAAAACCTCACACTGGCCACAGACAAGGAGAAAAGATAGGGGTTTGAGCCTCAAATGGTTTCCAGAACCATGTTGTGGGAAAAAAAACTTATTCTTTTCCTCATACATGTGAGATACTTGATCTGAGTGCCATTGAGGTACAAAGATGGAAATTTCTAGCTCTTCTCTCTCCTGGTTTACTTTTCAGGTAAAACTGCACTTTCACTGAGTTTCATGAATGCTGCACTGGAAAAAGTTATTAATAAATAATAGCTTGGAATATGTATACAAGATCATTATTTAATCTTTCAGTAATCTTTTGCCATGCATAATTCATTAAATGTTTTATTTATTGCTCATATTTATTAAAAATTGATTCTATTTCTTCTACATAATGTCAATTTCCAGATGCAATAAAATATTAATATTTAATAAATTAAAAGATGGAAGGAAATAAATGTGAAAAAGAATTGCACTCAGTGTTTTCCTCATCTGCACAGACCTGCCTCTTGCCACAAATCATCTGATCCCATCCTTTCTGTGCAGGCTGGAGGCACATTTGAACATGCAATTTGGGGAGTAATGACAAAAAAAAAATCTGATTTCAGAGTCCAATTTCAGCTTCTTCTTCTCCCCAGAAGCCGGAGAAACTGGATCAGACTGATAAGGATTTCTGAAACTGAATACTGATCTTTGAACCATTGGAGTCTGCTTACAAGATATTTTCTACAACTACAAAAGCTAGAAACAATCAACAGAAATTAAATTACTGTAGGCTTCAAAAAAAAACCTCTGAAAATATTCTGCAACATATAATAGGATAATTAGTGCACATGCTGGTCCTCTGCCCGTCTGAAGCATCACCCAGCATTTGTACCTGGGGCAACGCAGCTTAGGACTTGATACCAACCTCATCAGGAGTCACGGACACCTAGGACTTCTCAGAAGGACCCTGCTTTGGGGAACAGCCCTCTTGGTAACCATTCCAGCTCCAGTAAAGCTCTTCAAGCGCGTACACCTTCACCCTTGCCTCCTGTGCATGAGGCTGTCAGCAAGACAGTGCTTGCTCTACATCAACCAAAGCACGTGGGCTTGAGGGGGAGTTTCTTGGTGTGATCCTGGTAGTCAAGTCCAGTTAGAAGTTCAGGAAAATGTTTACTAGCTGTGAATATGCCTGCAGCGCAAAACAAAACTAGAACATTGACAAATTAGGAGCAATTAAAAACAAAATCAAATAGCAATGACTTGAGGGGCTGGAAGGAGTTGAGGAGTGATTAAGGCAATTAAGTATGTATAACTTGGCTAAAAGATAACTGTGGAAAACAGAAGCACTCCCATAAATCTGAAAGGCTTAATCACCAAGAGCAGAAGTGTCTGGATAGCGCACGCGTGTGAAAGGTGGAGTGCCAGCAAGGAAACGGCGCTGGCAGACGCTGGCGGAGCTGGGAGCAGAGGCTGCAAAGCTGAGCAGACCCTGGGGAACCCAGACCTCTCAACACATGGCAAATGGGCTGGATGTGAGAACATGTGGGCAAGGCACATGGATGAAGCAGCAGCTCAAGCTGACTTTCCCCATCTCCGTCTGTATAAGCACACAGAATAAGCAGGTCATGTCCAAGGAGAGGGAGCAGGCAGGAAAGGTGAGTGCTGTAACTGGGGAGCACTGGTCCTCATGCTAATGCTTAGCAGGTCTGAGTCACTGCATTCTCAGTTGTTGTTTGAGCATCCAGTGTTCAAACTGACAGTGGGTATTTGTGAGTTTGATCCTGCCCGCTCCCCTCGCTGCTTCCCACACATCCCTTACAGATGTGGACATTAGGCTGCATGGACTGAGACCTGGTACATTAAATGCAGCTGTTGGACAAGGCTCCACAAGTGATATATCCAATGAGTTTGTTTTAATCCTCTTGAGCTGCTAAACATGTTGACTGTATGGGCCAGGGCACAGCTCTGCTTGTGTGGCTGAGCCAGCAAGGCCCCTTCTGCAGGACGTGAACTCACAGCTTTAACATGCACTTTGTTCACTTGGTCTATAAACTGACCTAACTAAAAAAGCAGTGTTTACAGTTAATAAAACACTTGCAAGCCCTTTTATAGTGATATTGATGTTTCCACATTGTGAGCTGAGCAGATTTTGTACCCAGTTTCTAACTAATTACAGTTACAGTGTTGTGTACCTGGGGCACAGAGAGGTGCCGTGGCACCTTGCCACATGTCACATCCCGCCCATGTCAGCATTGCAACCCAACCCACTGCCCCGTTCAGCTAAGCCATAAGCAGATCCTTGCCTGCTCCCTTGCCTTTTCCACAGAGCCAAACACAGCCCTGCCACCTTTTTCCACGTGACCCCAATGGGGGAAATGCTATCAAAATGCCCCAAAGTTGTCCAAAGTTTGGTTCGTCACTTACCATTCTCCCTCAGACTCCTCACTGAAGCTTCTTCCTCAGCACTCCTTGTACGCTAAATCACTTCTACATATGTGCCCACCACCACTCTAAAAAGCCTACAGAGTAAAAAGGGATGTGCCACATTTAAGGTTACATCCTGCCCCAGGGAAAACAGGTTTTCTAGCTCAGAGACTGAAATGTCTTTATGTCAGTGGCACCCTAACTAATTAAAATGCAAAAAGAAATAAGTGTGCCCTTTTATATTAGTCATAAAATCCTGCTAACATTTTGCAGTAGAGAAAAGGGTTGCGCCCTAATGCAGAGGAGCTGGGCTGATTTAAAGCAGCACCATACTCTGTTTTCTGTCTATAATAATAACTGTAGCCCAATCCATAGAAAACAGTAAAATCAAGCTGCACCCTGGCCACCTTCCCTCAGACCCTATCAGATCATGTTTTTTGCTGCTTCAGTCAAAACTCCAAAAAGCAAGTTTCTCACCATTTCAACTAACTGTTCCTGGAATCCCTCATGCACAATGTGTCTCCATCTTTCCAAGTATTTTCTTGTTGTTATTACAAAAAATATCTTGATGCATCTACAGTACTATTTTAGTTCAGATTAAGAGTTTGCTACTGAAGCAAAGTCTCCTGCTTGACCCTATTTAACTAAGCTTTCATTCACATCACAAAATGATCTTACACCATGCAAACTGGACTCCTTTTTGATGAAACTAAACCAGAAGATGGGCTTCAGCTGCTAAATGCCTTTCAGTCCATGAGAACAGACTAGAGTTAGTGTTTTGTACAATCCCATTGAAATGTCCACGGTGTGGACAGGGGGTCCTCAACATCAATTGTTTTCTACACAACCCCAGCCCTATTACATCACATTTCTTGGTAACATAGGCATTGATGGAGTAGGACATTGCAATTTTGGTATTAGAACAACAGCAAAGGAATCTGTCAAACTTTGCACAGAAAGATAGAAAAGCATCTCCTCACGTTCCGATATCAAGAGGATACTAACACAAATGAATTATATTCCCCCTAAGAGAAGTGCTGAATAACAATTCAGCTGCTGTGCAACCACAAATATGATGCTCCCTTAAAAATGACTTGCTTAATGCTCCTGAACTTTGAATTTTTTTTTAATAATATATAAAGAAGATAGATTACTCTTACTTCTCATTTAGACAAACAAATGTTACTTCCAGAGAAATTGCACTATCTGAAATTTCATTTGCTTGATACAAGGGGAAGAAATACTCTCCTTGAAGCTACAGTCATTTTTTGTAAGTCACTGAGTCATTTTTTTTCAGAACATTTTATCTCAGCATATTGAGGTTGCCTGTATCTTGGTAGTTTTGACCCAATGGTGACTTCTTGCATCATGTATTTCATATTTGCGGGGTTTGCATGAATAGAATTGCAGAATGAAAATTTCCTGAGATAACAAAAACGCAGATGGCACCATACCCCAAGGTCTGTGAAAACTGAGTCATTTACTTTGCATCACAAGAATAATTTGTATAAGACGACTTGGTATAAATGGGACTGCAAATAATTAGACAAAATAACCAATCTTGACTTTCTTGAAAAATGCAACACAACAGAGCCAATCTGATGATTAATGCAGACATCAGTATCTTGAAACTAACAGCTATACGTGTGGGTTCCCTGACCACCTACAGACTGCTTCCCAGATGGCTTATCTGTGTGCTGTGTAGAGGTGCACAGGATGCCTGGGGGAAGGTATGATGGGAAGGAAAGCAAATGTAGTAAAACTCGTCACAAAATTAAATATTTGAAGAAAAAACATGGTTCAGCATCTCCTCACAGAGCGTAACTCTCTTTCTAACAGGAATGGGAATGCTACAGAAAGTTAACACTGACTCAGTAACAGCTGATCATAAAACTTCATTTCACTGCAAGAGATGCTCGACATGGTCCTTCTTCGTGTGTCCTGTGATGGTATCTGTTTGAGGGACTGACCTCATGAGATCCCTTTTTTGAGCTTTTTTTCATATTGCCCAGCACGTCCTCAACAAGCCTAGTAATTACAAGTCAAAAAGCTCTGAAGTTTTCCCACTGACATCTGAAGCACAGTACTGACGCTGAATTTTAAGCAGCTGTACAACAGAGATTTTGATACAAAAAGGAGACAAAGTTAGGACACAAGGCATGAAGAAGCAGATGGATATTAAAGACAAAAAATATAGAATCACGTCCTTCACCTTTCTGAACAGAGAAACATTTCATCTCAGAAGAGGTTTGATCCTGCCTTGCACTGGATTGCATTTAGATACCTTTTTTTTTTTAACTAGTCCAATTTCAACCCTAGCCAAATATAATTGGCCTGAGCCCTACTTCTGTGCTTGAAACTTCAATTCAATAATCTCTCTTCTATTGTATTCCATTGAGATCCAGAACTAATGTGTGCTTGGGATATGAGAAGAATGATTCTGTGGGAGAACTGAAGTTCAATTCTTTTTTTTTTCATTTCAATAAACTGAGGTTGACTTTTAAATAGGCAGGCCTGTCAAAGGAGATTTTTAATCACAATTAGAAGCTTACACAGGTAGCAACCTTATCAGAAAAATAAAATGGAATTTTTCTAAATTTCTGTGGAAGCCAGAACAGAGGGAATATGACCAAAAATATTTTCACAAACACTCCTTGCGATTAAAATAATGAATTTGTTCCAGCTGTGTTTGCTTCCCTCAAACAGGCAAATAATCCAGTTCTGGTCACAGATTCTCACAGAAAACAAACTTTTGAAACTCATGAGGATTCATGGAAAGCAAAGTTTACACAGACAAGGAAATCAGACAGATAAGAATCAGACTACACTCATCGCAACCAGAACTGTAAACTCACATAATCACTGATGGGAATATGAGATGAAATTATAGTATCACTTTGTGCAAGACCTTCAACACATCAGTATGTGATTTTTCTAAGGAATGCTTGTGGTCAAACTCATGGTCAAACTCAACAAATGCCAAGTTTTTTTTTTTAGTTTTTTTTTTTTTTTTTGGTAATTAAACCTATGTTTCTCTTACTTGAGGACCCCCATCCAAGAGGACCCTAATCTTTGTATTATTTTTACAACTGGTTTTAATCTTCATATTATCCGAATGAGGAACAACAACTGAGGAAGCAGCCTCCCCAGGCACCAAAGCAGGAGCACTCAGTATTTACTACAGCCACTGCATGGAGAAAAAACAAAGGTGCAAAAAAAGGCAGTGACTAAAGCTGCAGAGAGCAGACAGCAGTGTGGTTATGTCCATACAGCACAGCTGTAATTTAAGCCTCTGCTTAACCCACAGCCCAACTTGCCCTGCTGCGAGCAACTTTGATACTTGATAATACTGCAACTGTGGCAGGTCAGCTAGGTCTGACAGCAAATACTCAGAGGGCAGTGTCAGAAGCAGAAGGAGCCCATCTAAGAGAGCATAGCAGCTATAAAGGCATCTCACCCTTCCCTTTTCCCACCAGCGTATTCTCACTGAATCCTCTGTGTCAGTGCTACCAACCACAGCCCATATATCAACTCAGATTATCTTGCAACGTTACTGTTTTTTAAGGCTAGTTTTCAGCCCATCCCAGTTGGCAGCTGCACAAGATCCACTGAGAGGGGATGGGCTCATTTTCTTTTGGCAGCAGTGTGAAGTTGGATTACCTTAAGCCATCCATGAACTTACAGGCTTAGATACTTGCCACGTGGTAGTTTAATGAATACAGCACCAAACCATCTGGATAAGACTGAGCATGGGTCCGTCTATATAAGTGCAGTGATTACTGGGACAGCATAGCCTTATGCTAGTGACAGTGCCATGAAAAGCCAGGCTTCTTGTAAACAACATGATTGAGAGGATGCCCTACCAAGAAAGTAAGGGCAGAAAAGAGCAAAAGCAGTAAATCGAGTGAATGGAAAGGCTTTTCTGTCATGTAAACATTTTTCTCTCAATAGCATTTTGGTTTTTTAATTGATAGTAGTTCAGAAACATGCAACTGGGAGATCCCTATGCCATCTGGAGCACTTCTGACTAGAAGTTTCATAAAACATTAAGCAACACTTTTACCTCCCTATGTATATTCCTGTGAGGGAATACCAGCGGTCTGAGCACTGAGTTTGAAGCCCTTGTGATTAGCATTTGATGAGATCCATTCTGCTTTTCACTAGAGATGACTCCACTTGCCAGATCTTGGCATTCTCACAATATTAATTCAAAGGGTCATTCAGGAACCTCCTATACAACCCTGTGAAGAGGTAAAATGGATTTCTTCTCCCCTGCACGGGTTACTCATATCAGGAGTCATAATTTAGAGCACACAGCAGCCACACTAGGTCTTCAGAGGGGGATAGAAGGAGCTGACACAGGTCTTCCCGCAGTCCTGCCACCAACCCAATGCCATCAGTGCTGCTCAGCCAACCTGGAGGCAGCAGAAAGCTAAAACAAGTAAGGAACAGGTGTAGGTTGCCCTTCCCTGCCAAACCCATCTGAGTAAAAGGCAGATTTCAGAGCTACAAGTTTTTCTTGCCTTCTTCCCAAGGTCGATACAACTACTCACGGCCTTTAGCCAAGAGCGATGAAACACCTGCCTGGAAATGAGGCTGTTCATCCCTTTTAAAAACACTCCTTTTCCAACACATTGCTTCTGGCCATTCTCGGCCACTCAAGTGAAACAAAGAAAGGATTGCCCACCCCTCTCCTGTAAAGTCCTCCAGGGTATATATGAAGGGAATATAGTATGTTGATTATTAATAGAGCATGTAATAGTTTGTGGCCTCCGAGAGGAAAACAGCCTGTACATTACCTGCTAAGATCTTAAATGCAAGTGCAGAACATTCTTGTTATTATGTATAAAATAATTTTATTTTTAAGATGATTTTTTAAAGTGTTTGTAAAATAAAAATCACCCAGTTCTTCTGTGAACATAAGAACTGACTTTACACAAATAACTACCTTGCACTGCGGTGCTCTCCAGCCAGCACACCACCAGCCCCACACAACATCTGGGTCCCACACTCCCAACAGCATCCTTGTAACTTTGCTACGCTCCTACCTACCCGTACAACAAAGGTCTGCTGAGCAGGTTTCAAGCTACAAATAAACAAGCCAACAGCATGTGCACTGAGCTCACACGGCAATCTGTCACTTTGCAAGGATATTACTTTGTGCCTTTCCTCTACCCAGACAGTAATTGTTATGATGCTCATATGAACACATCATCTTTGAGATATCTTCATCTGAACTAAACTTGCTTGATGTTGACTAATGGGCCCCAGAGTCATTGCAAACGAGAGACTGACAGATAGAAAGGCAGATGGAAAAATATACCAGCCAACACTTAAGTTTCATACAGTTGCCTTGGATAACCAGACTGACATGGGCTAGCACACAAAACTGTCTACACATCCCAAGGTGACTGAAGTTGCTATGCTCTTTCTCTAGCACATCAGGGTTGGATGAACCTTTTGACACAGAAGTAGGCCACCTTTCTTAGAAAGGTTCTTCACATAAATCAATAAAGGTAAATGCACGTTTATTTGGAACCTGTAACAGCCTTGATATGAGTCTTTGCAGGCTCTGTTTGGGAGAGAACCTCAGCCTGCTTAAGGCAGCGCAGTGTGAGGTGTCACTTGTCCTGAGCAGTTCATCCAGATGAGACATCTGAATATAATACTTCCTGCAGATGTTCCTCCAGGGCAGACCTCAGTGGGTTTCAGGCCCTCCTCCAGATCTACAGGCACAGTGGAGGTGCTGCATCACTGCTGAAGCAAATTACTTTTGTTTATCTTCCCATGGACTAGCAATTGCTTCAGGCAATAATGAAGACATGTTCACTACACGGTCTAGCAGTCACTGTCCTTGGCTTTTCTCTACTCTTACTGTCTGTGAAACCTTCTTATGTCTGCCTGCCTGCCTCAAAGTAGCTTGACAACTTTGAAAACGAGAATTGTTCTTCCCATTGTTTTGCACAGTAACCAAGACATCCTGCAGTGAAACAGACTACAGGCCTGCAGACATTTACAAGCCAGCAGGCTTTTATATCATTTCATGTTTAAAACAGTACCCTTTTAAAGGGGCAAGCATCTATCCTGGTAATATTTCAGATCAAAGAATATCAGTCAGTCCTAGTAAGCATGAAAGGCCTACAGAAGTGCTCTGTTATTTCAGTTCAGAAAAGAGGAAGAAAATTATTGGGTAACAGATTTCAGACAAAACCACAAAGAAGCCCCACCATGATCAGCACAAACTGCCAACTCCACGCTGAGCAAAGCCAATGGGTTTATGGCACCAGGTAGCTCATTCTTGGTAACCCCTTTCCCAGATCCACACGGCTTCCTCCAGCAGCAGAGCTGTGTCTGGCAGAACCTTTCACGCCGCAGCACGACCATCGCTGGTCTAAGCCAAGCAGGAAGGACTGGCTTGCAGGGTATGGTATAGGGCAGGAGAAGAGGGTAGGAATCCCAGGGTAGGAATCTCTGCTTGTTTCCATGATGGCTAGTCAAATCTTTCTTCCTCTCCTTTTAAAAGTCCTTTTCTAAATGCGCTGCCTTGAGGCAAAAGAAATTCCCAGAGCGAATATGAATTTTTCAGGAGGCTAGAATTTATCTATATCTACTGCTTTTCTCAAAGGTACAAAGGAGACAAAAGAGGCAATTTTCTGACTTGGTTTCTTCTTTAAAGAAGACCATCACAGACATTTTTAATGTAAACGTATGCATGAACACATATATCAATATACTACAGAGGCATAAATATGTGGATATGGATATGCTTCCCATCATTATACCTCTGCTGGAGTCCCATTGTTCATTACCACAGAAGCCCATCCTGGTAAGCCATCTTCACATTCCTCTGCTATTAATCATTAACATTAACCACCTAGCCTGGAAATAAAACAATTTTCTCCCATGAATGTAATATTGATGAAGGAGAGAGAAAAAAAAATAAGCAAAACTTGCTTAGCTTGTTAGTGAACACTCAGGTAACACAATGGGCTTGTTCTCATGTTACGCTTGCTACCGAGATTGGCTGCAGTTATTAACAGGATGTAGGGCTAGGCTAGGGTGCAGAAAATGATGTACTAGACCATCAAGTCTAATTGCATGTGCCACTCTTCAGCTGAGTAGAAAACCCATGCACTTGTCCCGCAACTCACATACCATCCTTTTCCTATAAGAATATAAATTTCCTGTTTACGTGGTGAATGAGCTTTAAATTCTAGCCAAAATCCCACCAAACCAATAGAAATGCTCTTCAGCCCAATACTCTGTCGATCAGGCCCTAACTGATTATACAGGCTCCTTAATCCTGCATCCAGCCAGCACAGTCGTGAGTCTCCACACTAGTGGCCAGGAGGACAGAGAAGATTCAACCCCTGTGGTTTGTAGGACCTATAGGATTGAAGCCAGGATGGGTTAGAGATTGTTCTGAAGAGGCTATAGACTGTTACACTCACTGTATATTCATATAACTTTTGAGACAGCCTTTAAATGTACTCATGATGAGTGAGTGATATTAGTCTGCTGATATTAGACTGCTGCATTTGACATGGCATTCCTAAAGCCTGAAGGTTTAGCAGGTTGTACTCTGCTAATGGGCACTGAGACAATTCCAGTAATAATACAGAAAAATAAGTAATATTCTTATGTGCCTTTCTGGCAAAGAGGTCTGTCCTGTGCTCCTTTTGCATATTTCCATTTTGTATATGTGCACAAGAGGAGATGTATCCATTGGAGGTGGATATAACTGAATAAAATGAATAAGTGATGCATTAAGCTTGTTGTTTACATACATTACTGAAATTTCCCTTACCCAACAGCTTGCACACACTTGGGGAATCATGAAGTTTTTTAGCTAGGTTATTAGTAACCAATTTAAAAGAACACAACATCCAGAAGAATCAAGTCCACTTGATCAATTCAATCTTCCATCTGGACAGAAAATAAGAACAGACTTGTTCTCAGCTCTTCAGAAAAACATGTTGGAAAGAACTTTAAGGGGTCATCTAATCCATCCTGGGCCCTTGACTCCACCACCAACCAAAGTTAGCAAACGTCCACAGCTGCTGTTGAACAAGCCTGCATATTTCAGCAGAGTGGTACAAACAACCAGGACTGCCCAACTTTTTATCTGACTTTTTTTTTTTTTTCGCTCTCTGATTGGCTGTTTTTAGCCAATTGGCTGTTTACACCAGCATGAGCGTAAATTCTCTTCACTTCAGGCAGGTAAATACTTCCTTGAATCAGGGCCATGAAAAACAGGACCGATGTGAGTCATTTTATCTCTGGCAATTTTTCATAATTGGGCTTCATGGAGCAGACTCCCTCTTTTTATTGGTGTGATATCAGATAATAAAATAAATAATCTGCCACTTTTGTAAGCAGAAGGGAAACAAAACAGTTTTACAGCACTGGGATTTTGAATTGCTTGTTACTTGCTTGTTTTCCATTCTGTGTCTTCTCTAGAGGTTAAATAAAAACAACACAAAGTATCTGTCAGCAAAGAGGTACGAGGGAAATAGTATGTATAAAATTGAGACTTCAGAAGGGAATTTCAATCAACTTATTATCAGGATATTCTGACAATGTTTAAATTCTCCAGGGATGAAAACAGCTACTAAAACTCACATAGTTGTTTGATGCTGATCTGTGATTGCTCTTACCACACAAAAAGAAAGAACTGGAAAAAAAAAATGCATGAACAATTTTAGAAGGAATTCAGGTACATGAGTAAGGAGAGAAGAGGAAGGTGCAACAAGCAGAGAAAGACATAATAGGTGCGAGTGGTGGGAAGCTAAAACCAAGGTACATATGTTTCATATTGAGCATGATGAAACCTGAAAGCAAATTCCTAAGAGTTATAAATTCTCCTTTTCTTTCTAAAACGGTGTGTCTTAGTCAAAAACAAGTTACTGGGTTCTGAAGAGGAGTGATGGATTAAGCCTCCTGCATTCAGCTCATTTTGTGTCACCCTCACCTGCACCTTATGGGCACGATGCCTCCAACTAAGCACAAACCGACCCTGACTGTCTCAGGGAGTTACTCTGCCCTGTGCACACTTTGCTCTATCCGCAGACGCCTCTTCTCCAGCATTTTTGTTGCTGTCTGTGCCATACGGAGAGGTAACAGTGGGGTGGAAACAAGGCTCCTGTTTTGAATCACCTCCTGGAGGAAGTTATTTCTGTCCATGTTCTGTACATGTTGCATAGGCAGAATTACATGCCTTGCCTGGGCACCAGCAGTTGGATGCTTAAGGTAAATAGTGCAATAGCCATCAAACTCTTGCCTGATATCAGCTGCTTTCCCAGCAGGCCACTCAAAACATATTAAAATCACTCACTCAGTGGATTTGCTTTGTATGAATTCAATTCAGAAGCTTCTCATTAGTTCAGAAACATGAAATGATGGGATAAAGATTTCAAAATTGCTAAGTACAAGTCCAAGAAAAATATTTTGTAATGTCCTGTAACTTCAATTCATCCCCCGTGCTACCTGACACCCATTTTTAGTAGTGTGCACTGATGTGTAAAATTAAATGCTAAAATCTTATGAAACGGGGACAGGTTCTTCTGTGAATTCACTAAGCATCATGTAAATCACAGAAGGAACAAATATACTATATTAGGTAGCCTCCAAATTAAACACAGAAAAGAAAGAAAAAGGAAAAAAAAGCAAGCCATCTTGCCAATGAAAAGCAATTTTAGAACATCTTGGGTTCTACATACGATCCTCTAAAATACACATATTACACTATAAACATAAGGAAGAACTACTACCAAAGAAATCATCACTCAAATTTTTCCAAAATGTTATAAACTCCAGGAGAAAAACACAAAGAAAAAAAATCAGAAGAAAGAAAATCCGTAACTGAAGGTGGATTTTCAAAATATATCACAGCTTCAACCTTTTAACTGTGTCTGGATTTAAGATCTTTAAACATGAATTAGGAACAAATATTCCAATCACACGAGTCTACTTGGAAGCAGCACACAATACACAAACCTATTTGAGAAAATTTGGCATTCAGAGTCATTAAAATTATTCAGCTACTGCCATCATTCTCTGAAAAATATGATGTTCTATCGTATGAGTCAGTTCTGCAAGCAAATGGACCCAATGTACTGTGAAGTTATCTCAAAAGCTACAAATACAAGACTCATAGGGAGAATTTCTGATGCGTGATGGCACCATGACGTCAGCTAACATGAACCATGACATTACACTTAGCCTTGATACTTGCCAGCTGGGAGAGGAGGTGAAAGTGCTGCTGTCACTTCCCCAGGAACCCCACATTCCAGGTGGGAAGGAGAAAACAAAGGGCCATTTTCCTATTTTCTCCATGGCTTGTGGCCACCAAGCAATGGCAAAGCAGGCCCCTGTGTGTCTTCTTTAAGGGCATCTTAGATCCTCTCAGCAGTGGAGGGTGTGGGATAAGGGCACAGTAAGTCCCCAGTGTCAAAGCAGAAGCAGGCTGAGTGTCTGGATGCAGATTTGCTACTGAGAATATTGGCACCCAGACACCAAGCAAGACAGTTTTCCCCAGCTTCTTGCCATCTTCATGGAGGTGCTACCCAGTCCAGCTGTCACTTCCCTCTGCTCAGGCAGGTATAAGTCTGTGCTATCGTTTCCATCTGGTCTGCAACCCCTGAACTTCCAGGCAGGCTGCCCATGACAATAAGGACTTTCTGTCTTGTTCAGTACAAAAAAGAGATGGCTATTTTTTTTCCTTTGTATCTCTTGCTTATGGCCTTCTGCAGAAGGAACACACCTTGGTACACCCAAAACTGCATGTACTGCCCCTAACACTCTGGCTGATGCTCCTTCCCAGTAGGCCTCCCTTTCTGCTTGTGTCCCAGCCAATGTCCTTAATCCCTCTTACTCCAGTGGCCTGAAATGCAGGACTTCTCCAGGGAAATGGAAAAGTAAAGACATCCCAACGCACTGAATACAGCTTACCCTCCAGTCACAGTCTGGATGCTATCCATGAGGCTGCTGTCACTTCCTAGATGAAGCAACACACTGTTTTTAGTTAAGTGTGCTGGCCCCTCAGTATCATCAGTTTTAGATGTAGAGGCCAGCTGAAAATATTTCTTCTTCTCCCTTCATTTGAAGACAGCAGTTTTGGCCATGCTTCTAAACAGGCATGGGAGATGGAGCAGCACAGCTTGGAGATCCAGCTCTAAGAAAATGGGATGGCAAAACTTGGAGCAAGGCATGAAGCAGTTGAATTACAGCAAATGCATCTGATCCGATCTTTCATTGCCACTGCAACTACATCCACTAAGGTGTAGTTTCACAGCACAATTCAGTGCAATTCATGACCCATTCATGTCACTGTTCATCTCATACTTTTTGTGGCAGACAGCTGTTATTTATTCTAAGACTTTCTTGAAATCTTCCTCAGAAAAATCCTCCACAATTTCAAAAGCTATGATTTTCTTTATGTCTTTTTTTTTTTTATAATCAGACTGCAACATTACTCTGGATTTTTTCCTCCTCCAATTTTAGAAGTCAGAATTGTGTATTGCTTGCATATGAAGCTGAGTAATCTCCCAGTCAACCTCTTCCTTTAAGAGAACATTTTTATCTTGTTCACTTTAAGGGCTTTGCAGTGAAAGTCCTTGATGAGCCAAAGACATAGTGCTAATTAGTATTTCATTATGAACTTCCTGAGCTGATCTTTCTTTTGGAATTATCAAAAATTTACCCTGTCTCTTACATACTTTGTGGTATTTGAGGAGTTTGACATCCTTCATGATAACACAAAGAAGAGCAGGACTTCCAAAATTTGATTGTAAATTTTATCCAAAGAGAATCCAGACTGTGTGAAAATAGCATGCATACAAAAAATATGAAGACAACAGCACCTTCATTTACTTTGGCATGTTCACTTTAAACAGACCTTGAACAAACAATTCATACAACAAACTAGAAAGCAAGAAAAATGAAGAAAATGGACAAGCTACAGCTGAGCAGCTGGTTACACTGGAAAACAATTGCTTCTGATTTGGCATGTGGAAGTTTAGCTCTGTAACCCCATAACACTCAAATGCGCAGGAGTTTGAATGACATTGCAGCTGTCATCATTAGAGCTTTTGATTCTCCATCGTGGAAGGACTTATATATACTTACGTAAGAAAATCAAGGAAGAGACAATAAACTCTAAGGAAGAGCCAAGATGGAGCTTGAAAGCACAACGGCCCAATGTAAGAGGAAAAATCACCTGAGAGAGTGATCAGAGTAGAGGAACAACTAGTCTTTCCACAGAAACTGGAAAAGCACAGTGCAGTAAACCCTACCCAGTGCCTTCATGGTCCCTTTCCACTGTGAGAGGAAATACAGAGCCATGCCTTCCTCAGCTGGAGAATAAGACAATCACAGAACAGGCTACCCATGTTGGTAGGTACTACTGGGGAAAAAAGAGACATCCTAAACAAGAGAGGCCAAAGGAAGCTCTTCCTGGCAGCTCCAACAGCAGCTGGTGAAGTTTTGACCCTCTGCAGGGAGGGATGTTTACACCTACCAAGATCTGCAGGCTGCAGCCAAACTACAGGGTTCTCAGTGTTACAACAGACACACATCTAGAATAAGATTCCTTGTGGGTGACAACGGTAAGACTGAAAGCTGAGCCCTTTCTTGAGTCATGCAAACTGTCAGTAGTTTAGAGGTTTTGACATAAGTTAGCACACAGAATCTATGTTCTTCATCGATTCTCTGACTATAGCAGTATAGATGTGCCAGACCCACTTTTTTCATTTATTAGAACTTTATATCCAATTTGATAAAGGGGAAGAAAGTCCTAAATATAACTCAAGATTTAGACACTGTCCCGGGGCAGGAGCCAGGGCCAGCTCAGAGCTGGCAGCTGAGTGGCTCCTGGGAGGGCTCCCTGACCCACTTCAGTCAAAACAATCTGGGTTAGCCCAAACAGTTTAAATAGCAAGACCTGGATTCATCAGTCTCAGCTCCCTATAAAGTCAATAGAGAAGGAAAACATTTCTGTAGGGCAATTCCAGCTCCTGAGATCTTGTCTTCCCCTTGGTCCCGGGAACCTAGAGCGGTTGCGCTCCTCAGCTAGGCAGCTCAGCTAGGGATAAGTTAGGGATACAGAAGAGAGAAAGGTCAGCGTGGGGTGTCTGCTTGGCAAAGCAGGAAGAGGCAGAGCTGAGCAGAGTGGTGGGCTCCTGCCGTGGACCCTGGAGACAGCAGAGAGGGAGCAGCTCCCTGGGGCTGCCCCGGTTTGGCAAGAGGCACTTGTGAGCTGCCAGGCTGGGCAGTGACATTTTCAGGGAAAGCAAGAGATACCTTCATCAGAGCCAGTGATCAGTTGCTCACAGCTGAATCACTTCACCAGGCCTAGGGAGAAAATAAGGAGCCAGAAGTGTGGCATAAGCAGCATTTCCATCAAACTCACATGCCCAGTGCTTTGAAACACGTCCAAGGAGGCAAATCCCAGCAAGCATGCCTGGCCTTCCCCTTTTCTGTTTCCTTTCCTTGAAACTGCAGGTGTTTTAGCCTTCCAGGTTCCCTCACAGATACAGTTACCAGCGAGCTTAGGAGAGCATCACCTTCAACGTAGAAGCTAGCGACGATTTGCAGAGCCCCTTGTCACCGTAGGACCACATGAAGTATGCCAGCAGCTAGCAGAGAGCCTTTGCATGCTTGTGTGGTGCCACTGATCAGTGTGCTTGTCAGGGCCACAGCACTCCATGAGTGGGACCCCAGCGCCCAGGCTGAACTGGTTGAGGGTCAACCAACATGTGATGGATGAAGTTCTGTGTGTTGCTTCAAGGAGGCCCTTAGGAGAGAAGATATTAGGAGAGAGAGAAAATGGCATGGCCATTTTTGGACCTCTCCATACTTCAAGGTACTACAGAGGGAATGGGTTTCAGGCCTAGAGTCACACTTTTAGATGTCTATTTGTTGGTGTCCATACGTGTACTAGAATCCTAGGCATTCACTAGTCAATTGAGATACAGCTTATGCAGTCAGCATGAGAAGCATTCAGCACAGCCCAGAGTAGATTTGTATGTCTGATAAACTAACGGGCTGCCTTCAGTCTATCAGCTGGCTCTGCTCTCTCCATGAGATTCACTTGAACACAATGTGCTTCCAGATGGAGGGGATGTCCAGAGGTTTTCTATTCCAGCCCTGCCTCAGAGGTGGGACAGATACAGAAGGTTGCTCAGGGTCTTGTCCAGCTGACTTTTGAGTACCTTCAAAGATGCAGATCTCCAATCTTTCCAGGCATCTGTCTGTAATAACATCTTAGAAACATAATAAAAGTTTTCTAGCACCAATGAGCCGCTGGATACAACCCAGACATATAGCAGATCTCTGTTCATCTGGAGAGGCAAATAGAGGCCTGGCATGTTTCTCTAGGGCATCTCAGCTATCACTGTGTGCCTACATTAATGTGGCTGAATGCTATCATCACAGGTGTCCAAACATGGAGCTCGTTTTATCTCTGATGTGGTAGATTATCAGAAGATGGCCCAGTGATAGAACTAAGCAGTCCTACCAACAGTGGTCTTCATCAGGTGCTCCTACACCTGCCAGACCCTCACCAGAGTACTGCACCAAGTTCTGTATTTAGTTTTGCCAGGCAAGAGCTCTATGAATCCAGTAAGTCTATGACTCATAAAATCAGATAATAACAATAAAAAAGGAATAAAATAATTATAGACTCATAAAAATCAAGATGCATGTTCTACCTTGTGTTCTAGCTACCTGCTTATTATCTCAGACCAGGCAGGGATTAAAGACAGTCAAAATGCCTACAACCCTAAAATTATCATGCTGCTGACAGCTAAAGATCTGTGCTGCTTCCCCCATCTTAGGATTTTAGACCTCTTTGTTATACAGTCCTGGTAAACATTGTTTTGCTAGGAAAGGACCAGGATGTTTTCAAATCTCAACAGAAGTGGAACTAACAGCATTTCCAAATGGTTCACAAGATCATGTGAAAAGCTTTGCTGAAAACATAAGACAAATCCACAGTCAAGTGAGGATATTTGTGATTGATATGGTATTCTTAAATAGTTATGTAGGTCAGTATGAAAGGCAAATTCTTCTCTCATCTCTCAAAAAATGGGACAATCATCTGAAATCAGTGGGAACTGTGCTCAAGTACTACAGTGCTGTGCTGAAAAGTTATGGGTTTGGTAAAAATCTGTAATGTATTTATTGTGAGGAAGCTGAAGACACAACACTAATATGCTTGGCATTCTTTTATAAAAAAAATACATAATTATTTGTTTTTGACAGGCCTGTTACACAAATAGAGTACTAAAAAGATCATGGGAAGAAAGTCCAGATCCTTTAGGACACCTGGCAGTTAAGATATTTAGCATAACTTCTAACAGAACTGCATAACTAAAGAGCCAAAGGAATAGCTGGTGTTAAAGAGTAACTCCATTAATTTTAGCAAAAATACAGCACAAAATCCAAGCCTCAGTATTACCACACAGTATACTTTTTAGTGAACTGGATGCAAAAAGAGAAAAAAAAGAGCCTTTTACATAGTTTTTAGAAAGATGAACAACTCAGGTTTCAGTTTTCCAAAGCTATTTACTCTCAGACAAAAGACAGGCCTTAAAATGTTAGTCTAAAAACAGCAGCAAACTGAAAAGGGAATTTAAAATGGACATACTTGGGCAAACTTCATTGTCTAATGACTTATGCTCTAGGTACAATATTCTGGCCCTGAAACTAAAACTGAAGGAGATTTTATTACAAATGCAGCTGCATTTATAATTAGACAGTGAAAAGTAGTAGGAAAAAATAGCATAGGAACAATTTTGTATGGGGACTGCATGACCTAATAGCTGCTTTCCAATTCTAATACCAATGATTTTGTGCTCTAGTTTCCTTCATTAATTTACTGGGAACTGTTTTTAAACTAGGAACATATAGATTTATTTGAAAATCACAGAAAAATGGCACAGATGAGAAAATTATGGAGATTTTACTCTTGCCTACACTGGCTGTGTATTGTTTAAACTCGACTGATGCAGTAGCAATCCATTCCTGTTCTGCTACAGCTAAAAAGGAGAGAGGAATCAGACCGCCTGTGACATTTCCAGTCAGCAAGTTATACACTAAACTTGTGGAAGTGGCAGTTCTTCATGTTTCCATAGCAACCTAAGCTGCAACTGTCAGTAATTAAAATTAACTCCACAGTTTTATTAAAATGCCACGAGTTGCCTTCTTAGATGACAGAGACAAAGCAAAAGCCACAATATCTGTAAGAATAACACATTTCCAAGTGTGGCTCAGTTATTCCTCCAGCAGCATTCAGTCACATTTTTTCCAAGCCCTTCCCACTTCCAGCCCATTTCTGCATCAGTCTAGAACTATAGTATAAATGGTGTCCAGAAGATTTTAAACTAACTCCCACAGCAGTCCCGGAGTTTCGCAGACAGGTCATGCTGCCAGCACACAGCTTTGCCTGCCACAGGTGAGAAAAGGTGAGAAAAAAACACCATTTCTCCCAACCAAGTTCACTCAGCGCCTATTAGCCCCAGGAGGTTTCAAACCTGCAGACCCTGGGTGATAAAGGACATACCCAGCAAATCCTAAAATCTGCACAGAAAGTCCAGTGAGATGGTCTTGCTGACACAATGAACTGCAATTATCAAAGCAGTCTCTTATAGGAACATGTCCCTTCTTCACAGGCGCAAGACATTCCCTTCCTGAGTCTTCATCCAGAAAGGCAAACTTCAATGTGAAGCAAAAACCTCAACAACCTCTAGACCTCAGCTTGGTGGTAGGATGCTCTTCAGTTATTTGCATCACCACAGCAGCTAGATACGGATGAAGCTGCAAAGGTGATGGAGACTTTTCCTCCAAGCACATAGGGTAGGGGTGCAAGCTACATTAAGCGCTGCTAACATTCAGGAAGGAGAAGTTACAGCTTTCCTGTTTCCCCCATACCCCTCCAAGAAATCTTTCCCCAAGGAAAAACTCCAGGGCAAAGCTCCTTCCATACAGAATATATCTACATCCTAAATAAAGATAGCAGGAGAGCAAAGTCCAGCATTAAATCCCTCACTATCTGGCACTGTTTCACTGTCAGCTCATTTCTGGATCTATTCTGGACCATCCACACTGGCTGTCTGAAAAACAAAGTTTGGGCAAGTATCCTGGAAACAGCTCATTGCAGGACTTTTCCCAAACGTCACTACTAGACGGATCAGATTGGGCTGTACCATGTTTGGCTCCTTCTGCGGTTCTCCAACACTATCCCAGGAGGTTTTGCAACCTTACATGCCCTCATGCTAAGCATCAGCAAAACATACCACTAGGGTCACATGAAAAAAAACACCACTGTGGTGGACTACAGTGCTAGGCTCATTTTACTAATTTTACTGAAATAACACAGGAAAAAAAGTGTTTTTCATGGCGAAAGTCCCCCTCATGGGGCTCAGTGGAGATCCAGGGCCAAACACTATTTTTTCTGGATGCAGCTAGTCAGTTCCAGAGAGATTAGAACAGATACAAACCAATCCAGTCCCCTTGGCCTCATGCTCAAAGATCAGTCCTCAACTCCCTTTAATTTAGTAGTGTGGATGTATCCATATAGAGTACCCCAAAACCATTCTGGTTCAAAAAAAAATTATAAATTTAATAGAAAAGTAAATTATTTTGCCTCTCCAAGATAGATTATGTTTTCCAATTGGCTAAGCATAAATTGAAATTCATCTCTTAGGACTATAGTCTGCCAGCAGTTAACATGGACAGCAAAACAGATTCCCATTAGTTGCTTTTTACTTCTGTGAAATAAAGTGAGGTATATTTTCCTAGCATCTACCCTGGAAAAAAACAGCTGGTAAAAGCAAAAGAATCATCCATGCTTCATTGCAGCAAATCAAATAAGGTAGAAAATGTGTAACACTGATACCTTTAGAAGGAACAAGATCTCAAGACAATACATAACACATGCATATATGTGTGTGGATCATAAACTCAACAACCGGAGCAGAACACCTGACTGTTTTGAAGTAGAGGTAGCAGTCATGATTGACATGCAATATCTCCTATCAAAAATATATTTACAAAACAGTATTTTCTTAGATGAAATCACAGAGGTGTCTCCTAAGGAAACTACTGACTTCAATGAGAAAATGTTCAAGTGAACATATGTTCTTAAAATCATGTTCAACATGGTTTGAAACAATATTTTGTTTTGTTTTGATTTTGAAAATCATCTCGATTTTCTGCTTGCTCATTTCCTCTCATTTAGAAAACAGAACCCCATGAATTTTTGCTCTTCTAATTTTTCGCACAGATTTTGCTAGAAGAAACTCCTCAAAATACTACTTCAATGATTGCTCACAGAAGAGAAAACAAGTGCCCATGATCGAGTTTCACACTGAAACCAAACTCCAGTAGATGCACAAACCACATTTTCCAGGAATGTCTGTACAAGCAACATTAGACAGTGATGAATGAATATAAGACAGCTCATGATGCTTTGGAAGCAAAGCTGAATTTATGCGTCTCCACAACAATTTCTCACAGCTCCCTGTACTATGCTGCCAATAGCCAAAAGCCTACTGAGGCTCGGGGTATTTTTCAAAGCGAGCTGTGCTGCTTGGGCAGTGCTTGTCTGCCAGTTCTGGCTGCTTCCTTTCCCTGCTGCTTGAAACTTGATAAGATCACGGTGGGAAATGGAGCATGAGATATATAAACAATGGTGCTACTTGGTGAGAAACGCACACAGGAATAGAGGAAATCCTATGTTTCCTTATAAAGATAACTTTGAAAATAAGTTTTCAAGAAAACCCACAGGTCCCAGTCACAAGAGTAGCTCAGCATGAGCCAGACTAACCGCGTGTGTCTGTGTGGGATGGAGGGGCATTAAAGCATCTGAACAAGAACGAGGTATTTAAAAAGCGCCCAAGCAGAAATCCACATTCAAACCTTGGGTGCAAAGGACTTAACGTTGGCGAGCCACAGGGAAAGGCTGCTAGGTGCTGGTACAGGCTGCTCGGGAAGGCCGGTCCCGCTGTGCGCCCACACAGCAGCTTGCTGCTTCGCTGCAGAACGGCACCCGCTGCCCACGCAGGGCACGCGCTGGGAAAGCAGCGACCCACCAGGGTGGCTGTACACCCACTCTGCACACAAAGGGCTTCTAAGGGACATACTCCAGGGACTTTACATACATATCACATAGATCCTGCCATTTCATGGGTTTTCTTATTATTATCGCTATTATTCACTCTTCATAAGAGGCACAGCCCTTCCAAGCTGCTGGAAGATAAAGTCAGTACAGGGAGTGAAGAAAGTGTTTGGCACTGTCTGCCCTCCCTAGCTGTTCCCATCGGAAGTATTGCTGGCCCCAAGCACAATAGTGCAAGGTCCACAAGTAAGGGATGCACACACTGAGTCAGTCTTTAAAGTGATTAAAGAGGTGTGAACAGCTTAGACACAGAACTCCTGATCTTGCTTGAATTGCCTATGATGGAATGTTTCGTGCACTAGGATGCAAGGGCTTGTGAACCAAGACAGGCAAGACAAATCTCCTCTCATGCAATCCGCAGCGTAACTACAGATTTGTGTTACAGATTCCGACAGAATGGAGCGGGATTCACTTTCAGAAACCTCCGTGAAGGTACCACGTGCCCAACACACTTCTCTCCCTCCCATGGGAGAGTTAGTGGGTTGCAGAGCCAGGCATTGCCATACCACTTTTCTCCAACCAGAGAAACTTCAACAAAAGCCCCCAGAGATCCCTCAGCAATTGAAAAGGCACCGTCTCTGCAAGGCATGGTGGGAGTAGGGAGGAGAGGAGGTACCAGTTATCCCAGCCATAGCTCAGAAAGCCCCGTGCTGTGAGTACCTTCTTCCTCACCCCACACAGCACGATGCTCTTGGAGGCAGCAAGCGTGAACAGGACTGGCAGAGGCAGCCGAGCGTGCTGAAACTCTGGCAACATAACAGCAGGCTCTGTAGTAGGCAGGGAGAGTTAATGGCAAAAAATGTTTAAAGAGCAGGCATGGCTTCCAGATCTCAGTGTCTGCTCTGGAGGAGTTAAACCTGGGCCCTGTGTCTCTCTGACCCATCAGTAGTGACAAAATTGGCTCCTTTTCACTCATGTTTTCTATACACTGCTACACAGTAGGATTCCAAGTTGCAGATGCGGCTTCTCTGGGGCTTTATACATTTTTTCATGGTTGGCCGAGTTTTTCGGAGCTCATCCTTTTACCTTCATTAAATTTGAAAAAAAACGGACTATTAAAAAATGCAAAGGATCCATTTTTTCAAAATCAGCTAAAGCCTTTTTTTTTCAGGGTTAAAGCACTGTTTATTCCCTTTGGTTTTATCCCAACTACAAGAGAAAGAAGAAATCCTATTGCAGAATAACTGAGGACATTAATACATCAGAGCCAAACAGGGCCACTCAGTGTAACTGCCTACCCAATTAGTCAAGCTAGGTTCTCCACGGTTAACAGCAGGAGGAAAACTCCACAGAGCAATTCAGACCACGAGCCAAACTAGCATGCTCTGGAGTACCTTCTGGAGAGCCTCTTCTGCTCTGGCATCATAGGACTCAAAAGAGAAGTACTAGGTGCCTAAGATTAAATCCTTCAGTCAGCTGTGTAAATACCCCCTCAGGTGCACTAAACTTTTTCCCAGCTTGGATCAGTTTTCTAAAAGAATACACAGCCAATTTTTCAGGTACTCAGAAACTGGGGTCAGAGTTATCAAATAAAAAATAAACAAAAAAGTTTCCATCAGGTCTGACTGGAAATGAAGTGCTCCACAAGTAAATACCTGTTTTCAAGATGGACCTTTTCTCTCAAGCTTTTAAGTCACTTAAGCTATTTTCAAAATGTTACCAAGATATAGGAGCCCCATTCTGAAAAGCGCTCAGCACAGGGGCATAGATACTGAGTGTTGCAAATGGTTGCTGCTCTGTTAATGTCAATGAGTCAATGACACTTGACTTGGGCAGCCAGCCAGGAGCTACCAAAAGACTAAGCTCTCCTGGCGCTTGAGATTCTTATTCAGGTGCTTGAAGTGACAGCTTAAGTTTCTGGAGAAGGTGACCATGAAGCACAGATGAGCAGACAGCATTAGGGGACTTTGCAACATCTCTAAACTTGAAGAGAGTATTGCCAATAAACTTAGTTGATGCATTTGAACTTTGAGCTTCTAAAAACACACTTCCACCAGGCTTATTAATGCCTTTCACCACAAGTGAAAACACGAAGAGAGTGTGAGCTTAAGATGTCAAACTAGTCAACACAATGTTTTTAAATTCACAGTAACAGCCACCATAACAGCTGCTTTGTCTAATACTTTACTTCAAGCAGAGAAGAACATAGCAGTGCCCTTGTTTTGGCATATCATGTAATATAGCAAAAGTCTTCAACAGCTTTTAAGCATTTTTTTTCTGTGAAGTACTCAAAGTAAAATGATCAAAGAGCAGGAAAACTTATGATACGTGCTCTCTATAGCTGTGGAAACTGAAGGCTGATTCATGTTGTCATTGGCTTCTGCTAATTTCCTACTCCAGCCCAGAAAAACAAGTTTCTCTAAGAGCATTTAGAATATGGAATCAATTCAGATGCCTCTGCCTTAAAATCATATCTGCAAGTTATCCTCCCTGAATGAAAGTGAATATTTCTTATTATGGGAAACATCACCCAATGCTGAACGAACCACCTGGAGTTTAAACAGTGTTCTCTTTATCTGAGTGTTTTGCATATACTTTAATTTGCACAGCACAACAGTACAGTCAATATTATTTTGCTAAACTGCTTTTTTAAAAGGCAGAGAGATGTGGACAGGAAAGCAAAATAGCTGTCCCAAGCGGATAAGCACAGTTGAGCATTGATTTACCCCACCTACGTTAGAGACTAGCTGCCTTCTCCGACAGGCTGCCCAAAGAGGCTGTGGAGTCTCCTTCTCTGGAGATCTTCCAAACCCGCCTGGATGCCACCCTGTGCCACGTGCTCTAGGTGTCCCTGCTGGAGCAGGGAGGTTAGATTAGATCTCTAGAGGTCCCTTCCAACCTCAACCATTCTGTGATTCTCTAACAGGCACCCTTCTCTAACAGAAACAGCTTCAGAACCTTCTCTAACTGAAATTGCTCTCCCAAGACATGGATCACCTCAGGAGGCATCCATCTCTTTCCATCGCTACACAGACAGCTGAAAGTGGGCAAGGTTCTTTAGGTAAAGAACCTCAGTCAAGTCTTGAACTTGCGATTCTTGGAGAACTTTGGCAGAACTGAGCACATCCTGCAGTGTACTTCAAAAGGCCATGTTATTCAGCTGGATTGTTCATTTTGCTTTTTGTGACCAATAAATTGGTAGCTGATAGTAAAATATTCAATTACAAATGCCAAGGGTTTATTATTCACAGATTTTCATTCATCTCACAGAAATTCTAACTACCCTGAAGACCTGGTGAGCCCAAGTGGGTACACTTTAGGCAGATCATGTCTCCTCATCCCCTTCACCAATGTATTCTCCATACATTAAAAAAAAAAAGCCCTTGCTAGCAGTAATGAGCTGAGAAGATCCTCTTCTTCTTGTGGCATTAGGGAATATTTTCTCTTAATTTCAATACAAAAGTTGAATAATGGAGCAATATTTGAAAAGCATTGCATTAGGTTCCATCTAATGAAGGGCACAGACAAACAATCTTTTGAAATCAGAAAGACAAATGGCAGACTTTTCTTGAACCCTAAACTCCCTGTAGTACTCCTGGTAGGCTCTTACTGTGCCCTGCAAACTAGAAATATATTTCCAAAATGATGGGAAAATAAAGAAAAAGAATTATAAAATTTCTCCCTATTTGCAGGAAAATTAGAGTTTAGATCTTCCAGCTGCCACTAATTCACTTCTAACAAAGACATGATCAATTATTGCTATAAACAAAGCACATTCCAAAACAATTGTAGCTGAGGCAATAAAACCACCCATTAGAACTGACACATTGGATAGGCTCCAGTCAGTCTCATTTTGGTGACTAATTTAGGCAGCGCTCTGCTGCAAATTTGGGCATCTGGCCTAGGAGAGGAGCGAGGAGAGGACAATTCAGGAAGCCCGATACACTTTTCCAAAGTCATCTTTGCAATGGGGCAGAGAGAAAGGTGCCTCTGGAGATGTGGGAGAGCAGGCAGCCCACACCAGTGCTTCTCTTGCCTCTGAGCTAGTGCTCCGCAGAGCAGAGGGAAAGGAACCACCACAGCACATGCCACAGCCCCACAGCAAGACCTCTAAACGGGGGCCCTGTTGGTAAGCTAAGCAGGGCCAGAGCATGGGCCTCAGCATCACCCCACCATTAAATTCTTGCTGTATTTCCCCTGCACAGTTTTGGTTTTGAGCAACTAGCACTTTCTCCGATAACACCTAGGTATGACCTGCAGTTAGCGTGGGCTATGTTTGGGTGCAGTTACCATGTTTTGAAGAGTAAGGGAAATTGGCTGTTTGGGTTCAGGTTGTGCTATGCCAGTTGTCCTCAGCACAAGAGAATGCCCCCTGGCCCATTTATTTGTTCATTTAGATGTAGCCACACCTGAGGTCAGGTCTAGCATGCCAGGATCTCATTCTCCCAAAAGAGTGCTCAAGCACAAGAGTCAGATGTCCCCTAATCTGCTTCTCCTTCAAACTCATGATACTTGACTGTGTGGCTACATCATGGCTCAGTTTTTTTAGGAGCAGTGGCAAGTGCAGGTACTTCTGTGGCCTAGAAGTTAGGATGGCTCTAAAGTATAGGAAATGTAGATTCAATATCAGATAGTCTGGTCACAACTTAAGCCCCAGGAGGAATGTCTCAAACACAGAACTATAACTTTGGGACAGAACTATCACTATCCTAAATCCCATCCCAATCACACAATCACATCTAACCATTCAGGCTTCTTCGGGGGTAGTTCACGTGGCTCTCTGCAGCCTTGAACCACGACATTTTAGGTGACTCCTATAAACATCTGAGCAAACAAAATTAGTCACTCAAGAAGCCTCTAGGCTGAGCACGATGTGTTCAAGCAGTCCTGGAAGGCAGGTGAACAGGTTTGTCTGAGGCTTGGATGGGATTCAGAGTGACTGGGTTCTTGCCAGGAAAATAGGAGGAGTTCTTCCTTGGATGCTATTCAAAATATAGTTAAAGTCAAATATTATTGTTAAATGCAGAACTGCCATATAGGTCTCTGATACTGACCAACAATAGATGGCAATGGAAAAGTGTAAGAAATGTGGGATTATGCAGTGTTTACTCCATCCCCGTTCCCCCTGGCTGCTAGCAATCAGCAGTTCAGAGGCTTCCCAAGTCAGGACACACGCCTGGCTTCTGCTTTGTCCACACAACTGACCATATCTTCTAGGTCCCCTTTGACTTGTAGTCCCACAGTATTCTCTCATGAGTTACATGATTTAATAATGTGCTATAAAAAAAAAAAACAAAAATCCATTTGCTTGTTTAAAATCTCCTGATAATAATGCCTTGTATTTTGAAATGTGCATTATGAAAAACAATGAATAATTATTCTCCCTCTGCTTATCTGAGTTCACTCAGTTATCTCCTTTGAATATTGAAAGTCCTAATTTATTTAGTGTTTCCTACTGTAGAAGCTGCTTCGTATTTCTGATTAACACATTTCTGTGAAACTTTTTATGCTCTACTATATCTTCGTTTTCAAAATGGAGCAACTAGATTGTGTGCAATAGTCAAGATCCTGGCATCTCACAGATTTAAAGAGTGAAATGGTTGTCATCTGTTCCTTTCTGGTAATATAAACTAGAATAATACATCTCAAAGATATATTTTTGAGACGGCCACTTTATCAAGAATTCCTGCACAAAATTCACCAAACAGAAGCCATATCTCTTTTGAGAAGATTAGTTTGTTTAACAACAGGATTTACTCTGTAAAAATAAATACCTTCTTGTTTCATGGATCTCCTTCCTGGATGCATTCCAGGTTGCAGCTGCTGACTTCAAAGACAAAAACAAACGTCAGCCGTCTGGCTGGGTACTCCTGCAGGTCCAAGACAGATGGCATTCGTCTCTGCTGGCAGCTCACCAGCAGCCCCAGCCCAGCCTGAGGTCCAGCCTCACCAGTGTCCCTGCAAATCCAAGCTGAGCAGCAAACTCAGCATGGATTCCTGAGCACTGCAGCTCAGATTCAAGCCATGGGGTGCGGTGCTGGCCAGTGACAGGACAAGGGGTAATGGGTGCAAGTTGAAACACAGGAAGTTCCACCTCCATGTGAGGAAGAACTTACTTCCTGTGAGGGTGACAGAGCCCTGGCACAGGCTGCCCAGAGAGGTTGTGGAGTCTCCTTCTCTGGAGATCTTACAAACCTGCCTGGTTGCCACCCTGTGCCACGTGCTCTAGGTGTCCCTGCTGGAGCAGGGGGTTGGACTAGATGATCTCTAGAGGTCCCTTCCAACCTCAACCATTCTGTGATTCTGTGGGATGAGGGCCACAGAAACTAGGCCAAACACATCAGTGGCTCTTGTGAGCTTACCCTTTCCCCATGCAGTGTGGGCACTGCTCACTTGAGCAACATGTATCCTGCACTATGCTCGTGGGCAGGAAGCATGCAAGACACAGGACACATCATGCTCAAATCTGCTGCTAAGTTGGTACTTCATCTAGTAACAAAAAAAAACAAACAACAGGCAGAAACTTCTCGAGCTCCACATACAACACCTGCTCTAGTTCACAGAAAAGTCTCTCCTGCATTGAAGGCAACTAATGATTGAGAGCCAACTGCAACATTTTTACTCAGAGGCCAAATCAATGCAGTTGTGGAGACCAGCTGCAAACGACAGGCTGTGCATGCAACCAGCCAGGGTACGTTACTGCCGTGAGCAAAGGGAAAGCACCCCGGCTCTGCAGAGACGCCAGGTTAAGTCTGCAAGGCTGGCACATGTAGGGGGTGAAAGCAGGAAGCTCCCTTTATAAATGAGTATATATGATGCAAGAGCTTCTGAAAGCTGAGTATCTCAACAGTCTTTTCTGAGAATAGAACTACCTTTGGAAACATTATTTCTCTCATAACTGGATCTTGGATGAATGCTGATTACATTGACCTAGATTGACTGTTTCTTGCTTTTATTGTCCCATCTACTAGCTAGCTGCAAACACAGATTCAATTCTGCCAGTTCTCGAAGGGCATCGTTATTTCAGGTCTGCCTACGACATGTTAACGTTTTGGGGGGGTTGTTTTTTACTAAGCAGACTATTTTTAAAAAATTACACTTCAATAAGTTCCTGATCTGTGAAAGTCAAATTAAACCAAGACCGAAACGCTAGCTGGCATTGAACTTTGGAAAAAAAAAAAAAAAAAGATCAACGGAACCTTTCAGTTCAGGTGCCATTTACTAAAATGCAACATTCACATTGTCTGCAAATAGCAGCCAGCTGAAACTTGTTGGAAGATTAAGTTTCAATTACAGCTGACATTTCCAAAACACCATGTGCTAGAAAAGCCATTCATATCCCCAAACCCAGACAGCCATCTCACATCTCCTATTTCTGGGCATCAGCTGTTCAAAGGGTCATTGCTGGCAAAAACTACTGAAGAAATATAGTCACTGACATTTCTGTTCTCCCAGAATCGTGAGGCTCATCAAGACCAGAGTCAAATAGAAAAAGCAATCATGCAGCATTTCCAGCAGCTTGTAGGATGCTAGGATGTTGAGAACATAGCGGGACTAGTGTGCTTTCAGGACAGGCATTTGTATTGTATGGGAAAAAAGGCTGACATTTGCTTTCCTACTCTTTCTTACTGTAGAAGAACGGGGTAAAGGGAAAGGAAGAACAGATGAGCAGGTGAGAAACTAGAAGAGAGGTGGGGAGGAGTGAGTCTTTGGAGCATTGAAGAAGCTCTCCGGGGAGCAGCCGGAGGGTATTTGGGGCAGCGAGTGTGTTCTGACTACCTTGAAAGCAAGATGGGGGGGATTTTCTCTGCTGCCTTCTTCTCCATTAGCCAGTTCTCCACAGTGGACAAAGGGTCCTCCCATCTCCACTCTTCCATGTTGCTCCTGGAGGAGAGGTCGGGCTCTGGGAAGCTCGTGTGCAGCCTGCGGAGATCTCTCTTCACGCTGCCGAGCAGAGGGGCAGAGGGGCAGGCTGCAGAGGGGCTGGGGGCTGCAGCGCTCACCCCATAGGGCTGCTCCCTGCCGCAGGCTGCGCCGCTGCCTCCAGCTGCCGCCTCGGGGCTCCGGCCGGCAGAAGCACTGGGCCGAGCAGCCCCTGCGTGTTCTGTGGGGAGAAAGAGCCCCTTAGGGAGCTTGGAGTGCCCCGGGTTCCGGGAGAAAAAGGCTGCCCTGCCCCCTTGAACCCTTTCTGCATTTGGCCAGTTGCCTCCTGCTTCCCAGGTGAAGCAGCAGCGCCATTCCAGCACTGTCCTCCAGGCATCCTCCTAACCTGTGGAGCTGTGTGTGTTCCGGGCCCTCCTTGTCCAGGGGAGCACAGACTAAGGTGATCTCCTCCCAGAACAGCTCTGCGCAGTGGCGGACGAGCAGCTCCACCAGCAGCGTGACCTACACACACAGGCCTTTGAGTTCAGCGCCAGGGGCTGCACACGCGTGTCCTGAGCAGCCTTTTGTGCTCCACACGGGCGTGCAGCTACCACCAGCTGCAGCTCCCCGGAGCCTGAGGAGGTGCCATAGCAAGAAGGCAGCCCTTGCCTCAGCTGCGGGGCACTCTGCCAGCTGCTCACTTCAGCCCACCTTCTCGTTCCTCGCCGTCTGCACATCCAGGGGCAGCACGCTGTCCGTGTCGAGGCTCAGCATGCTCAGACCCACGCAGGCCAGGTTCCTGGTGTGCATGTGGTTGCTCTCAGCGGTCTTGCTGATGTGGTGGAGCAGCGAGAGCAAGAGCTGGAGCAAGGCGAGGTTGGCGCCAAGCCACCCTAAGGGAGCACAAGGCAAAGGCAAGAGCCAGGAGGGCTGCAGGGGCAGCTCCTCCTTCCTTGAAGCCCCAGCAGGGGTCCTGAGGACACAGCTTACTCTTTCAGTCCTGCAAGCCTCTCCTCGTGGGTTGACCTCTCCAGTGCAAGCAGCCAGTTATCATAGAGGTCTTCCATGAGCAGCTTGGAGGGGATGTTTGCCACAAAGTCCTGCAAGGACAAGGCCCTTCAATGAAGCTCTTGCCACTACCAGTGAGCAGACAGGCAGCATCCCTGTGCCGGGGGCTCATGAGGAGACAGCCAGCCTGGAGCCAGCCTCCCTCAAAGCTGCTCCTGAGCCCTGGCAGAGCAGGAGGCTGCGCCATGGCACGCCAAGCATGCTGCACTGGGGGCAGGAAGGAGAGCCAGCTCCTCCCAGCCTGTTCTCCAGCCCTCCATGCCAGCATTCCTCCCGCAGGGGCCTCCCGAGGATGGGGCGCAGGCGGGGGCTTGCCCAGGGGCATGCAGGAAATCAGAGGTACAACCAGAGCAACTCCAAATCCCTCAGCCAAGAAAAAAGCCAAGCCATGCAGAGCTGGAAGCAGTGAGGGTGGCTTTGGGAGGCTTTTGGTTTTGGGAGTGCCACCACGGTCAGTGTGGGCACTGAAGGGGGGCCATTCATATTCTCTGTGCACTCTCCCTTCCCCACATCATCAGAATTCATCTTCAGCACCGCTACCAAGAGGTGTGCTGGCTTGCTTGCCAGCTCCACGTGCCCGCCTGAGTTGAGGTCCTCCCTCAGCTCCCTGCAGGCCTTCTCACTGGCAGTAATCCTGAGGATGCCCTCCATGGCAGGCCCTGTCTCATGGAGAAGAGCCAGGAGCCCCTGCAGCAAGAAAGAGACACTTTTGGCCTTGGGACTGTGCTCTGCTCTACTTGGTTTCCTAGCCTAGCTGCTTCTTGCTCTATGGAGATTGACTGGGCAGGACTTTGAGGGAGTTGCCTGGGCTGTAGTAAATATCTGCACCGCATCGCTGTCTCCCCAGGGATGAGAGGTGGCCTTGAGGCTGTGCCCGTTGTGTGGAGGGGCAGCCCCAGCATGGCTTTTGTGCTCAGAGCCCCAGCACAAGGGCTGGGGAGGCTGCCTGGCACGAGGAGCCACAAGCAGGAGGACTCTCTCTGCTGCGCCTTGCTTACCTGCACTGCGGGAGACAGGCTGCCATCTTGCCCACAGTTGAGGGCCAGGGGCTGGCCAAAGAGAGCCCTGTGGCCAGCAGAGCCCAGCTACCCTGGGGAGGCCCCGCTGGGAGAGGCTCCTCTCCAAGCATGGAGCCAAGAGCTGATCCCCTTCCTTACCTTGGCTCCAGCAGCTGCAAGCCAAAGGAAAGCAAGGATGAGTACTGGAAATTGGGCAGGCACAACCAGGGTGCCTCTTGCCCCTTTGCAGAGCCATATGCTGCAGGCTCTGCTGTGTTTCTGTGAGCAAGCACCAGGCATACTGAGCCGCTTGCTCTGCCATCTCTGCTGCAGAGCAGCCATGAGAGAGGCCACTGGAAATGAGCAGCAGGCAAGGGCTTCATCCCCCCTCACGGAAGGTGCTGAGGGCAGTTAATTGCCTTGCTGAAGTGCCTCTTTGTAAGGAAAGAAGGCAGCTCCTTGGCTGTTCTCCCTCACACTCACCAGCTGGCTGGCAGAGTCCTGCTTGCGTATGTGGAGGGCCTGTCAGAGGGCTTTCCTTGACGCCAGGCTGCAAGAAACAGGGTCAGATTGCAGAGCCGCCCCTCCACAGCAAGGCCTCCAGCCAGTTGCTGCAGTCCCAGGGCCGGTGCCGCACTCTCCCCCACTCTCCCACTCTCACCTCTGCCAAAACCAAGGCCTCCACGGTGTCAGCAGTCAGCAACATGCCCTGTGTGAGACAGCAAAGAGGCTCCGTGAGAAACCATGGCCTCAGGGGGTGGCCTTGGCAAAGCCAAGGGGTTCTCAAGGCACCGTGCAGGCCATACGCTCACTTATGGGCCCGGAGACGCCAACAAGCTGGGTGAGGAGCCACAAGGAGGGCAGGCGGGTCACTCTAGCTCCCGGCACTCCTTGGCTGTGCACAGGGAAGCAAGGGCACACAAGGAGCTGTGTCACCCCAGCACGGCCGCTCTGTCCCCTGCCAGCCATGGTGTTGTTCACAGGGACCCCTCAGCCCGCAGTGCCTGCAGCCACGCTGCCCGTGAGCACAAGCTCTGCACCCCCTGTCTCCTGCTCTGCAGGGCTCTCCTCTTTCAGGACACAGGCACCATGGCCTCACGCTCCCCACGTTTACGAGCCCTGAGCGGGGCTGGCAGATCCCGCACCTGGCGCTCATTCACAAGGCCCAGGCTGAGCGCTCCCGCCATGCTCCCCTGCAGCCACACGCAGCTCTGCTGTGTCCTTCCCCAGCCCTCCTCGCCCACTGCTGAAGGCACCTGCATGAGCAGCATCCCCTGCCTTCCTGCTGGGTGCCACAAGCAGGCCCCCCAGGAAGCCCCTGGCAGGGCTCACCTGACAATAATGTCCAGCCAGAGCTGCTTCACCTCCGGCAACCTGCAGTGCAGAAACCACCTCAGCTCCCGCTGCTGCTGCTGCTGCTGCTCAGGACACACATGGCCCCAGGTAGAGCTGGCCCGTGCTGGGGCGGGCAGTGTCCTCAGCACAAGGACTGGGGCGCAGCCCTGGCACGTGTTGCCCACACTCACCCAAAAGTGACCACGTGGAGACCCCTGGGCCAGACGAGGATGAGGGTCTGGCTGGTCTTGAGGCCACCTCCTCGTCCTGCTCATGGCCCTGCTTGGTTGCTGCCACTGTCTCCTCACAGCACAGCACCCACAGCTCGCTGAGGAGCACACGGTACCTCAACTTGTACATGGACCTGCGGGGAGGAGAGCAAGAGCGGCCCTAGCTGCTGCGCTCCACCATGGGGCAACCCCGCTGTGCCCCCGCAAGAGCCATTTCCCAGGGCAGAGCTGTGGGGACGGTGGCCTCGAGCCTCAGCCTCGACACGCAGTGTCTGGCTGCCTTCCTCTTGCTTGCAGAGAGATGCAGCTCTGCAAGAACCAGTGCCCAGCACGCGGCTACAACTGCTGTGCTGCCCAGCTGTAGGCACCTCCCTGGGCTTGCAGCTCTGCGGGGCAGTGGGTGGTGCAGGGCCTGGAGGCTGCTGCCGCACTGGAGGTGCCCGTGGGTGCCAGGTGCGAGGCAGGTGCTGTGCAGGCAGCGCCATGGAGGCTCCTCATCCCCCAGGGGAGCGCCTGGGGCCAGGAGATGAGCAGGGCTGCCGCAGGGAACAGGGTGTCATGCAGAGCCTTACTTGAAGCTGGCGATGGCCAGAGCGTGCTGGAAGAACAGCAGGTGCCTCTGCTGCATGCGCTGCTGCCAGGTCACCTGCGCTCGGTGGCCGAGGAGCAGATGGGGGTTCCTGCTGGAGTGAAGGCTCCGACCGATGCCAGAGAGGCCACCTTGCTCCTGAGCCCCAGGCGGGCACCAGGCAACCCACGGGGCTCCCAGGCCCTGCCTGCCTTCCCTCAGCAGGGTCGCTTGCGACCCAAGCACAGCAGCAATTCACTTGTCCCATGGCCTTGGTCCATGTAGGCTTGCGAGATAATGCACGTGTGTGCCTGAGACGACAAGTAGAGCCGGCCCAAGAGACACCTCTGCTCGCACTGTCTTGTAGTGGCACACTGCCGCACTGGGGACATGTGGTTGGCCTTGGCCGCGCTCGCTGCAATGTCACTGCGGCACCCTGTGATGGGCACAGTGGGGCCACAGGCGGAGGCTTTTCCTAAAGCATGTGCAGCGCAATGGCATCTGTAAAAGAAAGCAAGGAAACCCAACCTACAAATGTATACCAGGTTTCTGTGCAGACCTCCTGAGGCAACATCTGGTGCCCTGCTGGAAAGGGTCACTGCAAAAGCCATTTCCCCACTGCTTTCCCCATCCCAAAATCACACAGCGGGTGAGCTTCGAAGGGCCTTTGGACATCATCTCATCCATCTGCCCTCTTTAGGCTGCCTCCCCTGGAGCAGCTTGCCTGGGAGCATCACCAGGCCACTTGGGAATATCTCCCAGCATGGAGACCCCACTGCTTCTGGATGACGTGCTCCAGGGCTCGGCCACCCTCACAGTGAAAATATTGTCCGTACACTCAGACAGGACTTCCTGTTTTTCTAGTTGTGGCCATCGCGTCTCATGCTGTCGCTGGGCTCCACAGGGCAGAGTCTGGCTTCGTCCTCACATACTTATACATGCTGATAAGATGCCCCTGCACCTCCTCCAGGCCAAACAAGCCCAGCTCTCTCAGCCTTTCCTCAGAGGACATAGGCCCTTCTGCCTGTAGGTAGCCCTTTGCTGGATGCATTTTGGGAGCTCCATTTCTCTCTTGTTCTTGGGAGCTGGCAGCAGGAGCCAGCAGAGGTGTCCCATGCAGACCTGGGCAGAGGGGAACATTAGCCCCCTCTACCTCCACCGCCATGTCCATCCACTTGGAGCTGCTGGCAGCCCCTTCCCTAATGCAGGCCAGGAGACAATTGGTCTTCTTTGCCACAAGGCTGCACTGCTACCCCATGGTCTGTTGTCATCCACCATGACCCCCAGGTCCTTCTTTGCCAAGCTGACAGGTTTAGGACATAATCCAAGCCACCAGAATGCTATGTTGATTACCATGTCACTGTTTACAGCATCCCATACTCCTCTGCCTTTGTAAAAGAATCACATCAGCCAGGGGGACCTCTGAGGATGCCTGAGAGCTGGGAACAGGGCTACATTTCACATCAGGCAGCACTTACCTGCCTGCATGGGGTGCTCCCTGGTCAGGGCCTTTCAGGCTGTGACATGAGCTGACCCATGGTGAAGCCGCTGCGAAGGCTTCACCATGGGTCAGATTTAGTATCCAGAGGGGTGCCTGCCATTTCCTCCAGCACCAGGCAGGAGCTCTCTCCCCACTCAGTGGCACCTGGAAATACACAGCAAGGCACAGAGATGATGCAAGGCATGAGGAGCAGGTGGGGAGAGAGGGGGCAGCACATGTGCTCAGTGGTCAGAAGTGCTGTCCCGCTGGCCTAAGCCTTGCTCGTGGCCTCCTACTGTGAGTCGCAAGGAGCTCTGCCTCGCAGAGCAAAGCCGCTCGCTCATGTTTGGAGCGTAGTGCTGAGAGCCGTGGAAATGGAGGCTCTGCCTTGCCCATTGAGGGCCCAACTCAGCACAGAGCCCCTGGGGCTGCTGTGGGACAGGGTGCTGAGAGGCAGGAGGGCTCTGGGGGAGCCAGGCACCAGCCTCACGCAGCTGGGCTGCATGGCTGGGCCCAGCTGGGATGCTGTAGGCTTGGGAGTGTGGGTGCCACGGAGCCCAGCACAGGGGGGCCCTGGGTGAAGCGGCTGTCTTCAGCCAGCTCCAAACTTTCTGCAGACTTTCCTAACTGAGCAAGCAAGGGGGCTCTACAGGACAGGACCATGTACTCAGCATTGGCTAGGCTGCACATCGAACACTGTGTTCAGTTTTGGGCAGAAAGACATTGAGGTGTTGGAGTGTGTCCAAATGAAGGGCAGCGAAACCAGTGAAGGGGTTGGAGCACAGACCTTATGAAGAGCAGCTGAGGGAGTTGTGGTTATTTAGTGTGGAGGCTCAGGGGAGACCTTATCACTCTCTGGAAGGGAGACTTATCAGCTACTTGAAGAGAGGTTGTAGTGAGGCAGGGATCGATCTGTTCTCCAGAATAACAACTAATAGAAGAGGAAATGGCTTTAAGTTGTGCCAGGGAAGGTTCAGGTTGGAACCCACACAAAAAAATTAGTTATAATCAAGTCTCTGGCATGCTGCACTGACTCCCTTGTCACTACCTGCAGCATCCTACTTCTCTGCCTTTGTGAAAGGATCACATCAGCCAGAGGGATCCCTGAGGTGCAGGTTTAAGTGCAGTCTCATCTCCAGGACTTATGGAGGGTTTTGCTTCTGTCTTGATAGGAACCTGAGCAGCTCCTGAACCTGATAAGAACCTGAGCCTCTTGTCTATTGGACTTCCTGTGGGTGGCCTTCTCACTTCTTTAGCCAACTGACTATTTGCCATACTGCATAGGAGTCCCCACTCAGAGTATTTCCTGGATTGCCCCTTGTGCAGCTGCAGTAGTAGCAGACCATCTCAACTTTCTGCTCCCTCAGTCCTTTGAGGTCCTTATGCTGGTGAAGGGCTAAATCTAGCACAGAACTGAAGGGAGGCTGAGGTCGGGGCAAATCTTCTGGTTCTTGTGTTTTTTTGAACTTTCTAGGCTTTTCTTAGCAGTTTCCAGAACTGTCTGTATTGGAACTGAGTACATCCATACAGGTGCATTTCCTTTCCAGGGCAACTTCCATGTAGGCAGATCAGCAGGAGCTGTTGCCTTTGAGGCTACTTTCCGGTGAAATATCTGTAAGTCTCTGCCACTTGATGGAGAGACAGAAAAGAAAAAAAAAAAAAAAAACACCTATGCATTTCAAATAGAAGCATCAGGCTGGTGAACTGAGAGGTTAGAGCGTTCTGCACTCAGGCATTTGGCAGAAGGGCTCTGAGCACCTGCCTCCTGATTCCCACAACCCATCCGATTTCGCCTGAATCACCAGGAAATGTCAGTCTGGAGAAATACCTGGGTGAGTTTTACAGCTCACAGCTGCCCTGCACATGTCACTAGTTGACTGAAAGCATATTTGGATATACCTGTACTGACCATAATGATGCTCTGATTCTATAATTGCAGTGTAGACAGGCCTTTGAATTGCACGCAGTGTGGCTGGGATCATTTTGTTATTAGAGCCAGTGTAGGTTGTAGTCTGTGGCACAGGGATGTCTCGACCTGTTACTGGGGCTACCAGGTACTACCAAAATATCCATTTTGAATAACACTAATTATAAAAACGTTTCTGTAATACATCCCCATGTACCTTCTGAATACTTCTCCTACAGCTGCAAGTTCTTTAGGAAATGTGAATGCAGCCCCGATATGAATGTAGTCATATGAGATTTGAAAAATTCCAGCCCATATAGCCTGTTCTGTAACAGATTTGTAATATCCAGAATAGAACTAAAAAGAAAAAAAAAAAAGAAAAAAAAAGAAAACAACCAGAGGAAGAATAGATGCCAGGAATTTTGTTGTAATATGCTCTCAGCTGGACTAAGCAGCTTCTAATTCCACTGTTTTAAATGGCTTTGAAGAACAAGCTCTAGGGTTAGGTAAAGGGCTGCTCTTAATCTGACTGACTTAAAGATTCACAACACACATCTGTCTGCAGTTGCAGCAAAATGTTTATCTTGATCTTTGTGACAGGAGAATTATAAGATCAATTGAAATAAATGCTTGCAAGTGTAAGTGCCATCTCCTGTTTTCCTTCAAAAATGTTAAATAAATTCTAAAACTCCAAAGCACTATTCATAGTTTTATTTAAACCTTCACAAGCAGAAATTTTGTAACACTATGCTGATACGGGAACAGGGTCTAAACTCTCCTTTTGGAGGACAACTTCCTATTTGGGGAAAAGGCTTTTCAGAGGCACAGTATCTTTCCTTTAAGGTTATTCTGCACCATTTCTAAAATGGTCTGACCCTTGTGTTCATCATAGCTACTTAGAATACTCATATTTCAAATATCTGACAAAACTTGGCAACACTGAAATGCATTTTTCAGCTATAAGAAGTCCCTAAACCATCTTAAAATTTATGCATCGCATCAACCATTACACTGGCAATTATTTCCTACCATCTTCTTTCTCTCCCTTGTTTCCTGCCTTTATTTAGTGCTATTCAGATTATCCAGAAAGGTTAAGTGCTGATAATGTGCTATTACTACCACTTCCTTTCTCCAACAAGGAGGCTGTTCAGGAAGCACAGATGAAAGCTTTACCCCCAGCATGGCCCTTCTGGCCATGGTCAAGTGCCTTTCGTCCCAGGATGCTTTAAAATAGGGTGCCTGACTGAAATACTGT